>NC_056557.1:4643902-4689155 GCF_013358625.1 Macadamia integrifolia
TTTTTTTTTTTTGTTACCATACAGCATTTAAGACATAGAATCACTTCAAAAAAATAGAAATACAAAAAAGTGTGCCAAACCTAGAATCAAGTTTAAAAAATAGGACCGTTACAGCAGAGCCAAACTTGTTGAGAAATTAAAGCAATTTAATTATAACATTCCTAAAGTGATAATAAATTTTTGAGGAAAAGAATGCTCCTTGGTCACACTTTCTATACGTAAACACAAGTATGCATGAAAAGACCGCCCCATCTACTGGCCCATGTGTTGGTCAATGTCTCCGCCTCACCCCTCCCCCCCTTGACTCATGCACTGGCATAGTAGTCATGTAACCAGGGAGCATTTTTTGGCCTATATACTTTTCTAGTAAATGGAAAATATTTTTAAAGAAAAGAAGACAAAGTTAATCCGGCTAATCAAGAATAGAAACCCTACCCAAAGTAAGCCAGCCCAAGGAAAAGGGTGAAAACAAATCCTATTAGAAAAGGACAAACAAAACTAAGGACCCTGGGGAGAAACAAGCAAAAGAAGCTAGGGATACAAGAGAAAAGGGGGAGGACAAAGTACAGCCGATGATACAACATAAGATGGAGGGGACCAAAATAAAAAGGAAGAAATGACATAACCAATCAAAGGGGGAGAGAAAAGAGAAAGGTCCGAAGAAGATGCAAGATATTTATTCGTGTTTGTGTCCGGGGAACCAACACAAATGTAAACAATAATTTGAAATTTTGAAGAGAATATTCTTATTTTCCATTTCTTTTTTATTGACAAACAAACAACCATGAAGATAACGCATTCTTATTTTTCATTTCTTGCTATACATACAAAGGCCATGAAATCAAACTAGGTTGCCCTTTGGAATAGGTGGATCAATTCCTTTCCTTAGAACTCTACGTGAGCTCGACAATCAATTCTTTTGGCATCCCATCTTAATCTACACTATCTAACTAAAAGAGATTTCTCGTAAACGTATCACATTTTCTCGGGTTAATCAGAAGAAGTTAATTACAAAAGACTTAAAGAAGACTCAAAAGCATGGAATCGCAATGTATTTGGTAATGTCATAAATGCGAAAGACGGCATCTTGGCTATAGAGCGTGACATAGAAATGAATGACTGATGAAAATCTCAGGAAGCTCAGAGTTTTTTTTTTTTTTTTTTATAATCTTTTTTCCTAGTCTAATTATAAGTTTGCTTAATTAAAATTCATGATTATATATGATCGACTGTTGATGTTCATGTTGTTGTTGTGGTGGTGGTGGTGTGTAGATCATGGCGGATATGATGATGATGATGAAAAGAATGAATATTACTTTTTTACGCAGAGGAAGAGGAAGAATGAAGGAGGAAATTCTGACAGGGCAAGTCGAAGTGTCAAAAATGAATCAATGTGGAAGGCTACTAGTGGAGAACAGGAAGTGATGGATTACACATCCAATGAAATTATTGGTCATAAGACGACTCTTGTCTATTTTGAGAACAAAACAAAGGAGTCTAAAACCAACTGGATAATGCACGAGTATCGTGCAACAACCCAAGAAACCAAGCAGGTATTTTATTTATTTTCATTTTAGCATGCATCATCATCAACAAATTAATTACTTAATTAATTTATCGATTATGTTATTCTTAATTTCAGCCATATGAGTGGGTGATTTGTAGAATCTTTGAGAGGACTCAGGGGCCGAAGAAAAAGAAGAAGAAGAATAAAGTTGCTGCTAAAGACGATCAAGTTCTTACTATTGATCAACAAGATCAATATGGAATACCACTGCAACAAGAGAACAACGAGCTGATGATGTCAACTTTTAGTGATTGTGCCTATAATCAAGAAGAAGGTGATCATGGTGAAGATTCATGGTCACACTATGCCAACCTTTTGCCCTCCCATATTGAAGAAGATTTTTCTGAAGTAGTTAATCATCATGATTTCAGCACTACTTCTATGGAGGAAGAAGATCAAAATCATGGGAAAGAGACCCAAGGGATGATCCAAGACTTTAATTGGGCTTTTAGTGTTTATATGGATCGTGGCCTTGATGGGTTCTTGGAACATCAATTTCTTAACTAGAAAAAAAATGGTATTTGGTTTCCTGCTGATGGCAATGCCGAAGGTGGGTTTCCAGATTTCTTTTATGTTTACTTTTTACTTGATTGGAGGCATAACTAGGGAACTGTCCTAACCTCCAGGTTCAGTGTTGTGGTGTCCTGTACTTTTTTTCTTCATAGTGAAACCAGGCTGAGCATCCACCCTGCTCCGGAGTTTTTCCCTACCTAGGGTTTTCTCCGTCATCAAAAGCTGTGTGTTTAAGTTTCAATGCCTTCTTTACCCTACTAGTTCACTTACACTATATGCTTGACACGTGTTAATTCTCTTAATTCTGTAAACAAATTTGTAAACGGTTACTTAATTGGGACTAATATTATTAATACTTAAATAATAATATAAATAAATAATTAGAATCCCAAAATAAGTGGACTCCATTGGTGATTCCGCTGGGAAATCTCAATCCTCTCTCTCTCTCTTTACTTCTTCTTTAACGCTGTCCTTCTTTCTTCTTATGTTTATTTAAGTATTAATAATTTTATTTTTTATCGGGTATCACATTAACGCACTACTCTGGTTCAGAAAGCAAAGCTCGATGCTTTTCGCTATTTGGTTTGATTTTTTAGAATGGTACTAATCCGACCGTCAAAAACCGCACCATACTGTTTATCAAAGGTTGAACTTTTTTCAATATGGAAGATCGTTTTCTGGTCTTCAACGTTAAACTACCAAAACACCAATCTTCTCATGTTTTACAATTCGAAAAGAAAAAAAAAAAAAAAAAAAAAAAAGAAAAGATAATGCTTCCATGGCGTAATAGCAAGTTATCCACACCCAGTTTTATTCTATTTAGACTTCAGAATGAGCCAAGTGTTCCATATCCATTTGATATTTATACACTGTTCTTAATAGAATTACTGTATCCACTCTGGTCATCATATTACTTATTCCACAGCATCACACCTCCATACTTGGCTGAAGTCTTGATCACTGGTAATACCTGAGAATTCAACACATTTGCAGGGACGAACCACTTCCCGCCGCCAATAAAGCCATGAATATCTTGGTTGCCAGCACCAACAAGGTTCATTTCCTCCAAGAAGGAACCGCATTGAAGAAGTAAGGAGAGAGAGAGGATTGAGATTTCCCAGTGGAATCACTGGTGAAGTCCGCTTATTTGGGGATTCTTATTATTTATTTATATTATTATTTAAGTATTAATAATATTAGTCCCAGTTAAGTAACTGTTTACAATTCTGTTAGCAGAATTAAGAGAATTAACAAGTGTCAAGCATATAGTGTACGTGAACTAGGAGTCCCAATTCACGTAAGTGAACATTCACCGGGCTCCACTTGATGGATATCATTAACCTCTAGAGAAGACTGCGTGCTACTTGCTATAAAAAGAATCGGCTTTTGAATTCAAGAAATCTCGTTAAAAGAAGCGGGACACTCATTCACTAGTTGAGATATGAGGCATGCCACCAACCAAAATGCATCACCCATTGTTATCCTAAAGCCCCACTCATTCCTGGTGTGTACCTGCATCAAGATATAGTGAGCGGAAGAAGATAGTGTTGCTCCACACTAAATGTGCTCATGTGAACCCTTTCACTAGCCTCTCCCACTTACATGTACTTACATCAGGAGGTAGCGTTCTCTTGCCCTAAGATATTTTATCTAGAACTGATAACTTTTCCTCTTAACTGGAAGAGAGAACAAAACCTAATCGCACGACTTCTATTATAGCACAAGTGCCAATGGGAGCATGCCTCTAGGCATCCAATACGGGAGGGCAAGGTAGTCATTTTGTTACCCTGTGTTTGGGCACAAGAGCGAATAATTGGGTAGTATTCTCTACTCCATATCTTAAAAGTCCAGTCCGAATCCTCCCTTGTGGGGTAACTACCCTATCCCATCTCACACAGTCCATGGGGTTGGGGAATCCACCATGGGTATGCGGATCACACCATGGACAGTGTGAGATGGGGGTGGGGTGGGGTGGTTATCTATAAGGGAGAGTAACCTCTGTTTAGGTTTAGACCTGTCATTTAGAAGTATCAAAAAAGCCAATCAAGCCCGAGCCCACCCTGAGCCCGGATAGGGCCTCGGCTGAACTGTTCAATCTACATGGTGGGCTTAGGGGTTGGGATTTTGAAACCCATGCACCTTCATTATCATTTATTGAACAAATTATTGAAATGGTTTGGACCAATTTTTTGTTACAACAAACCTTGAGAGTGTTTTGGCCGAAAAAACAAACCTACACCTTTATTTCATGTGAATCTAAGATATGTTAAAATGGTATCAGTCCCTTGGCCACCACGATTTTATCAAAAAGCCCACATGCATCTCCACTGCATTAGATCTCTGGATTGTATAAATCTCTATTGTCCTCATTCCCTCACTTTTCACATTCTCTTGTTGTCATTGTATTATTTTACAGAACATAAAATTTCCGAAGTCCACATAGTGGTTTGCAGTCTCGTCAATAGCGGACGCGTTTGAAATCCTGGTTGGATACAGTTTTCCAACCCACGGATCAAGAAGTCGTCCTTTATTATTTGAAGAGAAAGATTGCGAGATCGAATTCGGTGTTTCGATCTTTCTGATCTTTCTAATAATTCCGTGTTTCGATCTCTTTGATCTTTCGAGTCTAATAAGTTTTCTTCATGGGGTTAGGTTGAAAGTATTGGGTGTAAAATATAGGCTAGAAGCCAATTGGTAATTTTTGTCTTTCTCTTATATAGTGAGTCAATGATGTAATCTCCCTCACAGGATTGCCCCGACTACAAGGATCAGGAGAGTACTTGACTTTGAAGATAAAACTGATTTCAGACAGAATGACTTTCGTCCAGTAATTTGGGGATAACTCTCTGCTCTGATATCAGTTTGGGGTGATTTAAATAGGGAATTAAAGACAAGATGTGCGGCTACAATTTTTGTAGAATACGAATTATTGAGATTCTGGGTGAAATAAGTTTAAAAGAGCTGTCAAGTTACATGACTTCACAGTCCGAATCTGGAAATGCTAATTGCTTCAAAAATTCAATTCTTGTAGGTTCGATTTTTGAGAGAGTGTGACTTCAACTCTTCAAGATTAAAGCTTAGTTCTTCTAGGCTGATTGAAAGTCCAATCTCTTCAAGGATGGGCGAAACACAACTTGGTTTCATAAGAGGAACTCTTCAAGGTTCACAAGAAGCTTGGAGCAACTTTGAAAATTTCTTTTTCAATTATCTTGTGTCTCTACAATTTACAATGTGTCCTCTTTATATAGGACTACAACCTTTAACCTAGGAGGCTACAACCATCTTTTAAAATTTTAAGTTATGACATAGACCAATCACAAGATACATAGGAAAATAAAAACTCAATAGAAAATCTAAAATAGAAAAAGTAGTTGAGGTCTTCCATTTGTTAAAGTCTTCGATCCATGCCTTTTTTTGGCTAGAAGATTAAATTTAATTAAAATAGAGAAAAAAATAATGAATACAAGGTAGAACCAAAAAAGCCAAAAAGAGCCTCCACCTTCGACATTGCCATCAGTAGAGGCTCACAACCGCTATCTGTAGAATCTAAAACGGAATCGGCCAGCTTCGTCAAGGAGGAGCTCGTTGTTGGTGGAGTCTGGAAGAACCAATCTTACACATGAATAGTCAGACTTGGCTACATCTTTGCCTAGGAAATCCGCAATGGAATTGGATTCTCTGAAACAATGGGTGATCTTCCACTTAATAGAGTCGACTTAGCTTAAGATATTTGACCATTCCTGGAAAACAATCCAAGGAATAAGCCTATGATGAAACATAGCAACCACTAAGGCAGAGTCATACTCGATCCAAAGATGGCGCACATTCATATCACGAGCGTATTTTAGGCCCTTGACAATACTCCAAAATTTAGTTGCAAAGTTATTTACCACTCCCAAAAAGACACTATAGCACATAAGATTTTTCCCAACATGGTCACGAAAAATACCTCCACCACCTACCTGACTAGGGTTCCCCAGTGAACAACCATCAACGTTCAGCTTAACCCAATTTACATGAGGCTTGCTCTAGCGAACTTCCAAAATCTCATGAAGGGAATTATGAGCATTATTAAGCTGAAATCTTCTACTAAGGACAGGATCATTTGCAGATTTTGGCAAGACTTTCATCCCATTGTAAATGAAAAATGTCTTTAGAAATAGCCGTGAGCACCATGGAAGGGGTTCGAGATGTTGATTCAAAGTCTTCCATGCCTTGATGCAAGAGCTGAGGTTTCCAATGCCTTGATGCAAGCTTCAGGTTTGTATTTTCCAATGCTATCTCAAATATCAAAATTAAGCTCACAAGTTGAGTCAGAGTTGAGGTGGAAATCCACTAAGGACGTGAAGAGTTTTAACTCTAAGAGCTTCTTCAATATTTAAACAGTCGATTCCACTTGAGTTTCTATAATTGAGAATAAACCTTTACATTGCATAATAAAACTACGAAATATTAATCAAGGGTTTTATTTGCATTATGGATCAAACCTAAATGTTAGACCTTAGACTGGACTTATTCATATGTTGGCCGAACTTGCTGAGACATTCTTACAAGGTGTCAAAATTCAGTGTCTACAATATCTCTCTTTAATAGCTCGTCCTTGTTTTCTCTCTTTATTGTAGAGAAAATCTACTCATTCTCTCTCTCCCTTTCTTCCCTTGAAAGAAAGACTCCAACCTCCTTCACTTACTTGGAAGAACCATTCTTTTAGGAAGACAACTCTTGAAAACCTTAGCCACATTAGAATATCCACTCTTCCACTTGATTGGAAGACAAAATTCTTGGGAAGACTCTAATCTCTTTCACTCACATTGGAAAGTGAATTTCCAGATTTCTTTTTGGTTGACGATGGGGTTTTAAACTCTTTTTTTTTTTTTTTTTTTTCGGGTATGCCTAGACATTAATACTATATATTATTCTCCCTCTTTTTAATATATTCTTGGTGACATTTAGGGAAAAGATAGTCTTTCATATGGAGGAAATGAATTCATAACAAGTAGACTTTGCGTCTCTAATAATTCATTATGTCTTACATGTTCATTTTCTCCAAAAATATTATTGCAAAGCACTGGGAGTTATCAGAAACCCTATATTGATTGCATTGATCAAACTAACCAAGTGGAACACAAAAATTATCCCTAATTAGCCCTAATCAGGCAAGACCGGGTTGGATTAGCCCTTATTGTTCTTGGCCCTAACATTTTCAAGAATTATTCTGATTCATAGTTACAACACTTCATCCAATTTGATAATGCCAGAGAGCTTTGATCAATCTAGTTTGCGACTAACAAATGTCACGCAATTTTTAGACTCATGTTTACTTCTTTTTTATTTTATTTGAGAATATAATGACTTTACGGCACCAAAGAATCTCCAATGATCAATATTTACAATTATGAGATAGCCTTTATAATTCTATATACATTCTTTCTTTTTTTTTTTTTTGGGGGAATAAAAAAATAAAATCTGTAAGCGATAGGATGATGCCAAATCGCCTTGGTCAATCAACATTTGCAATTAAAACATTTCATGCTATTTATTTTTTTTATTATTATTTTTTTTTTTATTCATATGAGATTATTGTCAAGCAAATGAATGACGTCAAAAAGCCTTGAGATAGAATATAGAAAGTAATGGGATGTTGTTAGAGAGTCTTAATCGATTGACATTTGCAACTACGATACATAAGAATATTTTAGAGCAATCAAAATTTATCAAAGAGACTAGATCGATTGATATTTGCATGTACGACATATAAGAATATTGTAGACAAATCGGATGTTAATAGAGGACTTAATTGATTAACATTTGCAACTATTACATAAACAGATATAGCTGAAAATTGCACTGAACACATCATGCGGGTGACCCAAGGAGTGCCTATTGAGAGTCGAACTCAGGATGTCTAAGTTTACAGTTTGTACCAAGTTCGTTGCTCACCAACTGCACTACCCTTGGGTTATTCTACTAATATTCTTGTTACGTAAATACTATCAATAAATCAAGATGTTATCGAATGGTGTTTGAGAGTCGATCAGTCAATCGATGGATTGAATGGAAACGGATGATACACCGGAATATTTCACATTCCAAACTGTAGGTAAAAAACTATTCGTTTAAATGTATCCTAATTATGGTAATAAGGTATTAGAAGCCCTCGTTAATAAGCCAAGTCACTTACCAAAAACTAGTTTTGAAGTAATGACCAACTTAAGCCCTTGCTTAGGTAACCACACCTTCTTTGCCTCTATAAATAAGAAGCTATGCTGTTCACAATATCTAATAGAGAAGTTTGTGAAGAGTATTAGCTTTCAGAGAGTGTGTGAGGAATGGAAGGAGGAAATGACTCAACCATGGAAAAGAGAGAAGAGCGGGCGCCAGCACCGGCACCGCCGCAGCCAGAGGTGCCTCCAGTAGTGGAAGTTCCGTCGGAGGAAGGTGAGAGACGACAGAAGAAGCAGCAAGATGAGACGATGGCGGCAACGCCAATAGTGGTAGTTTTGGCTTTACCGGCACAGAATCAACGTCATTTTTTTGAAAAATGAATTTTTTTTTTTTTTTTTTTTCGTGTTCGAGTGTTCTATTAGTGGTCTGAGTGAAATAAACTTTGGTAGAGTCAGTTCTGCAGTGTTCTGTTCTGATCTGTTTTATGTTATCATGTGTTAGGGAAGGAGAATTATGAATGAGGGACGAATTCGTCCGGTCGTTGGCTTTTAAAATCTGACATGCCAACCTTAGGAAATCCTCCTTTTTTTTTTTCTGTATTTGTTTCAGAAGTTAAAGATCTGTTGTGTTAAAGATAGAGTGGTCTTATGAACAACCATAAGACTTACTCTCTCTCTCTCTCTCTCTCTCTCTCTCTCTATATATATATATATATATATATGAGAGGTGGATAATGGCGAAGTGAATCAGCCCCCTACATCTTGCATTCCTGGTCTATCAGTCTCTAGTTTCTACCCAACAAAAATCTGTATGTAGATTAGGCTGTGCTTGTTTGGTAAGAAATGAATAAAAACAATTATAAAGGAAAAAAGTTTAAATACATTTTTCTATAACATTTTACAATTTTGGAGTGAAAGGCTTTGTACTGTAACATTCTAAAAAATAGATTCTATTGTTTTTTCATTTTTTTTTAAATAAAAATGGGGTAAAACTGTATAGTAAGTCTGGTTCAATTTTTTGTTTATTTAAATGAATTGGGCACTTATGAGGCTTTGAAATCCCTTTTTTGGAGTGTGAAAAGGCTTGTTTTTCATTCTCAAAACCGATTCTGACAAAAGGTGTAGAATAAACTGAGATTGTGTTTGGTAGCCCAGAGAAGAAAATAAAAGAAAAGAAAAAAATACACTTTTTGTATTTTTTTCCTTGGGTTAAGAATTTTTCTTTTCACTTGGTATATCTTCACCTAAGAAAAGATTTTCCTTTTCAAATTCAAAATTCCTCTTGAGAATTGTGAAATTTTCTTTTATTCCCCCAAAAATTTTCTTGTCAAAAACACAAGAAAACATGAGAAAATATGAAAAGCCTGAATAACTTAAGTTAAGAGGGGTAAATATATATTTTACCCTCAAAACATAACAATAGGTGAAGGAACTGAAGCAAAACCCTATTACCCTCTTTCGAGAGAAGCATATGCAACTCGGGGAAGCAAAACCCTATTACCCTCTTTCAATTGCAACGGCCAGAGGAGAGAAGCATATGCAGCTCAGGGAAGGGAAACTGAAGCAAGAACGCAACTGCTCTTCTGTCAATCTGCCGTCGGTGAGGTGGGGTGAAGGTCTCTCTCTATCCCTACAGGTAGACTGTTGTTGCAGTCGCTGTCTACGAAGTCGATGTCACGGAGAGATAGGTCAATCTCTTTCTCTCTCTTTCACTCCCACTCCCACCCCCCCCGGATCTCTCTCTCTCTCTCTCAATTTTTCTTATTCTCTGATTGATAATCACCATGTCCGATTACTGTTTGAAGTCCCTTTTGAAGGCTCAAACATCTATTGTCATTGTTGTGATCGGAGGGACCTGCAGTTACCAGTTCTAGAGGGTTTTTTGGGCAGCAGTGTTGTTGCCATATCTTCTATATCGTTTGGCCATTAAGGCTGATATTTTGAAGACTAATCAGAGCCCTACGGAAGCCCACTCAACCCACAATTGGAGGCCAACTAAGGTCCGCTTCTTGTGTTCTTGCAAATCTCCAATTTCTTGACCAAAATCAAGATTCCTCAGATCTGGTGTTTCAGCCATCAACTTAGGCTATGTTTTTGGAGTTTTATTAAGGTTTCAGTAAGTCACACGCGACCAGGCTTTCAGCCCCACCTGGACTTTATTTTGTGAGCTCTTGGATTTCTTTCATTTGACCTTTCTTTTTCAATTTAAGGTAATTAGTATTCTGTCCAGATTGTTATCTTGTTATTCTGGTGATAGTTCCCCACTATTAAGACTGGTTTAATTGATGTTGCAAGTCCTAGATATTGTCTCATTGATGTTTTCTTCTCTATTTGTTGGATGGTGCCTGAAAACTAATCTTGGCTTGGCTTCAGGGAGAGTCTTGATCTGCTTGTGTGAAGGAAACTTTCGTATATGTTTGATGTACATTTCCTTACAAGTAATGTGAGAATTGTATTATTCTTCTTTTTGAATTCTTTATTGAAGCCCAAAACCTGTCCTGTCACTCAAACTGTTATACATCAAGTACCTATAATTTTTTTAATTTTTCTGCACTATTCCATCAATTATGGAGGGCCAGTTTAGTGATGTATTTTCCCTTTTGCGTACGAAGATGCTCTTGGGTGGATTGAGAAACCAACATGATAACATTATTTAAAAATCACAACTTTGACACCCATGGTGAAGATGGCATTTTATGTAAATATTGAATTCTAATAGAAACAATTATATTTCAGTGCGAACCATATAGGTTTTTGTTTCTTCCACGTTACAAATCTTTTTTTTTTTTATATCATACAGCATTTAAGACATAGAATCAATTCAAAAAAATAGAAATACAAAAAAGTGTGCCAAACCTAGAATCAAGTTTAAAAAATAGGACCGTTACAGTACAGAGCCAAACTTGTTGAGAAATTAAAGCATTTTAATTAGATCATTCCTAAAGTGATAATAAATTTTTGAGGAAAAGAATGCTGCTTGGTCACACTTTCTATACGTAAACACAAGTATGCATGAAAAGACCGCCCCATCTACTGGCCCATGTGTTGGTCAATGTCTTTGCCTCACCCCTCCCCCCTTGACTCATGCACTGGCATGGTAGCCATGTAACAGGGAGCATTTTTTGGCCTATATACTTTTCTAGTAAATGGAAAATATTTTTAAAGAAAAGAAGACAAGGTTAATCCGGCCAATCAAGAATAGAAACCCTACCCAAAGTAAGCCAGCCCAAGGAAAAGGGTGAAAACAAATCCTATTAGAAAAGGACAAACAAAACTAAGGACCCAGGGGAGAAACAACCAAAAGAAGCTAGGGATACAAGAGAAAAGGGGGAGGACAAAGTACAGCTGATGATACAAAAAAAAGATGGAGGGGACCAAAATAAAGAGGAAGAAATGACATAACCAATCAAAGGGGGAGAGAAAAGAGAAAGGTCCGAAGAAGATGCAAGATATTTATTCGTGTTTGCGTCCGGGGAACCAACACAAATGTAAAAAATAATTTGAAATTTTAAAAGAATATTCTTATTTTCCATTTCTTTTTTATTGACAAATAAACAACCATGAAAATAACGTATTCTTATTTTTCATTTCTTGCTATACATACAGAGGCCATGAAATCAAACTAGGTTGCCCTTTGGAATAGGTGGATCAATTCCTTTCCTTAGAACTCTACGTGAGAGTTTCCTACCTCATACAGCTCGCCAATCAATTCTTTTGGCATCCCATCTTAATCTACACTATCTAACTAAATGAGATTTCTCGTAAACATATCACATTTTTCTTGGGTTAATCAAAAGAAGTTAATTACAAAAAGACTTAGAAATGAATGACAGATGAAAATCTCAGGAAGCTCAGAGTTTTTTTTTTTTTTTCCTTCTTATTTTTTAATATGTTTCTTCTCCTTCTCTACGTGGGGAGGGACTAAGCTATGGTTGTTTCACAGGTAAAAATAAAAACAAGGGTCAATATTGAAGACCAACAAAAAAAAACAAATTGTTGTGTTTTGTTTAGTTGTAGACCAAACTTATGGTTATGAATATTATAATGATCCAAAAAAAAAAAAAAGAAAACCCAGACTCGCTAATTTTGCATGGCTTAGGAAAAAACATCAAGGTAAAAACTTAGAGCTAATAAGAACTCAGACCGACTTAAACCTAGTCTAATAATTTCTTAGATTTAGGCAAATCTTCATGATTTCTCGTCAGATTTCATGATTATTTACTCGATTTGAATGATTTACCCCAGTCAAAACTTGATTTTCCAACCATGGCATATAACTAGCTTTGGATGCTTGTTTTATTCTTAGCCAAATTAATCGCCATAGTTAGCCAAGTGGTGGAGGGAAATTTACCATCTAATTCAAGAGGCTGTGATAGACAAGTCGGTACAATGCATATGGGATATACTACTCAATTTTATTAGTTGGGCGAATTGACCATTGCTCATCCGGCCAGCTGTCAAAGTAGAAGTTTTTTTTTTTGGAAGGAAAAACAAAAGGGTTAAGACCTTAATTCCATGGCATTTAACATTCATCATTTTTGACAGGGATATTACTAATGAAAGGAGTACCATGCACGTACTGTTTCTTTTCTGGTGCATTGTCTTAAGACACCATTTCATCACTATTTCTTAATTGTATTTAAGAATAAGTAAGAAAATTATAGGCTTTTAACCCCCCCCCCACCACACACACACAAAAAAAGGAAAAACTATAGGCAGAGAAAGAAAAGAATATAACATGTAGTCATTACATTCTACATTAGGGTTGTCTTGATGCTGTCCATCTTTAATTTCATTACAACTATTACTCATGTTTAGGAAGGGAAATAAAAGTAACGGAAGTAAAATTAAATCAAAATTAGTTTGCTTGCAAAGGAAATAAGAAAGGGAAACAAAATTATATCAAAACTAAAATGAAAATTTTTGTAATTTTTACATAGAATTCCAAATCACTCTACATTTGGTTGTTGAACTTTGATAGAGGTTTCCCATGACAACAGTGAGAGGAATTTCCCACGGGGATGGAATGTGTTTTTTTCTCGACACTTATATTCCAAAATGTTTCACATTACTTTGCATAAAAAATTCTTTACTATAATATAATAAAAATTACATGTAAAATGTATCATTATTAAATATGGTTAAAGATTAAATAGTTTATAAAATCACATTGGATCACATGAAGTAATGGTTACAAACATTTCTTTTTTAAGTATAAAACTTTCACCTTTAAATTCCCCTGCATTTCTTAACCAAACAGAGCATGGGGCTTTTTGACATCATCTTGTCTAGCGATTTATCGAATGAAATAAAATAGCATGACGATGACATCAATTAGCTATCTCTGACATTATATGATTGCATTGCACTTTTCTTAGTAATTTCAATGCTAAGAATTAACAGAAATAAATCAATGAGGTTCTCGACAAACATCTTTACTTTTTTTTTTTTGGATGAATAATAATTTATTAAAAAGGAGCAAAGACTGCCACAAGGCAGGATACAAGCCAAATTAGCGAGAAGCTAAAGGCACCACAACATCCAAAGATGTGACAAGAAAAAATACAAGGACCAACAGGCCACTCCTCAAATTAAGTTTTCCATTCATTGGTGCGAAGGTAGTATGGGGCAAATCTTATACGGTGGGTCCAACCTTTATAGACTATATGGCCATTAGATTCTTCATCTTGCGCTTCCTTAGTATCATCAATATGATGGGTCACCTCCTCAGAGACTTGAGTGTCTTCCCGATGAAGCTCTTCTTTTTCTTGCTCTTCGTCTTCCTCTTGCTCATTCTAGTCTGAAATATAAAAGAAGGATTTTTCCGCATTAATTTCCAAACTGACTCCACAAGGAGTGGAATTAACATCCACAGACTCTAATAGCTCTTCAAAAGAAGCAATAGATAAATTTTCAGCTTCGGGGTCCAATGTAGAAAGGGACCTAGAAGTAGAATTAATGTTGTTTTTCTTGATTTCCTTCTTTTTCTTCTTTTTCTTCTTCTTCCTCTTCTTGGATGTCTCCTTAGGAGAAGATCCCTCTTCAACAACACTATCACCGAACATCTTTCCGTCCATATCCAAGTCAAGATTGTACTTTTGAAGTTCTCCTTCCATAATAGGAGTGGAAGTCAAAATTTCCTTAGGATCCAATATCTTCTCGAAGTCATAATTTGTGATATTGTTAACCTGGCCTGTAGTCTCCATTTCTTTTCCCATCTGCATCTCACTCAAGTCAGTGGAAGGGAAAGAGATTTCACCCGTTTAACACCTCCCCATGAGCTAGAATGCTCATATCCCCATCAATTTCTAAAGCAGCCTCTAAATTAGACTTTTCAATCAACCCCAAAGAATCATCATTCAGTATATCTTCATCCACCTGGTTTTCAAGCAATGACAAAGAATTTATTGTAGTACCCGAAACCCCACCTTCATTGTCCAATATTTTGGAATTGGAATTTGAATTTTGAGCTTTATTCATTGGAATTTCACCTTTATGGTAGTCACCATTTGTCTTGGTCACTACCTTGAATTGAGCACAATCGTTGTTGTTCATACTAGGACTATCACCATGAGCAGATTTTCTCTTTCATTCCTTGCGGAGCTTCTTTGGTCTTGCTTCATTATTGCCACAAAGCTCAGAACCATGTCCAAATGTCTTACAGTGAACACAACGAGTTGGTTTCCAATCATTACTTTCTCTCTCTTAACAGGTGTATCACATATCTAGGCAGCCTTTTTGCGGAACCTAAGTATAAATGCCGTGAATCCATCAATTTCGCAATCAGGACACTTCATGATACTATTAGACTCATGGTTCTATTTACAAACATCTAACTGTCTTTTATTAATATGAGGATATTGTCAAGCAATTGAATAAAGTCAAAGAGCCTTGAGAATATCATGAAGCAATTGGATGATCAGAAATCCTTGATCAATTGACATTTTGTGTACTTGTGACATATTAGAATATCGCAGATCAAACGAATGTTGTCAAAGACTTTGAACAACCAACATTTCCAATTATGACAATTCTTTTTTTGCTTGAAGATAAATATTATTAAAAAGACAAAGAAAAAAGATAATACAACAAAGTCAGAAAATCGAAAGCTAGTAAGAACCCCCACCTTCGGCATTGCCATTAGCAAGGGCTTAAGCTACACGCTAACAAAATCTATAATGAGGTCTAGTCGCTTCAGCCACTGCCATCTTCTCCATAATATGGGAAGGGAAGGAGACATTGTAGGTTGAAGCCTTTGCCTTTGCTGCCTTCTTGGCAAGGTAATCAATAACAGAATTTGCTTCTTTGAAGTTATAAGTCATCTTCCAGCTTATTGACTCCAGGTATGAATTGATGTGCATCCATCTCTAAAGAGCAAACCATGAAATCTTATGCTTTTGAACTGCTATCACAACTGCTTCTGAATCAGATTCTATCCATAAGAATGGAATAGCCATCTCTTCTGCTCTCATTAAACCCTGCATAAGATCTTCAAACTCAACTTCATATATTCCTTTCACACCCAAATAAATGTTGAAAGACATCAAACATATGCCCGTATGATCAAGCATAAACCCGCCTGCCCAAGCATTCCCTAGATTTCCTAATGAACTTCTGTTGAATTGAGCTTGACCGAACTTCTTTAAGGCTTACACCAGAAAATCTTCAGCGGAGGTTTAACACCTGCACTATCTATATTTAAACCCAAACTTCTGCAGCATATAATATCAAACACCGATCTCACCCCATTTCTAGTAGAAGGCTTGCTCACCCTTATATCTCCCTTGATCATTTGAATCACATATCTAGGCATCCTGCCCATCATATCCACGAGCATTTCTCTCCCTCTCCAAATATGTCCTGATGTGGTCACAAGAGCAATCGCCCAAGCCTCTTTCACTTCTTAGTCAAGAAAATGATTATTTTACATATATTTCGACTGTCCTGTGAGCTTATTTTGGTAGAATCAGTTCTGTACTGTTATGTTCTTTTTTAAGTAAAAAAGAGAATACATCATCCAAAACATCAGACTTGGGTGTCCTAGTTAAAACAGCTAACCTATGAGTAGGATCTTATATGTTCTATCCTTTTTCAACAACACAATTAAACACTAAGAAAAGGCTGATTTATTGCCCAGTAAAATAGAAAAAACTTGGGGCCCGTTTGATAACGTTTCAAGAAACGCGTTTCTGCCGTTTCTGTTTCCAGAAACAACAGAAACGGAGCAAAAAGCGTTTGATAAAACTGTTTCGCTTCACTTATTTTTAGAAATAGAAATAGAAATTTTTAATTATTTATGGTTCAAAAAACGACCCAATTCTTTCACTGGTTACCATCAAACACCTTCAATTCGTTTCTGTTTCTAGAAACAGAAATTTATGTTTCTGCCGTTTCTTGAAACAGAAACGGTGGAAACATTATCAAACGGGCCCTTGTTGTAGCCACTAATAAGAACTTTGAGTCATCCAATTAACCAGCTCCTCACAATCAGTACAGATGTCAATGTCATTGACTTCTATTACCATTGCTTTTCGCAATCTTATGAGAATTCCTCATGCCTCCGCTTCTTGTGCATTCCCTGTATACCCAAAATCCATACAAGCAGCAATAATCTTTTTATTGCAAAATATAATTGATGCTTAGACAGCCTTTCAAGTGTCCTTGATAAAACTATCAACACAAACAATTGTAGTATGACCAAGAGGCAATGGCACAAGGTAATCCACCATAGATAAGGATGAAACACATGGTGAAGAACTTTCATCCATATGATGATGTAAAAGAGGGAGGTTTTGGTCTCATACCCTCTAACAATATTGAATATAACCTTATATGGATTGGGTTGGGAGCCAGAAAAGAGCCATTGGTTCATAGTGATCCACAAGAAGTAACATGTGATTACAAAAACAGAAATGAAAAAATATATATATATATATATATATATATATCTTTGATGGTAGATGAGCTTGGCACCAGCAGTCTGTAAAGAAGATCACAAATACTTTCATGATTCTACTTAAAAACATTTAATGTCTTAATTGATATGAGAATATTTTCGAACAATCGAATGATGTCAGGGAGCCTTGAGAATATCGCAAAGCAATTGGATGATGTTAGAAAAAGCTGATCGACTAACACTTGTAGTAGAGACATAAGTAGGGGTGTCAATTCGTGGCCCGACCGGACTAAATCGACCGGGACCGACCGTTTATAGATTAGCCCGGCCCGGACCGTTTATTAAACGTGTCGGACTTGAGCCCGGCCCGTTTATAAATGGTCGGTCTCGATTTTGCTACTTGCACCGTCGGGCGCCCGACCGACACTGACCGAATAATGCCCGACCGAGACCGGCCTATTGTGCACCAACTTGGTCCGACCCTTTAATGATTGTAGAATACCTATTTTACCCCCCAAATTAAAAAATAAAAACTAAAAAGTTAAAGACATGTTCACATTTTAAATAATGGTTATATTTGGTATCATTTATTGATTTATTGTCATTTTTTTTGGCTTGCATGAGTGGGTCGGAATATAAGAGCACATTTTAAAGAGGGCCCGTTTAAAAACCGGTTAAAGCCCATTTAACATTAAACATGTTCGTAGCCCGGTTAAGGCCCGACTAAAGCCCGATTAAGGTAACCCGATTATAGCCCGAGACCGACCGACCGAATATAAAGTGTACCATGCCCTCAATAACTAAGCCCGATTAATTAAATAGACGGACACAATGTAGCCTTTGAAAGTCTTCAAGCCCGATTAAACCCGACCGAAACCAGACCGGCCCGACCGGTTGACATCCCTACATATAAGAATATCGCAAAGCAATCAAATGTTGTCAAAGAACCTTGATCGATAGAAATTCGCAATTACGACACATAAAAATATTGTGAGGTTATCATAAGCTGTCAGAGTGACTTGGTTGATTGACATTTGAAATTACGAGGTATAAGTATATTGCAGAGCAATCAGATT
The DNA here is from genome assembly GCF_013358625.1 of Macadamia integrifolia. Taxonomy (NCBI): domain Eukaryota; kingdom Viridiplantae; phylum Streptophyta; class Magnoliopsida; order Proteales; family Proteaceae; genus Macadamia; species Macadamia integrifolia. The sequence continues at coordinate 4,662,119 of NC_056557.1, forward strand.
TCATCAAAGAGACTTCATCAATTGATAATTGCAACTATAGCATATATGAACATCATGGAGCAATCAAAAGTTGTCAAAGAGGCTTGATCGATTGACATGTGCAACTACTTTTTTTTTTTAGTAAAACATGTCAACTACGAGATATATATATATATATATATATATAAGAATATCATGGAGCAATGAAATGTTGCCGGAGAGACTTGATAGATCGACATTTTCAATTAGGACACTTCATGTAATTAGTAGGCTTCCTACTATGATTCTATTCTTATTTGTTGGTGTACGACGTCTTGTATTCCATCATAGTTTAATCCAGGGAATACTGGTACAGCGCCTCGACAGGTAGGACAACGGTCCCACTAGTCGGTTAGCAGACTGTGGGGGTTGCAAGGGGGCAAGAGGCCCCCCTACATAGCGGGGGGTGTAGCGGGTGTAGCGGGCATAAGCCCTGCTCGAATTTTTTATTTGAGGGCAATTGTGTACTTTTCGGATTAGAGTTTTTCGCTATATATTTGTAGCGAGGATTTCTTTCTCAGTAATACAAGTAATACTGAGAGGTATGAGGACGAGCATTGTAACCCTATTCTCCATTAATAGTGAAGCAGGATCTCATCTCACCTAGGACGTAGGCAATCTGTTATTTCCAATATCTTCTGCATTGCTTTAGGGTTGCATTTCTACATTATTTTTGCTACGTAAATACAAATGACCGAGCTGCGATTGAATGGTGGTTGCTAGTCATGATCGATCGACATTTACAATTACGACACTTCATGCAATTAGCAGACTTTCTAATCTGATTCTATTCATATTCTTAATATGTAAATAAATCGTGATGTGATCGAATGGTGTTTGAGAGTCATGATCGATCCATCATCGATCAATCGATGATGGATTGAATGGAAATTATTGAATTGAAGTGTATGATACACCGGAATATTTCACATTCCAAACTAGGGCTAAAAACTCTCCGTTTAAATGTATCCTAATTATGGTAAAGTATGAGAAGCCCCCCATTGATCAACCACAAAATACAGCCAAGTCACTTACCCAAAACAAGTTTTGCAGTGATGATGAACTTAAGCCTTGCTTACGTAATAAACCCTTTTTACCTTTATAAATAAGAAGCTGTGCTGTTCGGCCGTAACGCAGAGACTCAAAGTTCAGAGGATCAAAGAGAAAAGATTGTGAAGAGCAGATTTAAGAGAGAGAGACAGAGACAGATAGTGAGTGAGGAATGGAGAGAGGAGGTAATGACTCAAACAAGGAAGAGTGGTTTTACTACGGCGCGTGCATGAAGAACCACGCGGTTGCTTTGGGCGGAACTACCCTGGACGGTTGCGGCGAGTTCTCGCCAAAAGACGATACACCAGACTCACTATTTTGCTCGGTATGCGGCTGCCACCGGAATTTTCACAAGCAAACTCTGTTCCTCTACTCCCCAGATCGGATAGAAGAGCGGCCACCATCACCACCGGCTCCACCGGCACCGGTGCGGCCAGAGGTGCCTCCAGTAGTGCAGGTTCCGTCGGAGGAAGTAGAGAGAGGACAGAAGCAGCAGCAGGATCAGACGATGGTAGCAACATCAACAGTGGTGGCTTTTCCGGCACAGAATGCGATGGCGGAAGTGGCGGAGCCGGTGGTGAAGAAAAGGCCGAGGACGATCTTTACAGAGGATCAGAAAACGAAGATGAGTGCTTACGCTAATGATCTTGGGTGGAATATGGTCCGAGAAAGGAGTAGCGAGACCGATCGCTTCTGTTATGAGATTGGGGTGTCAAGGCAGTCATTTAGGGTTTGGATGCACAATCACAAGAACAGCTCTATTTCTGGACCAGCTGATGATGCTGGCAGCAGGAATTGATGTTACTTCATAAGATTTATTTCTTTTTTATGTGAGTTGTCTGAATTCATAAACTATGTAAAGAGTCAATTCTATAGTGTTTGTTCTGTTTTGATCTGTTTTAATGTGTCTAGGAAGGGAGAATCATGGAGGGGAAGAGTAAACCCTTCTTAGGATTGTCAAGCTTAGGAATTCCCTTTATTTATTTATTTATTTATTATTTTAGTGTTTAATTTTCTCTACTTGAATCAAGAATTCAGGGTAGTGTTGTGTTTCATTTGGTATTTGCTCTCTCTCTCTCTCATATTATTAAATTTTTTTAATGTATAATACAAGGTTGATAACGGCAAAATGAATTTGCGAATTAGGTTTCATATTTCCTTATACTCGACTTAAGTGATGAGACGGAAATAAGGATATCTGATTCATACCGAGATAACTGGATGTTCTAACAATATAACAAAGAGATAGAGATCCACCAAATTTCTTGTTTTTCAGTCCCAACTATATGTTTTATCTATATTCATTCTAGTCACCAATTCATATTAGATTTTCATCTTATGGAATTAAGAGAATAATAAAAAATTACCTTATTTTGCTTTTATCCCAGAAATAACTCTCATCAATCCGTCGAGTCAAAACCCAGTTTCCACCCTTAAACCAGCTATGGTTGCTAGTTTCATTCCTTATCAAATTAAAGGCTATTGGAGGCGGAGAGAAACTTACCATTTAAATTCCAGAGTCTATGAATTGGGGTCCTCTATCGTGCGCTATACCATGTAACGAAAATTCAAGAGTTAGAAGCCCTTAAATACGCAGCTCAAGATGTAGATGTGCAGTCCAATGTGCTCCCAACTCTTGTATCTGCACTACACAATGTAACAGCTCTACAAATGATCAACACGTTAGAGTCTTTGATAGACAAGTGGGTATAATGCACATAAAGGATCCACTATTCAAATTTGATTAACTGGACAGATTAACCATTGCTTATCTGTCGAGCTCTATCAAAGGACAACGGTTAAGAGCTTAATTGCATGCCATATAACACTTGTTATTTTTGGCAAAAAAAAATTATTTAAGGAAATACATGTACTGTTTTGTTCCTTTTCTGGTGCATTGTATTATCACTCCATTAATTTCATCATTATTTCTTAATTTTATTTAAGAATAAGTAGTAAGAAAAATTGTAGGTAGGATAAGAAAATAATAGAATATGCAAGTCATTACATCTTGCATTTGCCCATTTTTAATTTTATTACCATTGGAGTGTTGGTCATTAACTAAGCCACTTCAACTATGACTCATGTCCAGTTGCAAGGTAAATAAAAGGGAAGTTAAATTAAATCAAAATTACTCTACTTGGAAAAGAAATATAGATAAAAAAAAATTAAATTAAATAAAAATAATAATTTTTACAATTATAACATAGAATTCTAAATCATACTAAATTCGATTATTGAATTTTAGGAAAAGATTTCCCACAAAGTGGGGGAAGAATCTCACACCACACCAAAACCCAAGGGAGTGGGATAGGGTTCGGATGAAGAAATGTTGGAGTTGCAGGGCTGGACAAAGCAGTGTGAAGATGTGGTGGGGCTGAGCTGCTTGAGTAATAGCAATCTTGTGAGTAACGGGGTGTCGAATTGTTGGAAGAAGAAAAAGAGGCGTTAGATTTTGACCCTCTCAATTGTGCTAATTCTTCAGCACATATTGGACAGCTAGGAGACACTTAAAATGTACGCCCCGATGTTACTAGCTGTACATATTGAATGACTGAGAGACACTTGGAATGCCCCGATGCTGCCAGCCGTATCGAATTTGATTTCTGTTTTACCTTATAAAAGGGAAGCATAAAACTGAGACTAAAAATCAATTAAAAAAATGGCTAAACAAAAGCTTGCTGTTAGATTTAGCATGAGCAGTAAATATTACTCCAATACACGTGGGCCTACTAAAACTTGCCATGTACGTGATGGGGCGAGGCCATCAAATTTTATCCTCTTTAGTCTACAACCATAGGCCATACAACGATGTGGGAATATGCCTTCGAAGATGGTTGAAAAAGTCCAATAAAGGATGAAGACAGTTTACTAGGTTAAGATAGAAGGTGAGTTTGTAGTGGCAAATTTGACATATAGCCTTCCTTTAAGGGTGAGGTATGTCAATCTATATCCAATGGTTAAGCAACCACATGGATTACCACTATTATACTAACCTATCTTTGGACGGTGGTATCTGGCTCGACCATGCTGATCGACAATATGAAGTCCGACCATGATATATCCTGAAGGTATGAGAAAGGATCAACGATAATGTGGCTCAGCACAAGTCATTTTGTCTTAACCATCCAAACTTGCTATGCTCGGTGTACCTACATCTTAATTGGACGTCTTGCCCCACGTGATAAGGAGCAGCCACGCCATCGTAGAATAAAAATGTCCATAACAGCCTCTGAACTTAACCATACCCACTTAACTCAACCTTACATAGGTTAGACAATTATTTAACTAACAATGGCTGAGTTAACTGTTATGAAATTAACCATTGTCAAGTTAACGGTTATAAGATCAGCCAACTCAGCAAAAGATAGGAATGGGCTCACCAATGGGCATGAGTCCACATCGACCATAAAGGGGACAACTCAGCCGATAAAAAGAACCACCAACGCTTATATAGATGACATTTAGCAAATTTGAAAGGTAAAACCCTCAACGTACTGAACAGTTTACATAATGTTTTCTCTTTTGAGCTAAGGCTTGACTTAGGCATTAAAGTCTCTTTCCCCAAGCTCCTTCCAGGCTAGTTTCTAATCTGTATTGTGCAGGACCGTGCAGAACGGAATCATGCTTCAACACACATCATTCCTCATTTTCCTACACAAGCGAGCGAAAGAGAATCAATAGGCCCCACTTGATTCGAGCTCATAATGGTAGGTCTGACTAAGCCCAATCAGGAAAACCCGAAACTGGGTTGCCTGTTTGTTAAATATGTCGGGCTTAAAGTTCAGATCAAATTCTATTCAGTCGTTTTTTTGGTGCACACGTCCTATATGATCATCTGGTCAATTACGATCCTGACATTTTAAACTCTGCTTAAAGCCCATTTAGAACCTCTTTACTCAGCCCAATAAACTTAAAATTCATTTAAAAACTCTTTTACTAAACCGGATATGTTTAAAGCCCATTTAGAGCTTTAAAGCTAAATGGCTCAGTACCCCCTTCAGGCCTATTTATCGCAATAATTGGTAGTCACATTAAAAACCATCAAACTTATAAAATTGTCCATGCCTGCTAAGGGTGTCGAATCGGAATCGAAAGCGAAAACCAAATTTAGTTCCAGATCAAAAACCTTGAACCGAATCCAACCCATTATAATATAATTAAATCTTCGATCTGAAATAGGTATTTATAATTCGGTTCTATTCGGATATGGATTTATACCAAGAACCGGTGAATCTAACTAAAAATGGACCGAATAACTTAATGTCATTTTTTCTTTTTTAACTAAAAACTTGACGTAACTTATATGGAAACCCGACATAATTAATCACCTAAATGATAAATCGTCTTATAAAGTTACTAATATAGTCCAACTGCAAAACCCTCTTTTTTTTTTTTCGCTTTAGGACTCATGAACCGTGAGTTAAATGATTTACTTAACTGTAACTCTTCAAGTTTGAAGTATTATGTTCTTCCTCTTCTCACGATTAGCATAGCAGTGACTCTTTGTCTTAGACAAATTTGCAGTGGCTGATAGTGTCCCTTCTTCCTTTTCTCACGATTTTTCGATGGTCATTCGATCGATTCTTCTCAACAACATTACAGTAGGACGGTTTTCCATTTCCTACAATGTTGCACTTGTTTGATTTTCAATCTTCAATAGCAGTGTAGTTTTTTGTATGAGTTTTCTTGTCTTTCTGATATATATGTGTTTTTTCTTAAAATGGAACTTGAAAATTATTGTTGTTTATCTATAGATATAATGTTGGGACTCATCCAATCTTCCACATTGCAGATAATTGAGCGTTTGAGACAAATCTTAATGAGTTGTTGAGTTAGGGACCTTTGCCATTGATTATTACTTGTTCCTGAATAGGAACCGGAATCGGATCAGAACCAAATAGGTTGGGTACAGGTATCAATTTTTAGAATCGAGACGGGACTTGGTCCTGTTCTAGATCACACTAACAATCCTTGGAACGGAAACTGAAACCAGACCAAATACCTGGTTCCAGACGGATTGACACCCTTAATGCCTGCCATATGCAGGTTCCAACTACGGAAGTACATAATCGGGCAACCATAGTGCAAGGGGGAAAAGAATAGTGAGGCACGGTTAGGCCGGACTGGTTGACACCCCTGCTGCATCATAGTGAGTCCACAGCATAGTTTGAAGAATCGGATAGGATTGGTCAGAATCGGTTGGATCAGATCAATATGGGGCTTTGATTGATCTGATTCTTGACGATACCGTATCAATGGATTGACAAAGATGAAGGGTTAAATGGTCAAAAAGTAGCTTTAAACGTAAAAACAAGGATATTTCTGTCCAATGTGTAGTGGTCTTTACTGATCCCATTTCCGACACTGAGTTCTCAACCCATGATCCATAGAGTTTCCTTCAACTCATTTTGGACGGTCCTTGGTCATGATTCACATCCGACGGTCACTTTTAAAATCGAATTTTGAAGAGCCTCGGTTAAAGCCGCTAAATACATAGCCGTTGAAAACCCCAAAATAGTATTGGAATCCGCGAACTCTCTTCAACTCTGTATCTTCTTAAGCACTCGCTCAGCATCGACGTCGAGCCTCTGGCGCTCTGTTGCCTCTGATTTCGTCATTCCAACCATGGGAAGACTTGGAGCATCGTGTGACTACGAAAGTCTCCGAAATGTCCGAATCTCAGAGAACCAGGTAAAGATTTCTCAATAAATCCAATCTGGACTCTTTTTCTTTCTTATAATCACAGAGATTGTTAAGATTTTCTCTAACCATTTGGTTATGAACAGGCTCGATTGGCATCTTTAGGACTAGAAAAAACAGTCTCTGAACTTCGATCCATCGCTTCCCCTGCAAAACCTGAGAAGACGACTCCTGTTAGAAAATACTGCAAGAGAATCTTCGTATCCACATCTCTACGGCGTTCTGATCGATTAAAGGGAATATCTGGAGACATATGCAAATCCAATTCTTTGCGATATTCTGAACGATTAAGAGAAAAATCTGGTATTTCTGTACAATCTCCAAAGGGTTACTTTCCAAGCCCAAGCTCGTATTCATTATTTGAACCCCTTAAAGTTTAAGAATTTGTCCATTTACGTTTATTTTACCGATGTTTCACCTGAAGTATTTAGTGCTTCAAAGCTGAATCGACGGATTCTTAGTTATGGAGAAGGAGAAGAGGAAGCAAAGAGACCAGCAAATGCTCCTCTGCTAGATTTCGACACTACAAAGCTGCGACCCTCTCCAGAAGTTCTATCTCGGCGTTGCGATAGCAAGGACAGGGGCAGTGTCTATGACCCCATTTTTGGGATTTGCTGCCATTTCTGCAGGTTCTTCCACCTTTTCCCTCTGTGATGCTCTTTTCAACAATGTTCCTTTTCAATATCTTATTTGCCAGGTTTACTATCACCCAAATTATATATCTGTGCTGAATCAAATCTCTAATCTAGAAGAAACTAATGTTAAAGGATGACTTCCCCTCTCCCCACCTCCACCTCCTGGATGGTTTATTGATGATTATGATGAATGGCTAGCTGAGATAGTGAATGCCCACTTTATATTTGTAGAAGTACTAACTTGTTCACTGATTGTAGACATCTTGGGTGTTCTGATTTCAGAGACAATGATTTAGTACTTATTGATATACTGCAATATATCTAAGCAGGCAGAAGAAACTATGTGGAGAAGAAGACTGCAAGCGTTGCGGAGATCTTGATATGGATGAGCAATGCTTAGGTTTGTCAGGATATAGCTCCTTGATATACATCCTAGATTTAGTTGAATACTCCTTTTAACATTTCAAGTATTTGCCTACCAGGGAAGACTGATTGCTCTGCGTGTCATTCTACTAATGGTGTTCTTTGTCGAGGTTGTCTGAAGGTTAGGTATGGTGAAGGTAAGCCTATGTGAAATAACCAAAAGAATGATGAGTAGAAGAACCAATTTGTGTTAGTTCATGATAACAAATGGGTTGCCTTCACATTAATGTATTTCTGATCAGTATCTTCTGAATCAATTTTCTTATAATCTGTGTTAGAAATGGAGGAGGTGAGAGAGAACAAGGAGTGGATGTGCCCACATTGCATAGAGGAGAAAGGCATAAACCCATATTGGATATGCAATAGGTAACACTTTCATCATTCACTATTTGTTTTCTGCAGAACCCGTTTAGGAACTCGGATTCGGAACTAACTTCAATGGAACACCATTTTGTGTTTCGGTTGTGCTGTGGACAGTTCATTGTGTTTGAAGAAGAGAAAGATGGTACCCACTGGTATTGCCATTTTCAGAGGTTAGGAGAGAGTACTAATCATATATCAGTATTTCCTTCTCTTATTGATTTGTATCTAATGATCTTGCATCTTCTTGTTCACTAATGAATCATGGTTGTTTCTTGATTTTGAATGGGATAAAGCTCGGGAGGCAGGTTACAAATCAGTAGCACATTTGCTCATGGACAAGCTTCAAAATGCAGCTAAGCGCAGAAAATGATGATAATTTCGTATGTAATGAATGAGTTACTCTTTGTGAGAGATTACAGCTGATTTAGAAAACAATGTACCAGGAAGGGGATTGCTTAACTTCACCTGATGCATAACTGATTACAAGAAATTGTTGTTCAATTTACTTTCGTACTCTGCATTTGAACCATGCTCTTACTTCACAGTTGCAGTTATCTATGTGCTCAATCTGATGCCTATACTTTCATCTATTATTTATAAGAAGCCTAAGATGGCCTGCACTAGTAGTCCGGATCAGATCCATGGATTAGTAAACGGTCCAGTGCCATGGATTAGTAAATGGGTGTCCGATTGGGATGATCGAGATTGGACTAGTTAACACCCCTACCTCATAGAACTGCAGTTTCTTTTCACCCATGGTGAAGAAGTAATCTCATCAACCATGGAATCTGACCCTCTGATTGGACTCTGGAAAGGTATTCTCAATCTCATACAATAGGGGGATAGTGGTTAATGATGGTGTTCACCTTCAGGGTCCAATCACCAGTGGTGAGGAGAGATATCTCCATCTGGTACATTTAACTAACACAAATTAGCAATAAGTACAGAGAAATGCTGTTTTATTGGCTCAAATTCAATAACATCTCACTTAAATATAAGCATTTACAATGACAATATATCCTTCTTTTTCATTGCAGCAGAGAATGGTCTGATCCTTCTTCTCAACAGGTTTATTTTTCATCCTATTGATCCTTCCTGTCTCAGTTGAAAGTGGCTTATCAAAGATTTGTCTCCCAAATCCGTTGTCCTATACCTAGTAAAGAATTCTTCTAATGTAAATGAACGATAGAGGGCTGGTTTATCTGGTGATATCAGCTCTGGAAGGGGTCCATAGAAGTCCTCTATCTTGCCTGGATTGAAGAAAGTAGCAATTGAGATTCGAGGTTGGCGAAGATGATTGGCTAACACTCGGTGGTCCACACTCCTGTATTCTTCATTGGAAATAATCTGAAAATATGACAAATCTTACATGTCAAACATATAAATATAAAGACCAAATTTTCCTTACCATTAAAGGAAGAATTCCTTCTCTTTTAGCGTAAAAAGGAGGAATTCCTTTGCTGATGTCCTCATTGTGCTTGGATAGGCATGCATAGAGAAACAGTGAAAGACATTTCAGACCTTCAACATATAGAGGGAGAATAATTATACCTAAATTTGTGGTGAACCTTTTACCATGGGGTGAAGGAATTTTCCCCCTAAATATATAGTTGGAGAACCCAAAAAATGAGTAACCATACACTTGGTGTGATCAAGAATCAGACCTGAGTGGAGAAACAATACTCAAGAGGGAAATTCCTAGATTTACTTGATAAGAAAAAGAATAATTTCTAGATTTACTACATAAGAAACAAGTAAATTTGACTTTCTTCTCCCAATATTTTTCTAAAATAAAGATAAATTTGGAAATTTTTTTTTTTTTTGGAGGGGGAGTGTAGCCCCTACACCCAAACTCATGAGGGATGAAATGACAGTCTTACCCCTATGAAATGCAAAATGACACCCTTGTTGATGCTTCCTCGAGCATTCTCATTCGCCTTGTGCACATGCAAGAGCCACACTCTCCCATAGATTACACTTCCCCAATAATATATAGTTGTTGTGGTAGCACCAAGTCAAACTGGGGGGAAATAATTACCAAGAATGATTATTTTTTTCATAGAGGCATCTTGATTCTCTCCAACAATTGGGACCCTAGTGAAGCATACGACGGCTGCTGGGGGGGGGGGGTGCGCCCATGTGTTGGGGTGTATGTTCAGGTCTTTTCAGCCATTAGATGCCTCACTGAATTGCCCTATGGTTGCAAAGGATCTGGACAGCTGATACGGAATGCTTTATTGATTAGATTAAAAGCAAATGATGTTGGAAACATTAAATTTCTCCAAAATTTTGGACTGCATAGAGAACTAAAGGAGTATAAGATTAGGGGAAAACTTCGTTAGTTCGGTGGTCTTTTCGCACTGTAGTGACTCATCAATTATTACGTTCATGAATGTTTGGAAACTGGGTTCAGATCCTCTCCACCCAGGGGGTGGCTGGAGAGGGACCAATAAGACACAAAATAGGAGAGAGAAACAGTGGGTTTCACTTTCTCTCTCCTTTTTTGTGTCTTGCTGGTCCTCCCAAGCCACCCCCGGTTCGAGAGGATCTAAATCCTTGAAAACTAACTGCAAACTTGCACCTTGGCTGCTCGATGCTCCAGAAAACTAGCCAATTACCATGGTTGTACCAACCAACAATCCCTTGCCCCTCATACTATTTACCCAAAAAAAAAAAAATCTCTTACTCTTCTTTTGTGAATGGGTAGATTTTAATGTTTAAGTTGGGATAAAGTTTTTTTTATTGTTCTTGTTATTGTTGTGGTAGATTTTAATTTGATTTACTAGGGAAAGGAAGTACACATTGTCATTGTAAATGTTCCTCTCTCTCTCTCTCTCTCTCTCTCTCTCATTAAAGATGTGGGCTTCTTCAACTGGCTCATTAACATCCACTGAATTCGTTTCTATACCTTCTTCCTATTGGCTTCACATTTAAGATGATCAAAATTTCCCAATAGTATGTCAATCCCTCTCCCTTATATTAGGGGGTGCATCATGTTGGCTTTCTGTTTCAAGTTCAGGAGCTCCGTCGACTTCAATCCCATACAAATAGGCGATCGTCCCTCCATCTCCGTTTGAGACCTAAGGTCCAAGATTCTACAATAGAAGAATTTGAAGATCTGCCGAGATTTCAATCTCATCAATCCTTAGGTGATCTTCGTCGTCAGAGGAGGTGATTGATCAGAATATTTCTTCAATGGTGGGTCGTCTAATTCGGAAGAGAAGCCCTAGACCTATGATTCTATGTTGGATCGCATAAATTGGGGGTTTTTATATCACAGGATAAAGACAATCAATTTACCCTTGAAGAAGGGTAAACTTGCCATTTAAAATAACAACTTCATTACGTCATCACTTGACAATTTTGATCTAATGGGATGGATTTCTGTGTAATTTGTTAACAAAAGAGGGGACATATTAGATATTTTTAGAAAACTAAGATGGTATATAATATAAAGTTTCAAATTAGGTGTGGTACAAGATAATTTTCCAATATACTATCAATACGACGAATCCATTGAACAAAAAATCACAACAATCAAATAATCGATTAAAAAACTCGTACCGAATTCATATAGTTTGAAGAAGATGTTTTCAAGCAGTCGAACCTTTTTAGTTGATCTTGTCTACTCTCTTCTCTATAGCAGCTGGGGAGTAAATAATGGACATTACTACCAATTTGTTGAGTATTACTAGACACTTTAACCTCTTATTGCCAATTTATGCATAAGTAGACAACTAACCATTTTGCTTCAATGATTCAATGAGAAAGTATTTGTTTCTAGATCATATTAATTGACACATTTATTATTTATTTACAAAATAACTCAGTTTCAACACAGAGAAATGCCATTTGAGGTGGTTCAGTAGCATCTCACATACGTATAAACATTTATAGTACCAATATTACCATCAGACCTTGCCTCTATTCACTTGAATGATACATGTTAGGTTATCTGTCACAGTTGAAAGTAGCTTATTTGAGATTTGCTGCCCAACTCCTTTGTGAAAAACCTTGTAAAGAATTCTGCCAATGTAAATGACCGGTAAAGGGGTGGTTTATCTAGTGATATCAGCTCTGGAAGGGGTCCATGGAAGTCCTCTCTCTTGCTTGGATTGAAGAAAGTAGCAATTGAGATACGTGGCTGGTGAAGATGATTGGCCAACACTCGGTGCTCCACACTACTGTATCCATCGTTTGAAATAATCTGAAATTATACCAAAAGAAACATATAAGTATATGGATTTAGTTTTCACCATGCCACATTGAATGTAAATTCCTTCATCATCGATGGCAATCATTGCACTTGAATGGCCATAGGGGAACATTGAAGGGCATTTTGGATCTACAACATATAGGAGGAAGAGGGAATAATGATAACCTTAAATTTATGGATTTTCACCATGGCCGAAGAAAAACATTCCCCAAAATATATAATTGTTATTGTCAAGAATTATAGCAGCTAGAAAGTTAGTACTTATAAATAATTTATTTATTAGAGATTATTACCTTATTTATTATTATTATTATTTTTTTTTTTTGGCACTGGTTCAAGAACTGTAGTTTAAGGGCCCAAAGGCTAGTGTTGATCAATAAGGTCCATTTCCTTTTTCTGGTTTAACTGCTAGTTTTGCACACAAAACCAAAGCCTGTTAGGTGATCAAAAGAATGAACATTCAATAATATTTTCCCATGTAGGCTTGCTTGATAACGCTTGCTTCTGTTTTGGGGCAATGTTAATATTTCAAAAATGATTTTGGGTATTTCTGTTTCTCGATCATAATTATGAAAAAAAAAAAAATTATTAAGTAACACATAATAATTTATATTTTTAGGCCAAAAAACAATGTTGAAGTCATCATGCACTTTAATATCTGTTTTTGGAACTTCTATAAATAATAATAATAATAATAATAACAAAAAAATTCATTTAATACCCAAAAAATTTGCGAAGGCGGTGGTATTAATGGTTGGTGTTGATGATGGCCGTGGCAGTGGAGGAGGTAATTGTGGTGGTGGAAGGCAATGGAAGTGACGGTGTTGAGAAGAGGAGGTGGTTGAAGTTGTATTGATTGTGTTATTTTAATTTTAATATGAAATTACTGTTTTGACATCATATTACCATATACGAGCATCCCCTACTTTCCTTTTTTGTTTCTGGGATAGAGAAGCTTCATATTTCTTGTTTGCTCCAAACAGTTCATTTCCAGGAACAAAAGAATAAAATAATAGTAATAAACAAATTTCTATTACTTTTCGTTCCAAGGAAAAAAAATAAAACAAAGAAATACAGAAATAAAAGAATGGCAAACCCTTAAGTACCTGGAGGAGATCTCCGATGTTGATGACAAGAGCATCACGTACCGGCTGGACATCCACCCAATGTTCCCCTTTCTTCACCTGCAACCCTCCGATCTGGTCTTGTAGCAACACTGTCAGCGCTGCTGGATCCGTGTGAGAATCGATCCCAAGCGTCAGATCTGGTTGGGGACAGAATGGATAGTAGTGGGCCACCATAGTCTTCCCTTCATTACACGTCAACGCCTTCAACTTCCCCCTCTCCACTCCCAACCCTTCCGATAAGAGCTCCATCAACGTCTCTCCCAACCGTTGCACCTGCCTGTCCCACTCCACAAACTCACTCCGACAGATCTCCGGGATTTCACCTATTTCAAGATTCGGGCCCCACCTTAGAGTTATCGTATCCCTCCAAGTGGCAGCCTTCGATCTGTAGATATCGAAGTTGGAAAAAAATGATACACTGCGTCCCATCTCGCGGCTGTAGTGGATCGCTTTGATCTCCGTCGGCTGCTCGTTGAAAGCTTTGATGGCGGCGACCGTACGGTCGAGAACCTGGGAAGGGATGCCATGGTTTGTGACCTGGAAGAAGCCCAGAGAACTGGCGGCGTCTCGGATTTGGTCGACGATGATGGATCTACGGTCTGAATCAAAGCCGGAGAGATCGATGTTGGGGATGAGATTAGATCCAGGAGGAGGAGGAGGATTTGTGGTGGCGGTGGCGGGGAGAGAGTGAGGTGGGTGGACGAAGAAACGAGGGATGGAGGTGATGCCGGAGTCGATGAGTCCCTTTACTCCGATCTTGGAATCGTCGAATTGCTTAACCTCTTTGGCTCGATCGTATCCTTCTTCTGCTTCGCCTCTTCCATTCTCCATTTTCTCTCTCTCAATCTTCTCTTCCTCTCCTCTCAATTCAAACTTCAAGCTAAAGTGAGGGGAACGTGAAGACCGAAGAGTTTTAAAGTCACCCTACAGCCTCCAAAAGTCTAGTCAATTCGACAAAATATTTAGATATAAACACCCAAATATTTTTTTAAGTAGCAGAAGATAAGATATGCCGTCAAATTTTTATTTATTTATTTATTTTTTTTAATTAATGGTTCAATCAATGAAAAGATTGGGATAAAAAAAATATAAATAATATTTTTAAATAAAAAAAGAGAGAGATAGACATAGATTTGGATAGCATTCTGAATTAATTGACGAAGAGATGATAGACTCTGTATCCAGCTAAGTGGTAAAATAAAACTTTGAAATCTATTAAAAATTTGAGAGAAAGAATGTTATCGTCTACTTGTGGTTTATATATCGACGTAGTAACTGTGCAAGTAAGTAGCATTCTCTTGACAAAAAAATATTAAACTTTTATTAAAATGAAATAGATCGACAAAAGTACAATAAAATATGTGAATGTTAAAGTTCACAAGCCCCCTTTAGGATTTAGTATGCTCCCCAAAATACACTTCTGATACTCCGTTGCACATTTGAATCATTGCAATAAATGAATTCTCTTTCACCATGGTTGATAAAAACTCGGTCCAATCTCATATTAATTGAATTTAAGTTTGAAATTTGATATGTAAATGATTTGATCCATTTTCTATAAATTCATTATTGTTGAATTCTTTTTGTGGTAAAATTATTATTGAAATAACCACATTACTTTCAATTTGGGGGAAAAAATTGTGATAATTTGGATATACCTTTCAACTTGCCGGTCATGAAGAACTTTTGCCAATTTCGTATTGTGAGGGATTTTTTTAGGTGGTTTTCTAATCCAATGGTTAGTCGTGGGAGTTGGTAGAGAGTTTCATGATGTCAATATTGAAGCAATCAAACAAACTTATCTTACCAAATTTGTCCATTAGTTTGACTCAAAATGGATTATTGAAGTTAAATTTTATTTTTAAATGACTTAATTATATAAACACAAGAAATGAAAAACTCAAAAACTTGATAAGAAGAGGCTAAATGCCTATTATTGCCGTATCCATTCATGTTCGCCGGCATACAGATAGTCAATGGATATGACAGATAAATGGTCAGAATAGGCTTTGTTGGTAGACTCTCCGATATATAAGTCAGAAATCTGGGAAAACAACAATAGAGGATTTAGAAACCGAAAGAGTAGACCTTTAGAGTGTGAAGAAGTGATTTGCGTACCGGGTGTACTGTTTATCTATTTATTGGATGGGGGAAGAGACGTGAGTTTGAATAGAAAATGCTAGCGGTATCTTTTGTCTTTATCTGAAACTGATTTCATTGGAGAGTCCCGAATTCGATAAGAGGTGGGAGTTGGTTCCTAAGGTATATCATTGGTTTGGGCCAATCAGAAGTTGGGCTTGATTCTCCACCATGTGGCCGTTGCTCATTGGTCAAGCTGACATTATACACATCACCTATAATTGAACTTATTCCATTACGTCCTTAATAATTGACTCATTATAGATCACTCATAAAAAATCAATTGGGCTTAGATTTGATGAATTTATGATTCTCTCTCACTTTTTTCAACTTTTGACTAGTCCGAAAAAATTAGAATGAAGTTTTCTTTCACTGCTTGGTAAAAGAAGAGAGGGTCCTGTTGTGACCTTCTCTCTCTCCCCATATATCTTCTTTCTACTATACAATGTCGATGAGACAAGATGAATTGATGCCTGTTCATCGTAGCCTCAAGGAAACCTCCTCCAAAGAAAAAGTATTCGTTTATTATTAATATTAGTTTGCTACTAAAACTCAAATGTGTAATGGCTCACTCAAGGTGGTTGGATGGGATTGCCATTAGAAACCTTTTCTAACTTAATGAACATTCCAGGATTAGTACCAGCTTTAGAATATGTGAATGTTATAACTGTTAATAGGGATAATGTTCTTATTTCTAGCTTAATGAACATTTCCTTCTGTTATTCTAAATTCATGAATCAACAACGCTAGCTATCACAATTTTACTATGACACAAGTACTCTAATTGTATTTTTTCTCTTATTGGTCCCTTGTCTGTCACAGTTGATAGTAGCTTATCAAAGATTTGTCACCCAACTCCTTAGTAACAAACCTTGTTAAAAATTCTGACAATGTAAATCGCCGGTAAAGCGCTGGTTTATCTGGTGATATCAGCTCAGCAAGGGGTCCATAGAAGTCCTCTCTCTTGCTTGGATTGAAGAATGTAGCAATTGATGCGTGGTTGGTGAAGATGATTAGCCAAGACTCGGTGCTCCACACTATTGTATCCATCATTTGAAATAATCTAAAAAGATAACAAATCTCACATATCGAACATGTAAATATGGTTACCAAAAGAAAAAAAAAAAAAAAATCATTGCAGGGCATGTTTGGACCTTCAACATATAAGGAGAGATTAATGATGAGCACTCGAAAATACATATAAGCTTGGCATGGTTAAACACTCGAAAATACATAGCAAGTAGAATTAAAGAGTAGGAAAGTAAAAATTAATCTAAAATACGAAATTTTGTAATCATTATGGAAGTGCTTATATCACAAACTCAAAATTATTCCATATTTGGTTTCACTCCACTTAGCATCCAAATTCCTTTGCTATAAAAATAAAATAAAATAAAAATTATATATAAACTATATCATTTCTAAATATGATAAAAAAAATTAAATATTTTATATAATCACATTAGATAATAATTATAAATTTTTTATCTTTTAAATTCAAAAATTTTCACTTCGCTTCCTTTTGATTCCCTTTGCAATCAATGTAGACATGAACAACTAAAAGGGTATTAGATAGGAGAAAAGCCGGATGGCATTTGATGTAAGAAGGAATCCTTGTACATGGTATTGACACACCTGTTATTACCTCTATTTATAAATATCCCAAACTACCCTTAAACTTGTGACTTGTCTAAATGTCACCAAAAGCTAACCGATCACCATGGTTGGCTGGAACAGCAATCCCTCGCCCTTAAGATGGGTTTTAGGTGATCATTTCAGTCTAATGGGGATCAGATCGGGTGTATTGTTGATCCGTATCGTGTGCCTGATAGTGATACCTGGCTTGAAACTTAGATTTTGAGTGGAAAATGACATTTTGATTAAGTTTCGGTTTGATGCAAAACGATATGGATCAGTATATTTCGGAGGTACCGTAATACCGATCCCAATATCATGAACCAAAACCCTGCGCACTGTTCAACCATCTGGTTCAGATTAAACGACTTATGTACCTGGAGAATATCCCCGATATTGATGACGAAAGCATCACATACGGGCTGAACATCTACCCAATGCTCCCCGTGCTTCACTTGCAACCCTCCGATCTGGTTTTGTAGCAACACGGTGAGCACTCCTGGATCCGAATGAGATGCAATCCCAAGCGTCAGATCTGGTTGGGGACAGAAAGGATAGTAGTGGCCACCATCCTCTTCCCTTCTGTGCAGCATAACTCCTTTAACCTCACAACCTCCACTCCCAACCCTTCCGATAAGATCTCCATCAACGTCTCTCCCAACCGTTGAACCTGCCGGTCCCACTCCAAAAGCTCACTCCGGCAGATCTCCGGGATTTCACCGATATCAAGATTCCGGCCCCAACTTATTGAGATCGTATCCCTCCAACTGGCAGCCTTCGAATTGTAGAGATCGAAGTTGGAACAAAATAATACGCTGCGTCCCATCTCGCGGTTGTAGTGGAGGGATTTGATCTCCGTCGGCTACTCGTTGAAGGCTTTGATGCCGGCGATCTTACGGTCGAGAACCTCGGAAGGGATGCCATGGTTGATGATGATAGTTCAGTGAACACGTTGCCAGCGGCGATAGGCACCAATAAAAATGTAAAGGCTAAGTCGAGGTTAGCCACCTCCAAGAGAAGAGAGAACGAAGAAGAGCTGTATTATGCATGCCCCTACACCCGATACCCTACTGTTTATATATAGCCAAATGGCCGTTACAGTCGTATCAAAAATGGGATCTCGTTTCAACAGAATTGCAGAAATCACATGCTGTGGTCCCCTATACGTAATTCTTCAGGACCGTTGGGCGTCTCCTTTGTCGTTGAGAGCATCGTGCTTCTGTCGTTGCCCGAGTTGATGCTACCACGTCCCCAGCTGACGTGTCGAATGGCTCCTTCTCCATTTGAATCGTATCAGATGACCTGGGAGAAGCCCAGCGTACGGGAAGCGTCTCGGATTTGGTTGACGATGATGGATCTATGGTCTGAATTAAAGCCGGAGAGGTCGACGGTGGGGATGGGATTCGACGCAGGAGGAGGAGGAGGATGAGGAGCTGCGATGGCGGTGCTGGGGAGAGAATCGGGTGGGTGGATGAAGAAACGAGGGATGAAGGTGATGCCAGAGTCGACGAGTCCTTTTACTCCGATCTTAGAAACGTCGAATTGCTTCACCTCCTTGGCTCGATCGTATCCTTCTTCGCATCTTCCATTCTCCATATTCTCTCTCTCTCTCTCTCTCTCTCTCTCACACACACACACACACACACATACTGAAATTCGAACTTTAAGTTGAAGCAAACATTAAAGGTGTTAAAAACCCCATCTCCTCAGCAACTACATGGTCCAACATTTCGGGTCCAGGGAATCTCCACTTCAAAGCACACTAATGCATGACATGTGTCAAGTTATGTGGGTCCTACTTTTAATAACGGTGGTGCAGGAGATTTTTTTTGGGAAAATTACTTGATTACTGACTTTTGTGTTTCACTTTACAAAATTACCCAAGCAGTGCTTATTTAACAAAAATATATAAAATAATGCTTGGATTTACAAAACTACCAAAAATAATGATTCTCCCACATTTTCCTACATATTTTGATATTTTTACCCCTAATTCTTTCCACTAGCCTTGAATCACTAACCACACCCTCCCAAGGCCTCTTGAACATACCACTACCACCACTGCCGCCACCACCGTCACAACCATTGACATCACCACGACACCTCCCATGTCCTTCTGCTCCGTTGCCCTATAGAAACGCAACTCTAAGACGATGCAGAAGATAATGAAAAAATAAGAATAAACAATGCACACGGATTTTACGAGATTCGGCAAGGTTGCCTACATCCCCGGTGAGATGAGATTCTTCTTCACTATCAATGGAGAATAGGGTTACAGTGGTCGTCCTCACACCTCTCAGTATTGCTTGCATTACAGAGAAAGTAATTCTCGTTACACATATATAGCGCAAAACCCTAATTTGTACAGTACACAATTGCCCTCAGATAAAAAATTCGAGCAGGGGGGCTGCGGCCCCCCTACACCCCTTGCTATGAAGGGGGGCCTCCTGCCCCCTTGCAACCCCCACAGCCCGCTAACCATCTAGCAGGACCATCGTCTTGCCTGTCGAGGCGCTGCACCAGTACTCTCTGGGTTAAATTGTGACGGAATACAAGACATTGTACACCAACAATCTCCACCTTGGCTTGAATTCTGTCGAGCTTCCTGTAAAGATAACCTGTAGACGTCTTCATCCCCATACCTCATTATAGGTACAAACCCGCACCTATTTGGTGCATCCCTCATCTTCAACAATGAGTAATATTAATCAAGTCCAAACATGACTCGAACTTCTCTGTAGTAACTGGCTTAGTAAACATATTCACAGGATTGAGATCTGTATGAATTTTTCTCAAGTGAATACTGTCTTTTGACACAAGCTCCCTGATGTTGTGAAATCTTACATCAATATGCTTTGTCCTTGCATGAAACACCTAATTCTTTACAAGATGTATGGCACTCTAACTGTCACAATGTAATACTATACCTCTTTGCTCTAACCCCAACTCACGAACCAATCCAGCCAACCAGACTCCTTCTTTGGTAGCCTCAACTGCCGCCATGTACTCTGCCTCTATAGTGGACAATGCAATTGTAGATTGAAGCATCACCCTCCATAATATAGGTCCACCAGCCAATGTAAATACATACCCTGTAGTAGACCTCCTCTTGTCTAAATCACCAGCATAGTCGGAATCAACATAACCTGCCAATTCTGTGCAACTTCCCTTGCCACTGAACATAACACATATATCTTTAGTCTTGTTTAAATATCTGAAGATCCACTTAATTGTATTCCAATGCTCATTCCCTGGATTACTCATATATCTGCTAACAACACTGACCGCATGAGACAAATCCGTTTTGCTACAAACCATAGCATACATGAGACTCCCAACTGCGCTAGCATAAAGGACCTGAGACATCTGCTCCACCTTCTCATGTGTTGTAGGGCATTCCCTTTTAGATAACTTGAAGTGGATAGCTAATGGAGTGCTAACCGACTTAGTATTTTCTATATTGAAATGCTCTAGCACCTTTCCAATATGCCTCTTCTGAGTTACCCAAATTTTACCTACATTTCTATCTCTAAGGATTTTCATGCCAAGGATCTTCTTAGCAGCACCAAGATCTTTTATCTCAAATTCAGCACTCAACAAAGACTTCAAAGAGACTATATCATGTTTGTTCTTTGTAGCAATGAGCATATCATCAACATAAAGCATCAACAAAGTAATGGAATTATCACTTAACACTTTATAATAAGCACAACTATCATACTCACTTCTTGTGTAGCCAATCTTCATCATGTGGGAATCAAAGCGCTTGTACCACTGCCTAGGAAATTGCTTAAGATCATAAAGCGACCTCTTAAGCAGACAAACATGATCTTCCTTTCCCTGCACCTTGAAACCTTCGGGCTACTCCATGTGAATATGTTCCTCCAAGTCACCATGAAAAAATACAGTCTTCACATCAAACTGTTCAAGCTCCAAATCATATATGGCCACCAAAGCAAGTAGTACCCTGATTAAAGTGTGTTTCACCACTAGAGAGAATATTTCATTGTAGTCTATCCCCTCCTTTTGTGCATAGCCCTTGACTATAAGTTTGGCCTTACACCTTTCACACTCCTTCTCAGATGCTGCCTCTTTCTTACGAAAGACTCATTTACACTCAATGATTTTTCTTCTTTTGGGTTTTTCCACAATCTCCCAAGTCATGTTCTTCTGCAGAGACTCCATTTCCTCCATCATAACTGTCATCTATTTATCATGTTGTGCATCACTCAAAGCATCATGGTAGGAAGATGGATCACTTATAGCTACAGTGAGGGCATAGGCAACCATGTCCTCAAACCTGTATTTCAAAGGTGTTTTGTGAGTACGCTTCCCTTTACCCTTTGCTAAAGTATATGGAACTTCTACTGCTTCCTGTTGTCATAGTAAATCACTGGATGACTCATTTTCTCTTATTGTTTTTTACTCACCTAACTCTACCTGCACAGTAGAATCTTTTTTATTTTCACCAACTGTTTATAAATTATATTTTGACTTCATCATGTGAGACTCATCAAACACAACGTCCCTACTAACCACAACTTTCTGTGAACTTGGATCCCATAACTTGAATCCCTTTACACCTTTCTTAAAACCAAGAAAGATGCACTGCTTAGACTTTGAGTCTAACTTGAAATGTTGCTCACTCTCAACATGTGCATAGGTTGGACAACCAAATATTTTTAGAATAAAATAATCTACTAGTTTTTCTATCCATACTTCTTCGAGAATTTTACAATCAATCGCCTTTGATGGAGACCTGTTGATGAGGAAATATGACATATTCACTGCTTTTGCCCAAAATCTCTTGCTTAACCCTACATTCAGCCTCATACTCCGAGCTCTTTTTAGAAGTGTTCTGTTCATCCTTTTAGCTATACCATTTTCCTGTGGTGTCTTTGGAACCGTGAAGTGACGTGTAATCCCTTCAGCTTTGCATAATTCTAAAAATGGCATGTACGTGTACTCCCCTCCATTATCTATTCTCAAGTACTTAATTTTCTTTCCTGTCTTCCTTTCTACCTCAGCATTTCATTCCTTAAATTTAGTGAACACCTCACTTTTATACTTCATGAAGTAGATCTAAACTTTCATTGAGTAATCATCAACAAAGGTCACAAAGTATTCTATCCCACCTTTAGATTTTGTTGCTGAAGGAGCCCACAAATCGCTGTGTATATAATCAAGCACCCCTTTACTCTTATGTTTTGTAGTTTTGAAACTAACCTTGCATTGTTTCTCGAACACACAATACTTGTAAAAATTTAGTTTACAAGTTTTCACTCCCTTCAACAGTTTCCTTTTATGAAGCTCCATCAATCTTCTTTCTTTCATATGCCTTAACCGCATATGCCACAGATAGGTATCATCTGTATCAAATTCTGCATTTGTAGCCACAGATGCTCCATCTATAATTGTACTCCCTGTGAGTCTGTATAGGTTTCCTATTAGCTGTCCCTTCATGACAACCATAACACCCTTAATAACTTTGAGAATTCCACCTTCTGCTATGTACTTGCAGGCATTTGAGTCAAGTGCCCCTTAAGATATTAAGTTTTTTCTTAATTCTGGTACATGTCTCACATCTGCTAAAGTTTTTACTATCCTATCAAACATCTTGATTTTGATAGTGCCTATCCCAATGGTTTGCATATAGCATCATTCCCCATTAGGACAGACCCACCATTATATGGTTGATATGTATCAAACCAATCCTTATGTGGATACATGTGATATGAACATCCAGAATCTAAAATCAAAGAATCAGAAGGTTGATTCTTACCTGATGATATAGAGAGTACATCTCCATCATCTCCATCTGAACTATTAGTCACGCTAACTTCCTCAGATGCCTTATTTACACATTTCTTCTTTAAGTCCGCATTCCTCTTCAAATAACCTTTCTTCTTGTAATAGTAACAACAGACCTTTGTCTTTGTCCATTTTGATTTCGATCGACTCTTCCCAGATCCCTTCTGATTTGATCTTCCCTTATCCTACTCCTTGTCACCTCCGAAAAGACCTTCTCCTTGAGATTTCGCACTACTGACCTTCTTATATCATTGGACATGAAGACAGTCGCGACTTTATCCATCTCAAGGGTCTTCTTCCTATACAAGAGGGTCGTTACTAGATGATCATATGATTCTGGGAACAATGACAGCAACAGTAACGCCTTATCTTCATCCTCGATCTTAACCTCCAGGGTTGCAAGTTTACTTACGATCTGATTGAACATGTTAAGATGCTCTAATAGATCCTTACATTCCTTCATTTATAGAGAATATAATTTCTTCTTCACGAACAACTTATTCGTTAAGGACTTCGTCATGTAGATGCTTTTAGGTTTCACCAGTAACTGCAGTGCAGATTCGATACCCACAACATATTGTAGGGCATCATCAGAAAGATTCAATCAAATAGCACTTACTACTTTTTTCTCTATCTCCTCCCAATTTTCATCAATATTTTTGTAGGTTTCTTCGACTTCCCCAACAACGTTTTTGCCAAACCTTGTTGTATCAGAAGATCCTTCATCCTTTGACGTCAGAGAGTGAAATTATTCTTCCCATTGAACCGCTCGATATCATACTTGACATTCGATTCCTTCCCTATCATCATGATAGTAAACCCTAGAAAACAGAAACTAGAACTCTGATACCAATTTGTAGAAACGCAACCCTAAAACGTTGCAGAAGATAGTGGAAAAACAAGAACAACAATACACACAGATTTTATGAGGTTCGGCAAGGTTGTTTACGTCCCCTGTGAGATGAGATTCTGCTTCACTATCAATGAAGAATAGGGTTACAACGCTCGTCCTCACACCTCTCAGTATTGCTTGCATTACAGAGAAAGTAACTCTCGTTACACATATATAGCGAAAAACCCTAATTTAGAAAGTACACAATTGCCCTCAAATAAAAAATTCGAGTGGGGGGCTATGCCCCCTATACCCCCTTGCAACCCCCATGGCCCACTAACCGGCTAGCGAGACCGCCATCCTGCCTGTCGAGGTGCTGCGCCAGTACTCTCTGGGTTAAACTGTGACGGAATACAACACATCGTACACCAACATGCCCCACACTCACCACATCCTCTTTCAAACACAACCAACTCGTCTTCTCCAAACACTCAACCCTCACCCCCATAGCCTGTGAGTGTTTAGCTGGCTTTATAGCCGTATTCTCCACAACATCTTTATCTATTCCACCCAAAAAAAACTTCTCTCTCCTTTAAATCCACAAGGAATCATTCATATCTATCGTGACTTCGTGAGAAGAGACAAAAATAGAATAAGTCTCATAAGCCTTGAATCGAATTGGATCCACAAAAGCCATAGGATCACTTTTATCGGACCTACTATGACGAGTTTGCTACTCGTCTGGGCTCTCTAGTCTTTCATATACTCTAAATCCAGTCCCGACATTGATGTATTTTCTATGTCAACACGAAAACGACTACCACCAAGGAGTTCTTCACCGCGAAGAACTATGGCAGCGTTAACTTATGCCACGACCCACCTGCTCCAATTCAACGTTAATTTATAACTAGTTTAGCAGTAGTTAATGCATGTGATAGGTTAGCTTCCATTGACTGGGCTACTAGAGCCATAGTTTCTGATATTTTATGTGTAACTGATCCGGATCAAAATATTTCTTTTAGTTTTGTTGATCGTTCTTGTAACAAAGAAGCTCACTTGTTAGCAAATCGAGCTTCTTTTCTAGGTCTATCTCATGTTTGGTTGGCACACTCAGTACACCTATTGTCACACCCCGTTCTCACAGAACCGCGCCAGTGACCGGGTTAACACCGGTTAACCCAAACCTACCAGGATCATCAGATACTGTATTCCACCACAGCATACACACAACTAATATAAACTCATAAGATCAGTGGAAGACTAAGTTTTACCTGTGAATAATCCCATAATACTTGATACCCGGATTGTGATATAATAATTATATACATGTGGGCTCGAAGGCATGATATTTACACAATAAAAATAAAATTCAAATATCAAGTACATAAGGGAATCCACCAAAACAATCAGAGTACACAGCTCGGCTCGGTATCAAGGCTAGAGCTCAGCTCGGCATCAAGGAATGAGCCCAATTCGGCATCACATAGAAGAGCTCAGCTCGGCCTCAGAAGTGGAGCTCAGCACGGCCTCAAAGGTGGAGCTCAGCTTGGCCTCAAAACTGCTGTCCCGCAGCACAACTCTCGCACGAGCAGTCAATGCCGTGTTCTAACTCCTCAGGGGTCCACCAGTCCTCTTCAGGAAACTCGACTATGGGACCCACCCCATGCTCCTCAGATGTATAACCTGTAAAATCATCTAAAAAGGGGTGTACACGTGGGATGAGCTCACTAGCTCAGTAAGTGGTAAGATGGACCACACAGCAGTCCACACATCAAAACACATCATATGCACTACATGCCATGCTATACATTTTAAATCACATCCACCTAAGTAACATTACTAAGTCGTTGGTTTTAGTGCTACTACAACCACAGTGCACGTATACTCTGGGTACGAGCCGTGAACTCCCTCCCGCGATACGCCCATAGGGCTGTCGGAGAAGGCCCACCGTGAGTACTCGAAAAAGTAAAGACAATGCCGTCCATCGGCTCTCAACAGAAATGTAAATGACTGAAAATAAAGGTGCTGACTCCAGCAATTTAAAAGCAGTACGATTGGCCCTCTTAAATGTACCATCGGGGTTGCCGACTGTCCTACATGACCCGTCGGGCGTTATGTCTAACCGCCACAGTGACCCGACACCCACGACCACTGCTTCCCCCCAAATGATAACCCAACACCTTAACCCCTGTTGGGAAGGGTCGTAGCACGGGATGGTGAAAATCCTAATACCACATGCTCCTATATGACAATAGTACAATTGCATAGTACCTCCGTGTCCCATTCCACGGGCCACCAATGCACCCGTTTCCAAGCCGACTACGGCATCTAGTCTATCAATGCATCATACACCATGATGTCCACATTCAACATATAAACATTTCATTCAATTTGCATTTAGAAAGTAAACATAGCACATATGCATAACAATGTGAGGAATGACTAAACTACATAGCATATTCATGATGGCATGACTAGACTAGATAAAATTAAATGAATGCCAAACAATGCCTTTAAACAAGGCCAAACATCCTCTCCCCACTTACCTGTAGCGTATAAGGATTCCCATTTGGTACGGGTGAGATCCGGTGCGAATCGGGTAGGATTTGGTGAACCTAACATAATTGAGCGGGGTTAGTACTTCACCATTTTAGGATCAAAATTAATGAAATACGATGACAAAATCATGTTTAGAATTTCAAAAGAAGGTCACACGTCCGATTTGGGTCCAATCGGACGTAAGAATCACATTCGGGGCCACACGGGTGGGTCAGACAGGTGGGCAGTTTGGCCCACCGGTCCTACCCACCGGTTTGGACCAGCGGGTAGGGGCCCACCGGTTGTACCCACCGGTCTTGGCGGGAAAAACCCTGTTTCTTCCGAACTTCCTCCATTCTTTGGGGATTCAAATGGGGCTTTTCCCCACCCATTCTTCACACCTTCAAGGTCCTATAGGATGGTTCTAACCTAGATCTAGGTTAGATTCAAGTGATGGGAAACCATCTTACCTTCTTTGCTCAAGAACGACTTCAAACCCTCCAAATCACTTCAAACCCACAATGCTTCTTCCACCTTGTCAATACCT
>NC_056557.1:4689857-4741012 GCF_013358625.1 Macadamia integrifolia
TACTTCCAACCCTTGTTGGGTCAAAACCCTAGATTGGACAAGTTCTTCTTCACTGTTTGCTTCTAAAGCCGGTCATGTTGATCTGACCAGTCAAGTGCTACTACATCAACATCCCTTCCTTTTAAAGAATTCAACTCAATTGAGTTTGGAAAAAGACCAAGAATACAATTTAAATCAACCCGCCTGAGGGAAAATGTACCAACTATCCGTTTGAGTTTGAGAGGTGGAAGATCTTTCACCGAACTACTTTAATTAGCATGGGTTGGAGCTTGTTGGTATACTTTGTGACAAGCCGTAGCTATGTACAATAGAATGATTTATTTGAAACACCGTATCAATAAATGCAGCCATATCTTTTTTTTCGCCATAAAGAGTTTTTTTTTTCCCTAAAACTCAGCAAGTGAATTTCATTAATAGAACAAAAGAATGAGAGCATACAAAAGAGATCTATTTGATTGTATTTCCACCTTCGACATGCCCATCAGTAAAAAAGCAAACAATCAAAAGAAAACTACATAAACCGATGTCTCGATCTCTACTAAAAATCCCAATTTAGTTCATGATTAACAAAATGAGGAGTTGTATCCCAAATAGTAGTACTTCTAGATGTTGCAACATGTTTGGCTAGCTTATCCGCTACTGGGCTTATCTCCTTGTAAAGCTGTAACAATGTGAGAATTTTCAAATTATACTGTCCAAGTACCGCTTCAGATGCCACCAATTTTGTTCAAAGCACTAAGGAATCACATGATTGCGAACACAACTCACTACAAAAAAAATGCTCTTTAGGGGTGGTTTTTACTGCCGCTAAAACTAAAAAAACCGCCCCTAAAGATTTTAGGGACGGTTTTTTTTACCGCTGCATACCCATCATTAAATGTGGCGCCGCTAATGCTTAGAGGCGATTTTTTTCTCCTGCGCGTAAAATGGGTTTTTAGGGGTGCTTATATTATCCGCCGCTAAAGAGGTCATTTTTAGGGGCGGTTAAGTACCCTCACTAAAGATGTACTCTTTAGGCGCTGATATTGACCCTCAATAAAGTTGTACTTGTTACGGGCGGATAATTACCCTTGCTAACGAAGTACTCTTTAGGGGCGGAAAATTACCCTCACTAAAGATGTACACTTTGGGGGTAGAATACATACCACCACTAAAAACGTATATTGGGACGGATCGACACCGCTAATGATATGATTATTCACTTGTTTTTATTACCGCCCCTATAGGGTTTTTTTTTTTTAATAGTAATGCACCAATCTTTGCCACCTGAAGACCCCCCACACTCACCCAACCAAAAAAACAAATAATATTAAACAAGAAGTCTTGACAAAAGAGGAAATGATTGAGATGATTAAACACGTCTTGACAAAAGAGAAAATGATTGTGGATCATTTCAAAATATTGTTCTACAGACTTAGTTCACTAAGCCTAAGCAAAAGAAATTGAAAACACTTCGAAACCATTGTACTCAAAGTAGCGAGATATATTTTTCCTATCATGTGAAATGTAAACCAAATTTGATTTGTAAAGGTCTTGGATCTCATTCACTTCTCCTACTAGCTTGATGCCCTCATTTTCTATCTCATAAACCCTTAGAATAAGAGAAACGCATCTCAATTATGTCAACTTGCACATATAACAAATTTTCAGTCAACAAGTACATTTATCTAATTGATAAGAACATCTTAGACAGGTATTCAAAGGTAACTGAAAAAAGAGAAAGACAATTGAAGCAACTTTTCATTAAGATTCAGAATCTAAAAATGAAAAAAAAATGACATTAGAAGTAAATTTTCATTAAGATTCAAAATCTATAACTGAGAAAAAAAAAAGACAATAGAAGCAAAATTCTCATTAAGATTGGACATATAGTCTGGAAGTAATGAAGAATTCTAGTTAACCAAGAAGATCTAGCAATCATACTGTCTTTCCTACAGAAAATGATCTCATACAAAAGTTAAACTGAAGAATAAGAAGTGAAAATGGGACAATATTCCCATCATGAAATCGGAGGAGTTATTCTACTTTCCTACAAAGTAACCTCATACACTTTATTACATGTACAAAATGAAGCAAATCAAAATATAAAATTAACATATATACTTTCATGTATAAGAGGAAGAATTGTCTTACCCAAGAGTAGGAAATGTATAAAATTCATGCAGAAGCTGAATTCTCCATTAGTTACTTCATGGTTTTTCAAAACAAAAGATGATCACAAACTTCTGGATATCGTTATCGATAAAACTATAATCACTAACATCAAAATTGAGAAGAGCTAACTTTTACCTAAATTAACTGAATCTTGCAAGCTTCTATTCATGAAGAGTTGGGTAAGTTTTTCAATTTGTGATTGCATACTACTAATCACATCTTCATTCTTCTTCCTTTCTAATTCCATCTTCTCCTCTAGCATCTCCACTTTATTTTGCAACTCCTTGTTCTTCCGGTTTAGCACGACATTACTTTTCGACGATTCAAGGTCTTTTGGGCTTACCCCAACTCCAACTAGGCGCACTCGGCCATGTGATTCCTCATCAAATGATTGTGTCCATATGGACTCATGAGTCTCTTTGTTTCTCTGTAATTCTACTGGCATTGCCGCTAACTTATCTTCCATCTCTTTCTACAAATTATTGCAAACCGAGCAAGCTACCAACAATGATCAAGGACCTAGTAACTATGAATAAAAAACACAATATATACCAGCTTTTTACCTGATTCTTCATCAACCGGCTCTAAGTTCTTTTTCACACGTGTTATCTTGTAAAAGTCGATCTTTAACGGTTCTTCACCAATCTCCTGAAGCTGATAAAATAAAAAAAAGGATAAAAAAATACAAAATATACCATCATCGGCTCTTCAAATGATCCAATAAAATTGTAGTTCACATGATATGAAACTAACCTTTACATCAAAAACTTGGGCAAAACTTTGTCGGCCCGCAGTGTGCCTCATTTTCTGTTGCTTTCTATTCTCTTTATTCCACGAACACATTTCCTACCATAGTGAAAACATAAATCATACAATATTCAAGAAGCAAATACAAAAACATGTAACAGGTTTGTATAGGCATCATTACCTGATACTTCACATCAGCCCACATATCTATAAGGTATTTCCACTAATCCAATGGAACACGGACATCACGTTTTGCAAAGCATTCATCAATCGTCATTGATTTATCATATATTTCTTTTAATTCAAGCCTGAAGTCCTTCCACCAGATACCCATTTTTCGAATAACCCATTTTTTTGCTAAAATTTCAATTTCATAATAGTCCTACAGAACAATGTAGTATATTAATTAAAAAATAAAATAAAAAAAATTTACAAAAATCATACATTAAAAATGTTAATGTTGGTATCACCATACCGTAACTTTTTCCCAAACTGATTCCTTATAGTATTGAGGAACTTTCTGTAATTCCCAATAATTTAGTGGCATCGTGGTGGGTGTCCTTACATGTGTGCCCATCCATATAAGTAATCGTGATGCCTCCTTACCAACCCCTTGGTGATAACGATTGGTCCTAACTTTTACCTTTTGGCCACTTGACAAAGAAGTTGTAGTGAATCCCCTTGACCAATCACGTTTCTTACGACGATTGTCTACATGTAAAATTACAATTTACAACAACAAATAAATACAATTTAGTGATAAAAAAAGTGAATACATTATCAAAAAATCAACTAAATATGTCATTACATGTTGATAAAAATAGAATAGCCATACCCAATGCAACCGCACTCGTAGAAGCAACGTCCACATGATCATTATTCCTTTTCTACAACTGCCATAAAACAACATCACTTGAATAGTAAGTACTATTGTCCGTACACTATTAGCTAACATTTAATTGATTTTTGCACTTTCAATAAAATACTAAACCTTAAAACAAAATATAAAAAAAATCATAGTCAATAAATTTATGTGTTACTTTGCAAAGCATCGATTAGTTCTAAGGGCGCATCCACTATTATTCCCTCCATGTCTGATCTTATCAAACTAAGATCGATTTCACCTTCACCAGCTTATCCCCCTCTACTGTCAATGTTTTGAAGTGATATTTCTTTCCAATTTTGAACATTGTCTTCAGGTACATCTCTCTCCATATTATAATAATCACGTATCAATGTTTTTATAACAATTTGCCATTCTGATTTTGTGGGGTCTTGCACATAAAACACCTGATTTGCTTGTGTAGCAAAGACAAATGGTTCATCCATTTCATTTACCCCAGTATGCTTCAAGTGATTGAAGTTTCCAAATGTAAACCCGAAGTCATCTTTGACCACCCCCTTGTTAGTCAGCCCAGTTACATTGAAATAACACTATTTTTAGATTCAGAGAATATTATAACTCAATGACTTCCTTCAATATGCCATAATAAGCTACATTTCCATCGACAGGCCTAGGATCTCTACGGCCATTAATGCTTGGGGTTATTGCCGTCACTAAGAACCCATTGTTTTGAGTTTGCAAATCAGCTTCAAGTGTTAAATCGGGTGCCATTGATAATATTTCCCTTGTATCTTCTTGCCTCCCAGTCAGGCCCTTTCGATAACCATTTAATGTTGTCAGGCACCTCGACCCCGCTTTGTCGTAGCTTGTCGACCTATTCAATACAAAATACACATGTTATTACGATAGGGGTATTGAACTCATTTTGTAAACCGATTTTAAACTTTCATGACATACAAACCAAGTTGGGAATGATTGTGCATGCTCCTTTAGTCTACTTTGCTCTCTGCCTTTATGACCTTGTGCCTTTTTAATTTCTTCAAGTTGATGTCTAAGAAATAAGAAAGCGTGCTTTAGGTTATCAATATGTGTTGAATCATATAAAAAGTTCACATATCAAAATTTGTCAATTTGATACTTATTTTCGATATCCCTCAAGGGCATCGTAATTGAAATGTACATATCGGTGGGCTTGATTTCTATATTCCATCTCAAGCCTAATCAGCTCAGCCTTTCCGATGGGCCTACTCATCTCTCCGAACCAAATATTCCTATTCGGTCGATTGACCCATGTTTCCACACCTTTGAAATATCTTGAATAGAATATTAGGCATTCATCTGCAATATATCCTCCTGCAATTGAGCCTTCTGGCCAACTTGGATTACTCTTATAATCCTTCAATGTCTTCATGAACCTAATTGGGATCAACAAAGATTTCTAAATTTAATAATTTTTCTATCACCAATAAGAGATTTTTAATTGAATTGACAATAAATACTAACCTTTCGAAAGGATACATCCACCTGTAATGTACTGGTCCACCTAGTCTTACCTCACGTGGTAAATGAATTAGTAAATGAACCATTATATCGAATAATGCAGATGGGAACAACCTCTCAAGATGGCATAATGTTTCTGCTATAATTGCTTCAAGTTTATGAAAATCCTCTGCTCGTGCTATTTTAGTACATAAAGAACTTTTTTTTTTTGCTAAGAATCAGCAAGAAGACTTTATTAATAGAGGAAAAAAGAATTTGAGATTACAAACGACAATGAGCTACAAATCCACCTTCGGCATTGCCATCAGCAAAAATGCAATCCAAACAAAAAGAAAAAACTCAGAAATTAATTATAAAAATCTGTATCTGGGTCTTTGCTGAGCATCCCATATTACATCCTCTGCAAGAAACGAAGGGATGACGTCCCAGTGGGTAGTCATTGTTGCTGTAGCATGCTTGGCTAACTTATCTGCAACACTATTGGCCTCACGAAAGCAATGTGTTATTGTCCATGAAGAGCTATCAAGGAAGGCTTTGTAGAATCTCCATTGTTGGTCAAACATCCATGGAATGTTATGATTTTTAATACATAACACCATGGACATACAGTCACATTCAATCCAAAGCCTTCTCAAATTCATTTGCATGGCTTGACGGATACCCAAGAAGAAAGCTTCGAACTCAGCAATGAAGTTTGTTGAAACACCGTGACAAATTGCAAAGCATCTTATTGGTTTCCCATTATTGTCTCTAAAAATTTCACTCGCTGCTGATCGACCTAGATTTCCAAGAGAGCAACCATCTATGTTCAACTTGATGAAATCCTGCATTAGGGGCTCCCAAAGTACTTCCACAATACTTTCTTTCCGAGTTGGCCCAATTTTTACCTTCAATTTTTTAGAAAGAAGGAGGTCAGAGACTGATTTAACACTTATTGAAACCAAGGAAGAGAACTCAATCAGATCGTTCAGAGATGTCTTGACTATCGCTTGAATTGAGTTAGCTCTATTATAGTGCCTCCTAGATTTTCTTTCCTTCCAAAGGTTGAAAGGAATGAGAATGACTAAGGCCAACCACAATTGCCGTAGTTGGATAGCATTAGCTTTCCTTTTCCACCACGAAAATAATTCTTCCATTGAAGGAAAACCATCCCAATGAATATTGAAGATGGAAAGCATTTCCTTCCAAACATTTACACAAAAGTCACATTCAAGGAAGAGATGAAGAAGAGATTCTTGATTATTTGTGCACATCTCACATTTAGAAACCAATGGCACTCTCATCTTATTGACTTGATCATTTGTTGGAAGGCGACCATGACTCATCCTCCAGCCAAACACAGAAACCCTTGGGAGCAAACCTTTTTGCCATACCAATTGTTCCCATCCTTGAGAAGTATTCTTCTTTCTTATACCTTCCCAAGCTAAATACACAGAAAAGATATCCGATTCAGTGAGAGTCAAGACATGTCCATCTTTCATATCCACTGAAGGAAGCTCAATAGATCTGAACTGATCACAAAGCGCTGCAAGAGTGTGGTTAGAAACCGCTGGAAAATACCACTGCCTATCCACAATAAAATCAGATAATAAAACTGATAAATTATTAGGAATAGAAGGGTTGATAGCAAGAAGATCCACAATTCTGGAGCCATTTAACCATCGATCATACCAAAACTTGATAGACTCTCCATTGCCTACTATCCATCTTTCTGAATCTTCAATAAAATCCCAAACTTTACGAAGGCCAGGGAGAATAGAAGATTTGACCGATTTTTTCAAAGAACCATCATTGGCAAGAAAACGACCCCTTAAGAATTTAGCAAACATGGAATGGTCTGATTTGATGAACCAAACTAGTTTAGCTAAAAGGGTTAGGTTGACCTCTCTTAATCATCTGATACCCAAACCACCTTCATGCTAAGGCTTACATAGAGTGTCCCATTTGATGGTTATTGCTTTAGAGGAAGAAGCATCTCCAGTCCAAATAAAGAACAAAAGAAGCCACAC
Source organism: Macadamia integrifolia (assembly GCF_013358625.1). Classification (NCBI taxonomy): domain Eukaryota; kingdom Viridiplantae; phylum Streptophyta; class Magnoliopsida; order Proteales; family Proteaceae; genus Macadamia; species Macadamia integrifolia. The sequence goes on from NC_056557.1 coordinate 4,697,112, forward strand.
AGTGAAATCAGAACGAACCTAACATTCTTCGGTAAAATACAACGTAGTGCCAAAGGAAGTAATTGTTGCATTAAAATATGGCAATCATGACTCTTTAATCCTGAAATATTCCTCTCTTTGACTTGCACACAACGTGATATATTTCCAACATAACCATCAGGTACCTTCACTGTATTTAAAGATTTGCAGAATACTTCTTTGTCTTCCTTACACAATGTGTAGCATGCAGGAGGAATAATTGTTTTCTTCTTCCCCTCAATCATCTGTGGATGTAGAGATGGCCGTAAGTTCATTTCCTTCAAGTCTAGACGTGCATTGATGGTATCCTTTGTTTTATCCTTTAAATCCAACAATGTCCCAATGATGCTATCACACACATTCTTCTCTATATGCATTATATCTAGATTGTGACGGATTAGATTATCCTTCCAATATGGCAAATCGAAGAATATAATTTTTTTTCTTCCAATTGTATGGTAGTTCATGTTGGTGCTCGCTCACCAACTCTTTTGCTTCTCTTCAAATTATTGTCAGCAGGAGGCTTCCCAAATGTAGGAAATTGAACACCCTCCAACTACTCTAGCACGTCACTACTTGAAGGTAGCTTCGGTGGTTCCCCAAACTCTTCATGACCATTAAAGGATCTCTTATCCCTCTGAAATTTATGATTCATGTTGAGGAATCGACGACTACCTTGGTAACAATGCTTACCACCATATTTCAACCAAGTCGACAATGTATTTTTGTTGCAACACTGACAAGCAAATGCACTATTGGTGCTCCAACCTGACAGGTTAGCATAGGCAGGAAACTCATTTATGGTCCATAAAAGACATGCATGTAATTTGAAAGACTCTTTCTTATATGCATCATAGGTGTCAACACCAATATCCCATAATTCCTTCAACTCATTTGTCAATGGTTGTAAAAACACATCTATTTCATTGCCCGGTTGTCTGGGACTTGGAATTAACAATGTCAAAATAAATGAAGGTTGTTTCATACACATCCATGGAGGCATGTTATATGGTACAACAACAATAGGCCATGTGTTGTGCCCACTACTCTTTAAACCAAAAGGATTAAAGCCATCAGTTGCTAGTTCAAATCTAACATTTCGAGCATCCGCATTGAATGTTCGATGACATTTATCGAATTCTTTCCAGGCTTCTGAGTCTGCAGGATGACGTAACTTCCCATCATCTGTGCGTTGTTTTTATGCCATCTCATTTCAGCTGATGTTGTGGATGACATGTATAATCTTTGCAGCTTTGGTATCAAAGGGAAATGGCGCAATGTTTTTGTTGAACGTTTGTGCCCTGTTGCTTCATTTACTTCATATCTTGGAGTACCACATTTGCCACATAACTCAAAATTCGATGCCTCATTTCAGTACAACATGCAATCATTAGGACATGCATCAATTTTTTTGTAGGTTAGCCCCAATTCTTTAATGATCTTCTGTGCTTCATATAAAGATTTCGGTAAAGTATTCTCTGGGGGAAATGCCTTCTTCAATAATTTTAGCAACATGGAGAATGACTTCTTGCTCCATTTGCAAAGACACTTTATATGGTATAATTGAATAAGGAATGACAATTTTCTGAAATCCTTACATCCTGGATACAATTCTTTCATCTTGTACCAGTCTATAAAATTTATCCGCCTCATGACTTGCTCCCTCTTTATACCTACTTCGGTCACTAACCCCAGATGCTTTAGGCACATTCATGCCAAAGACATCATTTAATAAGTCGTGCATGTTAACTGTATCATCCTCATCATGTTCATCACCTAACACATTATTGTCTTCTTCAACAATTTCCAAATAACCTTCAGTTTTAGGCATATCTGAACGTGTAACTTCACCATGGGAACTCCAAAAAATATAATTTCTTATAATTCCATTACATGTCAAGTCACTAAACACTTCCTCCCGTGTTTTCGGGTATTGATTTATGCATTGTAGACATGGACATAAGATCTTCTCACTATTGGGTGAGTTGGTAAAAGCAAAATCTAAGAACTGATTTACCCCATCTATGTATTCATTTCCTACGAGGAACCCAAGGTCCTATGACTTTTCAACCCAACTTCTATCCATTCAATTAATACAATGATTCACCCTTCGGTATTTTCGTCAATCACAACACCTTAATCTACTATCTGACGGCTGTAAGTGAACAACGACATATCATAAATTAAAGCATTGATAATCAGTTACTTTCTATAACTATAATTTGGAAATAATAGGCATAGGGATACAACAACTAACATATAGAATAACAAGCAAAATCAAACTAAAAGTGAGAAAATGGATTTAATAACTAGTGAATTAAAACTGAACATGAATATGGGAAATAGAAACTAAAACAAAAAACAGAATAAGAAACCATAGAACAACAACAAATAGAAACTATGAAAAAACAGAATATAGGAAGTGGGGTCTTGACAAAAATATTCCTTACTCTCCATTTCAGCAGTCATTAGACATTGGATGGAAGTGGATGTCCTAATATGTTCAAGTTTAGATGTCTTTTAGTTTGTGGTATAGGTTGTCTTTTACTATCCGAAGTTTGATTGCATTTCCCAGATACTTGTTCAGTTAATGTGGCTTAGTTCTAACAATATATATTATCTTCATGAAGGAATATTATAGGAGAGGGCATTATGGAAGATCTTGATTTCACTTTCTTGGGTCTCTGGGTTTGTTAGTGTGTCATTGTTGTGGTAATCTTTAGATGCTTTCCAATGATGACTGACTCTGAAGTCACAGATTTATATGCCCACTCATATCTGATGATATGCTCTATTGTCTCAAAGTTCTAACTAGAGATCAAGTTTTCTTTCAAGTGTGATAGTTACATATCAATCATCCTTTGAAGTATTCTAGGACAGTTGGAGCTTTCAAGGACCAGATACTATAAAGTTAGTAAGTTACAGGTACACTTCCTTCAACTTGGTACTGAACTAACAGTCTTGATCTTCTATTTTCATCAGTAACTCGTAGATACTGAAAAAAAGACTAGGAGAAAAGGTAGAAGTTCTATTCCATATTAGCAAATCACAGGAAATTGTCTATACAACTTTGTAGGTTCTGGTTTTGGGGATTAGGTTGGGAAAAAACTATCCAGCTGAACTACTAGTTTAAACCCATTTTACAATTATAGTACATTATGAAGAGAAATACAATGCACTATAGCATCTGTACTAGGTTCCTTTTTAAGTTATTCTTTTATAATGTTTTCCCATTCAGAAGTATGAGAATGCCATTCTTATACCCTGTCCTTGGATTGTATCCTGCACTCTCATATTGGAACCTCACTGACTTCATTTGTCATCCCCATCTTCCCTTCTTTCTCACTGATCCTCTTTAAGCACAAAATGTTTAGCTTAAAGATTTGAATCAAGATTCAGTTTCAGTTTCAAATTCTCTATATCTCTATAGTGTGACAATGTTCATAAAAGGTTTGTCATGACTGATGAAAATGCATCATTCCTGAATTGATGATACTGAAATGTGAATTTATTGTCAACTTTCTTGCTTTCTTTGGTTGGGTTGTAGGTGCAGATGAACCAGAAATTTCAGTCATTAAAAAATTAAGAAGCTATCTATCAAGATCCCATTCCATTTTATAGCATTGTTTCTGTGCAATGTCTCTCATTCTTCAAGGCTGTTGTTAACTCCATAGCTGTTTCCTGATAAAAAAAAAACAAAGGCTTCACAAGATAAGTTTGTTCTCAAAATAAACCATGAATGAATTTAGGCCGGTGAGATCGAAGGAATGGAATATCTATGCTACCTCTGATCCAAGCCAATCTCAGAGAGGAGTAGATAGGGATACTTCATTGAAGAATTATGGGAGTACATTAAACGCCATCTCTTTTGGTTTTGTTGCTACAGCAATCTTAATCTCAATGTTTCTTATCATGGCTATCTTTGAACATTTGTTGAGGCCAAAACCCCCTTTCTCATCATTCGAATTTCTAACACAGTATGCAACCACTGGTTTGAAGTTTAATTTTTTTGAATCATGACAACAGAAGGATAGAAATGAATCATATCTCACTCTATTCGCCTTTTTTTCACTTATTGTTTGATTAAGAGTGATCAAGCTTTTATGAAGATATGTAGAATCTTAAGATGCAGCAAGAATGTACACGAAACAGAGTCTTCCTGGTTTTTGTACATTCTCTTAATTTAAAAAACAAACTCATAACAATGGATAATCAAATGGAGAATGCCCAGGGGCTCTCTCCTTTCTGTGTTTCACCAAAAAGGAAACAAGCTTCCACTAAATTCAAGAGGAAATACTTTATAATAAGTCGAGTTTTGATGCGGAAACCAGAATCAGAGACGAGACAAAAGGTAAATAAATAAAAAATAAAAAAAAGACAAGCAAAACGAGGAAACGATCGGCCAAATACCAATGGCCGAAATCAAAATCAAAAGAAAATAAAAGGAGAAATAAAGAGAAGAAAGAAGACGTACAGACTTACCTGAGATGGGAGAGGAAACCGAAGGAGCTGGAGTTGGAGTCACAGCTAAAGTCGCAAAGCTGCCTTGGCTGGAGTCACGATGGCTTCCTTGGCTGGAGTTGCAGTCACGGCTGAATGCAAATCGGATTATAGAAGAAGGAAGAGAGGCAACGGTTAGGTTTTGAAAGACATCAGAGAGAAAGCGGCAATTGGAAAATTTAGCGCGAAGAATCCTAATTTTTTTATTCAAAAACTAAAACCCTAACTATTGTGGCGATAAAGATTAGCGCTGCTGCTCTCGCAATGTGGAAATCGCCTCTAATGCATATACCTTTAGAAGCAATTTAATAAAACCGCCCCTAATTATTTATTTTTAGTGGCAGGTGAAAAAACCTGCCCCTAAATTAGCCCCTAATACCTTATTTTTAGTGGTAGGTGAACAAATCGCCCCTAATTCTTTAGTTTTAGTGGTAAGTAACAAAAATCGCCCCTAAATTAGCCCCTAATTCTTTATTTTTAGTTGTAGGTGAAAAAAAAACCCCTAATTCATTCATTTTAGTGGTCGAAAAAAATTCCGCCCCTATAAGACATATGATACCTTATATTTTAATTAAAAAAATTACATCTATTGGGGCAGACACAAAATACCGTCCCTATTGTATCACCTTTAGAGACTAATAAATCAAATTGCCCCCATTGTATCACATTTAGAGGCCAATAAATAAAACCGCCCCTAAATAACATTTTTTAGTGATGGAAAAATAAAATTGCCCCTAATTAATACTCTATAGTGGCGAATAAATAAAACCGCCTTTAAAACCATATATTTAGTGGCAGATAAAAAAAAAACTGCCCCTAAATCCGCCCCTATCGACCCTTTTTTTTGTAGTGATTCATAATTGTCTGAGAGTCGCCTTAAATCCAAAGTTTATGTAGTCCTTTGTTCCTTGACATTTGAATCCATATGAAAAAAGCAGAGAATTCCGCAACATAATTTGTCCCGATACTTTCATAATGTGTAAGACAAATTAAAGCAGTGCTCATCTCATCTCTCAATATGCCTCCAGCTTCTCTGAACACCCTGGAATTCCAAGAGAGCATCTATCAAAAGTCTTCTTTCAGACTTTGCCTTTGTGTTTTTGCAGGCATTGAACTGTCATACCCTCCTGTTGATAACTTAACCATTTCGAAGGCCTTTTTTGACCACATTTCAAACTTTGGTTTAAAATTAAACAACTGAAAAAGGAGATTTGGTTTTCTAGCAAATTAAAGTTCACAACAAGGTGAGGATGATGATATGGCCGTTATTTCAAGCTATTCATTTTGTCAAGCCTACTAAATAGTCGTTATCTTTATTGTCTCGAAGAACACACCAAAAAGCATTCTTCTTAAGGATCTTAATTTTATATAAGAGGTAAGGGGCTTTTCTTTTTCACCCATAGAGAAGGAATAGTTTATTTTCACAGCAAAGTGACCACTTGATTGGATTCTTGGGTCATGATCACGCTCCGTCCCCTATTGACAACGTTGAAACTATTCTTCTCTTTGCCCTTTTGATGCTAGTGATTGCCATGGTAAAGGAATTATTAAAGAAACTCAGTCTGACAAGACAAAAGTTTTCATAATTCATAGAGACGGAAGACCATTGGTGGTGAATGACGTCTTACAATAAAATATATTTCCTCTTCTGATCAAGCCACCATTGGTTGGATCCAATTAATCTATTTGGTAGGGGATACTCTCTTTAAATATGATGGCAAGGGAGGCCAGAGGTTGGGACAAGTCATCCCTTCGCAAAATCTTTCCAGATTATCACAACTGAGCTCCTCAAGTTAGGTTTTAGTAGATATCCAATTAGAAATTACCCATCACAAAATCTAAGTCCAAATTAATTTGAGCATCCAATCAGGTTGATAGGTATCACTATTAAGTAGTTGATTACCACTTATTTATGGCAAGGTTTTAACTTCTATTAAGTCATAATTATTCACGCTTGGAATTGATTAGAAATCTGAAAATTTTCGGTTTGAACAAATTTAATAATATGTAAAAAGTTTACCAAAATTTGATCATAACCGTTGGACTATTTAAGACAAGATTTGATTTCACGTATTAATTGTTTATATGTCACAACTTGGGGTCATATTCTTCGTCCTTTTATTTTTCATTTAGGTTTCACAATGATTCTGAATTATTTTAATCCAATTACAATTATATGTGAATTATTTAATTATTTCGGAGAGGCAAATTCTATAGCTGACTACTTAGCTACGGATGCGGCAAAGACTGGGTTATCAGAATCAAATGTATCATTTCCACCGTACATTGTTGATTTGTTATGTAGAGATGCAAATGGCACACCTAACTATAGATTTGGTTAAGGGTTTCTCTTTTCCCCTGCTGATATCCCCAATCTCAAACAGGAAAAAAAAGCTAACAAGCTAAATATCTCAGTAAGCTGAAGTGATCAAGTAAAATGAGCAGCCCACGAATGGTTTTTACATAGAATAGAGAGATGAGTGAGCTTCTTTTTTTGCTAGAAATTCTCAGACTTTATTAAAAAATAAAAAATGGGTATTACATCAAGCTATAGCAAGGAAATCTCCACATAGATTGTAGACATCGACCACTAATCCCACTCTTCCACCTTTAGCATTGCCATCAATAGAGGAGATGTAACTGATGAGTTAGCTTCTCACATAATTGTAATCTAATAAAAAAAAAAATGAAGAGATATATAATTAGAATCACTATTTCTCTTCGGCCTTGCCATCCACAATAGTTATTGCAGCCATTGAAGCAACTATAGATTCGGTCAGTCTTTCATTGATTCATTATAATTGGGGAAAAATTGTATCAATATGATGCAGTCTACATATTTGAAATTGACTATCGAACTCTCCAAAGAACGATAGAGAGTAGTGATGTGCTCATCCGGCATGATATAAGAACTTCTAAGTTTATCTTCAAGCTTTTCAATGCTTGGAACATGTGAAGTTCTTCAAACTTAAAAAAAAAAAAAAAAAAAAAAAGCAAAAAAAAACAAAACAAACAAACAAAACAAAAATAAAAGCAATAAAAAAAAAAACTCCAAAATTCATATCATCTAATTTACATTGTTCTCCCATTACAAAAACAAAAACAAAAAAAAAAGAAAAAAGCAAACAAAAAGCAAAAAAAAAAAGCAACAAAAAAAAAAAAACTCCAAATTCAATTCAATATTCATCTAATTTACATTGTTCTCCCATTACTTATTTAAAGAAAAGGAAATACCTAATGAAAAATGTAAACAATTTCAACCATCCACCTAATTAAGTTCTTACCACTAAGATTAAAAGCAACGATAAAACCCCAAATTTACTTTGTTGTGGGCCCTATATAAACTGCTCATGGGCTTGGGCTCACCCATCAACCAAATTAAAAACTGAAATATATTAAGAGTCTTATATTTATTTATTTATTTTTTGCTAGAAATCAAAATTGTATTAAAATGGGGAAGAGAAAAAAGATATAAAGGTACATCAAGAGAGACTGAAGCTAAAGAAAGGACCCCACCTTCGGCATTGCCATCAGTAGGATCCTCCAAAGCTATCTGCAGAATCTAAATCTTGGTTTGGAGAAAGAATCCCATCTAATCTCCTCAATAACATGAGTAGGAAATTCCTCCATGGTTTCAGATAATCCTGTTTTTGCAGCTGATTTTGCAAGGTAATTAGCAATGGGATTGGCTTCCCTGAAGCAATGAGTAATCTTCCAGGAAATAGAATTGAGGTAGTGTTGTAGAGAGAGCCACTCTTGCAGGGCAAACCAAGGGAGAGACTTGCCTTGAACAGCGGTGACTACTACCACAGAGTCAGATTCAATCCACAAGTTTGTAATCCTTTGACCCATTGCATGGCAGATTGTTGGTTAAAAAAAAGAATTTAAAGATCTATAATTTTTTTTTTTTTTTTTTTTTTTTTTAACACTAAACCAAGGGGACAATCACCTTTGCCGTTTGTTCAGCATCCCTTTTCTTTAAAACTATGAATTAATAAGCATGCCTTTTTGGAGTGGAAAAACAATATTTTTTTTACCCAAGAGCTAAGACTAAACATTTATTGAGCTGATCAATATTCTATATTAAATCTATTGGACTAAAAGCATTATAAGATGAAATTATAATTTAATGAGAAAACCAAATTTTCTATTTCCCATGAATTGACTTCTTCAGGTCCACAAATCACCAACTAAAGAGAAGAATATATGTACATACCTCAAGCTTTCACAATTGTGAAAACCTCTAACTTATTCACACACCCTCCTTGTGTTGAAGAAGACAGTTACAAATGCTAGGTTTTAAAGAATCAAACTATAAGGAGAAAAGAAGAAGAATATCATTAGTAATTAGCTTAATTAGATACCATATTTAATATATAATTACAAATTAGCCCCTCCTCCAATCTAAGTTTCTTTATAGGACGAAGGCATTGGATTTTTATCATATTTTACCACTTGCTTACAAATGTGTCTCTAGATCATTAATACATAGGTTAAAAAAACATAAACTGCAAGTTATGTGAATAGAAGCTATGTTTTGAATTTCACCAATCAAAGTGTGGTGTTGAAACAAAGAAATAAAAAAAATTAAAACAAAAGAGAAATGGATATTTATAAATTGATCAATTCATGGATTTTGGTATGTGACAGTTTTTCTAGAGATTATATGGTTTGATACTAGTTCTTACTAATAGGGTTCTGTATAAATACCAAATTAGAAAGGGAAAAAAGTGGGGTGGGCAATACCCCTTATTTAGACCATCATTCATATTTTTTAAATCTATAAATTAATGCACATGTTTTTATGGGATAGAAAAATGAAAAACATATATTTCCTTCAAGAGATAAGAGTATACATTTGTTAATGTGATTATAATTATATTAGATCTATTGGACCGAAGGCATGATATAAAAAAAAATAAAAATAAATAAAAATAAAAAAAGAAAGAAAGATATCTCATGGATTGTGTCCTTCATGTCTATAAGCCATCAACGAAAGAGAATAATAGATATACATGCTTCAAATCGCAAAATTGTAAAAGTCTTTAGCTTGTCTACGTACCCTTTGTGTGTTAAAGAAGACGATTGCAAACCCTTACAACTTCGAAGAATAAAAAAACCAGTAAAGAGAAGTGAGACATAAGTGATCTTAATTACAAAGCCTAGTATTTTTTCCTAATTACAAATAACCAACTATTATTTTATCCCTAGCCTATCAGGGTTCTAGGAATCCAGATCGGATCCCAGTTCTGCCCAATCCAAAATGGTTTTTCTAGGATTTTTTGTTGTTTCTATTGCTGTTGCTGATTCTAAATTATTTATAATTAGTTTATTTAATTTTCATGATTCAGGCTAATTCAGATTAGAATTGGATCAAAATCCGCGGCAACCAACTCCAGTGCTGATTATGATTACTTGAATTCTTTAGCCTACATGTGTATCTCTAGTTCATTACAGTAATCATTTTATTTTATTTATTTATTTATTTTTGGTTATGTTTATTAAATAAGAGAAAAACTAAAAAGAATTATAAGCTGGGTAAAAAATGACACCAGAAACTCGTAAACAGAGAGAGGAGAAGCAAGAATATCATCCCCACCTTCACTATTGCCATCAGCAAAAGAGAAACCGAACTTCTCAATTCTACCACATCAAAAGAAATGAAACCTTAACAAACTCAGAGCATCTACCCGAAGCTCTTCCTCTACGGAGTGAGAAAGGCTGGGGGAAGAGACCACTTTCTCACAACAATCAAATGAAATAAAAGATATTTTGAAATTAATATATTTAATTACTAATGACTTCAATAAAATTCTGAACCAACCAATTTTTTAGAATACATTGACGAAATTTATGGATAGAAACAAATGTTAAATATTCTCCAATTAAATAAATCTAAAAGAATTCATGTTGGAACTATTTCTTCTTTCAGCCAAATGTTATAAAATCCAATCAACCATATTTTTCCTAAATTTTTAAAAAATAACAACCTATCTTCACTGAGTTGCGCTTTGGTTAACAGTGATCATAACTTCTCTCTGGTGTTCTTCCCCATTCACCTTCTAACATGGAGTTATCAAAGTCACCTTCCAAGATGGATCTTGTGAGCTTCTCCTTATCTCTGTATCAGGTGATCATGTGAGCTTCAAATCAATTCTATCTCAAAACAACCCCACGATCTAAGAGTATGCACTTAATAGGAAAGAAGAAACAAAAAAGGCTTTACGGAGTTTGAATAGAAGAGGAGAACAGTACTGGAGTAGCAGTATCTAGCATCGTTCCTTCTTTATGCTTTGTCCTTTTGAATGAGTTTTGGGCCCCTATAAATTTGTATGTGGATAGCATTTTTCTTCCTTGAGTGTAGGATGACTAGATAAGGATATGGGACAATAAAGTGTACAGTCACTTTTTTTTTTCTTACCCATTATAGACGATGACTTGACTAAGGAGGGTTGTGTCTGCTACTTGACTAGATAATTCTTGGAGACATGATTTTTTTATTTTTTTGGTAGGAGACATGATTTCTCTATCAATTAAAAAAAAAACCTAATGTAATATAATTATAATCCCTAGGGGTAATGTAGTTACTAAGGAATTTTTGTCTCAGCAAATGTATAGTTCTTTGAGTTTGACTCCTCTTATCTTCTTGAGATAATTGTTTAGCGTTTTTCAATGTTTTTCGTGAAAATTGAATGGTTCTCATCTAATCTCGATATGACTTAGTCCATGAGGTTATAGGGTCAGTATGACCCTGCAAGACACTTGAATTTCCTTCGTTAGCAAATAAATAAATAAATAAAATAAAATAAAAATTATAAACAGTTATAACCCATTTGTATCCAATCCATAATTGGGATCTATAGTATCTATAAATGGCTACTAAAACAAACCCAAGTTAGACTCATTTTAGAGCCCATCGTAGCAGGAGGTTGTTAATTCAAATCTCCTCATTCACACCATCTCTCCCTCTCATAGAATAGGATAAATTTTTGTTTTTTTTTTTTTTTTTTTTTTTTATTTTTTTATTTTTTTGTTCCAAACCATTGGCACATCAATTCAGGGCAGACTATAGCCGTCGTTTGCCATACTTATTTTAATGAATTTTATCTTTCATAAAAAGAAGTTGCTTGAGGAAGATATGAAATGCTGCAAAATCAAATCATATTTATTTCATATATAACAGTGAAATTACCTTAAAAATGATAGGGGATAACTATTTCTAAAGAAGGGAAACAGGATCAAAGATGCATAACAAATAAAATTGCACAAAACAAATAAATTATAAATAGAAATAACTTAAAGGGAGTGTCTAAATAACACCCCATTTGGTGTATTTAAAATGTGACACATTTATTTAATTTCCCCTTGTTTTACTTCCAAAAGTATTAAATGCAGTGTTTTTCAATCAGGGTAAATTTATCATTTCACATAGGAATCACATTAAATGCTATCTTAAAATGACTTGTAATTTCTTGAAAATCCATTTTTACCCTCATATTAAATAAATTTTGAAAATAAAACAAAAGGCAAATCTATTGATACCTTATGCTAAGATAGTTCCAAACTTAAAAGCCTATACTATAAATTAATACACTCAAGAATATGGCAAGTACCGAACCCGCCTAAGAGATCGTTTGAGGTGTTTCCACAAAAAATACGGTAAAGCTTGGAAGATTCGTGAGGGTGTACAAACTTTAGTCCTACATCACCTAGGGAAAAGTTGTTGGATTAATTGATAACCTCTAACTTCCTTAATATGTTTTATAACCTAAGGCTCATGGGCCAAAGAAGTTAATGTTGTATCAAAATTAATGAGGTTCGACATTACAAATGGTATCAAAACGGATCTCATTTTAACAAAACATTATCTACAATGTAGATTCATATATATACATTTTGCAAGGTAAAACTGATGTCCTTAAAAAGTAAGCAATGAATGCCACTGCAACAAAGCAGGGGAATGGTGATTTGAATAGCTACCCTGGCATTTTAAGGTAGTGTTATTACTTTAAACATTTTTTACTTCTCTTTTCTTCACTTTTAAAAAATTGACAACTATAAAGGATGTCATTATTGTACCCTTCGTTTCTTTATGAAAGTTTCCATTCAAGTAGAGCTGATAGGAACGCTTCAATATGAAAAAGTTGAGCTAATGGGAACGACAATATTTGTTTTGGTGCAAAGGGCCACTGGTCCCAATACAAGGGGATCATATGGTTTTAAGGTGGAAGTCTTAACATTTCGAAAGCATGAAGCTAAACTTAATTGACGCATATGAATATCTCAAGCACCGGTGTTCATTGTGAGGAATGGATCCATTAACCAACAATCAAGCAAGCATTATCAAACTGTTAGGTCAAGGCCCAGGTGTGCTAGGAACTATATTCATTATTGTAGCTTTTATTTCTTTATGAAATTATCATTTCAAAGGATGCTTAGATCCAACAAAAAATCATGGAGATGTACTAGAGGCACAGATTCATCCGTAAGACATTTTGAGTGGATGATAACTCAACAAAACTGTCATTTATAGCAGTCTCCAAATCCAATCTAATTCCCCAACCACTGCTTAACTCCAAAAAGCATGACATGTATTAACCGTATGGAGATGGCCACTCTAATCAAGTAAAACAGATCCCGTATCCCCACAGCACGAGGCCTCCAAACTATAGATGCGTCAGTATAGACTTGGTGGCTTCTAGGAACCAATCTCTTTTTTAGGACTATCGCCTGGGTATCCAACAAACCTTATGTTTGGGAAGTCAAGAAAAGAAATATATATATATTTTTTTTTTTTTTTTTTACAGAGAGATAGACATATTAGAAAATCATTATGATTTTGTCTTATTATTTTTTCGTATTTTTTTTTTTTACTAGGACATATACCTATTTGTTGTGTGGTTTTAAGTATTGGCGTCCGTGAGAACCATTACTCTAGTGAGGGTAATCTAACCACAGAGTTATTGGATGTGGCTCAGATTTCCAAGGGTTTGACAAGATAAAATTGAGTTTCAATTTTAAATTCAAAAAATTGCCACTCTTTTAGAAAGAAAAGACGGTGTAAAGAAGTGAACAAAAATTATTATTCCTCTAGAAAGAAAGGGGATGGAGGCTTCTAAAGATAGTTGAGTCACCATCTAGAATAGGGTTTAGGACCCTCAAGTAGATTAGATTTCAAATGACTAAACAAAAATAAACCAATATCATCATGAGATTGGGAACTCATCAAGTTATGAATCGGGAAAGGTTTTAGCATGTTAACCAAAAAAAGAAGAAGAAGAAAAAGAAGAAGAAGATAGATTTCAAAATCGTCAAAATTGGTTTTCTGTTAAGCATTGTATAGATTTCAAAATCGTCAAAATTGGTTTTCTGTTAAGCATTGTGCCATATTTTACTCGACTATATTTGGGGCTTATAACCAAGGAGAGAGAGAGAGAGAGAGAGAGAGAGAGAGAGAGAGACCTATAATTCTTGAAGATCAAGGGGATAGTTAGTTAATTATGGTTATCAGGTTAGACGGGGAGGAGAAGAACAAATAGAGAGGGTACATGGCCATAGGAAATTATGCGGTTATAATGTTCTTGGCGAAGATGAAGAGGTATGGAGGGAGAGAGGCCAGGGCACAATGTGATTGATTCACTTGAATAATTTAAGGAGAAAAGAAGCCTACTCCTTTGAGTATATCTACCTCATACATAAGCGTGACACTACCTCCTGTCTAGATGTCTCTGTGGGGCCTCCCATTGGCCTATGCACCGGGATAGTGGCCACGCAAGTGGACAAGGTTCTCTTGCCCATAATGCAACCTATAGCTATAATATTCTCCAATATTTTATTTTCAAAAAAAAAAAAATATATTTAATATTCCATATTTATTCTCCATTCCTCCCATATGTACGTACAATTTTATTAATTTTTCATATCATCTTCTACCATATACAGGTCAGCACACTAGTTGAGACAATGTACACAATTTAGAGAACAATATTTATTACAAGCTAGCTGAGTCGAGGTATACAACTTAGAGAACAATATGGGATAAAGGACTGTCTAGGAGTGTACCTAATTGCTGCACCAGATATATAGGGGGTTGCAATGATTGTCTCACCCCATGAAAGGTGGAAATGCTTACTCCCTTGATGGCTCTGGATGCCCACCTATTGGCCTCCTCATTGATACTGGAGCCACACTCTCTACCAGAGAACTCTTCCCCCATAATATTTGTTATAGACTCTCCCTTTCTCACTGTCTCTCACACACTCACACAAAACAGACAAACAATAGATCTACAAAGCACGATCTTCAAGGGCATATTCTCTGAGTACTTTTACACACACGCAAATAAGAGACAAAGCTGGATCTTCAAGAGCTGCATCCTCTAGTCACCCAAGCATCCCTACACCGAAGCGAGTGTCAGGAAAGATGAGAACCAGGCCACTACAAGCAATACTCACAATTAGAGGCAAAGTCTTCATCACTTCAGCCATTACAGCTTCATGTGCAGGTAACAAACAATCCCTTACACGCTTATCAGATAATGCAAACACTGCAAATACAAAAGCAGACATGATTGCATGGATCAAATCTGTGGCCTTTAGGGTGTACTCTTTTCCCTCTTTATATCTTTTCTCAAGATCAGAGTTGAATAATAGCAACCCTTTTTTAGTCACAATTCCATGGTATACTTTCTTGCCATCTTGATAACTATCTACAAGTTGAAAAAAGAAGCAGGAGATAACACAGAGAGCTATGAGTATGTTCATCATTGTAAAGTTCACCGTATCACATTTTCCATTTTCAGATATTGGTGCAATAAGCATGTTGAAGATCAAGAGAGTTCCACTGGGGAGAAAATTAACAAGCACAGAGGTCTTTGATGGTGTTTGCTTCATTGGTGCATAAATCTCAGATGGTTTTCTGTCCATTCCTTTTGTTCCCTCTTTTTCTTGGTTTTCCACATCATCCACTTTTGTGGAGTCACCCTTATCATTGTTCTTTGCTGATAGTGAAGACATGGCAGAATCTGCAACAAGGGGTAAAAGGGTTTTGATCATATTTTTCAATAAGGTTCCTTGATTTCACGAGCATATGAATATAAGGCTCTCTTTGGTATAATCTATATTTATGTTGAAACATAAGGAGAACTAAGAAACATAAGTAGATCTTATTGACTATATTGAATTATTATGACACTATGCAATAATAAGAAACCCAACCTACTATTTTGTACTTTGTTTTTCTTTGTTTCCTATCTTTTCCTTTTATAGATGAGGGCCACCAAAATAGTGCATATCCTCTATTTTATGAATGGTGCTTATGTGCTATGGGGTTACACTATAATAGCAAGTTCTCAAATTTGATATAAATAGAATTTACTTTCTCTTGGGTTAATAAGTTACCAATCTGAGAACTGAGATTACGAACCTTGTAAATGACAGAAATTAAAATTAAATTCCCTAAAAGGCGTGATCACAAAGGTAATTTCTATAAATTGTTTTTTTCCAATTTGTTGACAAAGAAAAAAATTGGTATTATGGTGTACTTTCTTTCCCCTTCTTTTGGTATTATGGTGTTCTCCTTTTTTTTCTTTTCCTTTTACAGAATAAAATAAAATAAAATAATTCAGGGTGTTTAAACCAAGTGACTAGAAAGTGAAAACAAATTTTTTTTTTTAAAGAAAATTAACAAGAATCAAAAGAGAAAAGTGATCATCCAACGCAAAAGAAGCCAAAGAATTAAGAGTCACACAAGACTATATAGATAGACAAATAGAATTGGTCATGCACTTGTCTAAACACTCCATTAATTTAATATAAACTTGATCCTTGAAAACTTATATTAATTAAACCAAAGGAATCAATAAACCCTTATTTTGTATCGTATCTAGAATTGTAATTACCTATATATTCACCCTTTTTTTTTTTTGTAACAGGGTAATTTATTAAGAAGGGAAGAATATCCAAAAAAAAAAAAAGAGTAAAAAAGAAAATTACAGCTAACGCCATTAGCCCAACTTGTTGTCTCCACCTTCGGCATTGCCATCAGCAGAGAAAGCAAGCGAGCATCCTAGCCAAATCTAAATCTGTGCATATTTGCACCATCATTCACAAGCTCTGTTACAATGCGATTAGGAAATTCCACTGAAGTCTCGGACAGGCCAGATTTAGAGGCCTTTTTAGCTAAAAAATCTGCAATGGGGTTTGCTTCCCGAAAGCAGTGAGTTATTTTCCAAGAAATGGATTCCAAATAATGAAGGAAAAAAAGCCATTTTTGGAGAGCAAACCAGGGGATCTGCCTTCGTTGAATCGCAGACACCACAGACGCCGAGTCTGATTCTATCCACACATGTGTCGCTTTATGAGTCTGTGCCATTGCAATTCCTTCCAATATCGCTTCAAACTCAGCCTCGTATATCTTCTTAATTCCCAGAAAAATACTAAAAGAATCACAAACCTGGCCTTCACTGTTTCGCATCACACCACCTGCTCCAGCTTTACCAGGATTGCCCAAGGAACTACCATCCACATTGATCTTTATCCAGCCAGGGGCCGGTCGACACCAGTGCACCTCAAGGGGTGGAGAAGAAACTGAGGGAGAAATCGATAAGCCCAGATTTCTGCAGCATAACACATCTGAAACTGCCTTAACCTCTTTGCATGAACTGCCATGGCATAGAATCAGCTCCTGTCTGATGGATTCAAAAATAAAATTAGCCTGTCTTGCCTTAGCCTCATGCCTTCTTTGATTTCTCTTCCACCATAGATGATAAGTAATTAGCAGAAATCCCATCTTCCATGGCTTTTTAACGTTGAGGCCAGTAGCTCTTCTCTTCCACCATAGAAGGAAGTTAGCAATCGACACCTGATTTTTCCACTGAATCCCAAAACAATTTAAAAATTTTTTCCATATAGAAATAGATAATGGGCAGTGGAGAAAAATATGATCAATATTTTCTTCGGCCATCCCACAGAGATAACAGCAAGAGGCCAAGTAGACACCTTTGCTTCTAATGTTCTCGTCTGTAGGAAGCTTACAGTGAACCAGCCTCCATCCAAAAGTAGAATATCTAGGGGGTAAGTCCTTTTGCCAAATTAATGAGACCCAGGGCACCTTAGGCGACTCCTTTCTGATGACCTCCCAAGCTGACGCCGTAGAAAAATTCCCCATAGGCGTTAAAGACCAAACACTTACATCTTCCATTTGCACACTGGGAATTTTAATCTTTTTTATCTGATTAAAAATCTGCTTAAGCAAAGGAGCATTTACCTCTGGAAGATGCCATTGTCCCTCTCTAATAAAATCTCCCACTGTAGCAGAAGTGATTAGAGAGCTGGAATTATCTAAGTTGATCTCCTCCATTATAGATCTCTGTCCCCACCATTTATCCTTCCAAAAATTAGCAAGAAGACCATTACCAATAATCCATCTTTCCTTGTCGTCCACAAAACTCCACATTTTTTTAATTCCTGAGGCAATAGAGGAGGGACGACAGTCTTTAAGAGTTCTTCCATCTTTCTTGACATACCTAGCTCTGAGAAAAGCAGCAGCAGTAGATTTCTCCTTTCTCATTCTCCAAACAAGTTTGCAAAGCATGGCCTTGTTAGAATCTCTAAGCCTTCTTATTCCCAGACCCCCTTCCTCCTTTGGCTTGCACAAGGTGTCCCACTTTACAGTGATTGACCGCACCGTGTCAATCTCCCCTGTCCAAATAAAATTCCTCATCCATCTCTCCATCAGAGAGATGAGGGATGTAGGCCACCAGTAAACTGAAAAACTATGGGTAGGCATTCCAGAGATAACAGTTTTAACCAGTTCCACCCTCCCCGCCATTGACAAGAGCTTGCCTTTCCAACCTGCCAGTCTACTCTTAATCTTGTCCATGATCGGAAACAAGGCCTCCTTTATTCTTCCCTTGAAAATTTCTACTCCCAGATATTTGGTAGGGAAATTACACACCGGGATGCCCAGAATGTCAGAGATGCACTGCTTCCTGGCAAGAGGAATTTTCCCCAGGAAGAGTTTGCTTTTTTCTAAACTCATACATTGGCCTGAAAATTCCTGATATTTCAGCAAAAAATCCTTTAAATTCCTGACATACTTCATAGTGGCATTGGAGAAGATAAAAATATCATCTGCAAAGAGGATATGACTAGGGGTAGGGACGCCTCTTGGGCCCTGAAGCGGCTTCAATTTATTCATGTGAATCAAGGACTTAATCCCTCTGGACAAAACCTCTTCCGCAATAATAAATAGTAAAGGAGAAATAGGATCCCCTTGTCTTAAGCCTCTCTCAACATCAAAGTACCCCTGCGGGCCTCCATTGACCATAATTGATATCTTAGTCGATATCAACATCTGATGCAGCCATGAAACCCATTTCTCAGAGAATCCAAACTTACGAAGCACGAGAAATAGGAAATGCCACGAAATAGTGTCATAAGCTTTTTTAATATCAATTTTAAGGCCAAGACCACCCCCTCTTGTAGAAGCAAACATCATATTAGCAAGCTCTGATGCGAGACTAATGTTCGAATGAATTAATTTTCCTTTTTGAAAAGCCCCTTGTTCTTCCGAAATCAGACGAGGAAGGAGCTTTTCAAGTCTCAAAGCCATCACTTTTGATATGATCTTGCAAAAAAAATTCCCCATGCATAAGGGGCGGAATTTGTCCAGAGAGGAAGCACCTTCCACTTTAGGTATCAGCACCAAAAAATTATTGTTTATCCCTCTAGGCATATGACTAGAGCTAAAGAAATGGCGAGTTGCAGAACATACCTCCCTTTCAACAATATTCCAGCATCTCCTAAAAAAAGCTCCTGTAAATCCATCTGGTCCTGGAGAGCTGTCCGGGTCGAGCTCCCATATTGCCTTCTTTATCTCTTCATCACCCGGGATAGAATCCAAGAAAAAAATATCATTTTGTTGAAGAACCGTGGGAATGGAGTCAAGAAGGTCCACATGATCTATAGTAGGGGTGGCTTTGTGAAAATCCTCATAAAATTGCACAATGTACTCTCCCAGCTGTTCGCGACCTTCCACAATGGTCCCATCTTGTTTCTTGAGGCATCTAATGGTATTTCTAATTCTTCTCATTTTTGCAGACAAATGGAAGAATTTAGAATTCCTGTCCCCCTGCTTCATCCATCTGATCTTAGCCTTTTTCGCCTAAAGCTTTTCATGCAAATCCAAGGCTTTAATCAAAGAAGTTTTTGCATCTGCTTCCCTAGCAAAAGAGTGGTCATCTAACCCGTTGGCTTCAATGTCTAACTGCACCTGCTTTAAGTTTTTTTTTGCATCTTCAAGAGCTCTATCAATGTTTGGAAAGGAGTTCTTAGCCCAGATTTTCAAAACTTCTTTTAATTTTTTCAACTTGAGCATGAGGACGAAAATAGGATTCCCTGAAATCCACTCACTCCAAGATGAGTTAACCACAGTTTCAAAATCTGTATGGTCTATCCAAAATTTGTGAAACCGAAAAGGGGCATTAGGCGGTCTCTGAGACAGGGCTGAAGTGACCATAATAGGGGCGTGATCAGAGGCAATTCGATCAAGGACTGTTTGGGCACAATCCTGAAATCGAGATATCCATTCGTTATTACAGAAACTTCTATCCAACACTGCGCGAACATTACCTCTGCGGCGGTTGTTGGACCAAGTAAACTTCAGTCCAGAAGAAGGCACTTGAGCCATAACACAAGCATCAACCATGGCTCCAAATTCAGCTGCCGACCCCATACTGAAGTTGCCTGGCCCTCTCTTCTCATGAGATTGCAAGGTTGCATTAAAATCACCCATAATTACCCATGGAGTAGGGGACTGAGGAGAATCAGCCAACAACTTCATCCACAAAGTTCTTCTTTCAGCTCTAAAGCTACTTGCATAAACGAAAGATACTTGAGCCGTAATTGAGTCCCATGTAATAGAAACTGAAATATGCTGCTCGGACTCAGCAATAATTGTAGGAATATTTAAATTCCTCTTCCAAACTACCCATAAATTTGGGGCCTTTCCGACCCGAGAATTATGAATAAAATTGCAACAGAAACCCAATCTATTAAAAAATAAATTAGGAAAATTAGTTACCTCGATCATTGGCTCCGCAATGCAAAGAATATCAGGATTCTTTTCTTTCACAAGAACACGTAAGGCGTTCTTACCAGAGGCCTTCTTCATACCCCTGATATTCCAGAATAGCAGCTTCATTATGTCACTTTTTGGTATAGGTCTGATGAGCCGACTTGGATGTCTGCTCCTTTTCTATAACTTTGCCTTTCCTTGCTGCCGCCTCCTCTGCGCGTAAAGCATTATCAATTGCAGCAACCTCTGGATGGTGAACAAAAGCACGTCCTCCCTCCATCTGGGTGGGAGGAAGTCCCTTTACAATATGCTCAGCCACCACCCCTTCCTCACCTCTACCGCCTCTACCACCTTTAGTTGATCCTCGACCAGCATGACCTCCATTGTAATTAATATTACGTCGAGGCCTTAAGTTCCAAGCTGCAAAAGATTCCTCCAAATTGTTTCCAACCCTTGGATTAGCATCATCCTTTCGCTGCTCGCTTTCCACAGAGTCAGTCTTGTCCCAACGCTCTCCATTGCTTCAATCTATGCATTATAATATGTTAATATAATATAATACTAATATACTATAGTATATTAATACATTTAATACTAATATTTTATAATATATCTTACTACTTTTAATTTTAGATTTTATAATACTACTATATTATCGTAGATATATATTATAAATTGAGTATAGGAAATAGGAACCAAATTTGGAAACCAAATAGGAACCGATTGGAACAGATTAGGTACAAGTACTGAGTTATAGAAACGGGACTTGATCCGGTTTTGGATCACACTAAAACTCCCTGAAACAAGATTGAAATCGAACCAAATACTTGATTCCGGACCTATTTGTACCATTAGATGTAGGGATGTCAAAACCTAGCCCGAACCGATAAAACCAACTGAATCCGACCAAAAAAACCCAGACCAAACGAAACCAATCCTTATTGAATTGGTTTTGGACTGAGGTATGTTGGGACCGGCTGAAAACCAATCTAAACCGAACTGACCAATAGCCAAACTGAAATCAAACCAAATGAAACCGATAAAAAAAATGATTATGAGATTATAAATTGGTAAATTGATTATCCATTTTTTACAATATTAGTGATAATATTTTTTATTGTAATGGGAATTGTTACAAATCGATAAATATGAGGTTATGAATAGAGAAATTGATTTGTAAATTGTTACAATTCTTCTATTGATTTTCCCTTATTCATTATACAAAATTAGTTGGATAGTTAAATGAATGATTGGATAATAGGGTTCATTTTGTGATTTCAATATTAGTTATCTTCTTAGTAATTAGTTATCCATCGGTTGCAATATTAGCTATCTTTCCTTTACAATGATAAACTATGATTTAATTATAAACGTAAAGTGCTGGTGATGTCCCGATCACCTCTAAATGTGGCCTATGCCAGATATGTTAGAAATCTCATACCCAGCTATTTCTTGAATGTGAATTCAGTAATAATGTGTGGAAAGAGATCATGTACTATTTTCATGTTCAATGGAGGAGTTTCCCTTCAATAGAGGAACTTTTCTCGTGGTGGAAGAGGAAAGCCAATGCTGTCTAGCTACGACCTACTTGGTCAGCCCTATTAATCATCATTCGTTTTCATCTTTGGAGTGAAAGAAATCAGAGAAGACATGATAATGGGAGCGGTATTGTCCAAAGGTTCATCCAAAGAATATTGTGTGATCTAGCAGATTTTTCAATCATGAGATCCTTTCCAGTGAATGCAGTCTCGGAATTGATTTTATCCAAACACTTACACCTCAGGATAGCATCAAAGAGACAACAAAAATCTGTGAGATAGTCTGGAAACCTCCAAGGGAAGGATTCCTTAAATTGAACATAGATGGATGTTCTTTGGGAAATCCGGGCTGGTCAGGAGCAGGGGGTATCTTTCGTGACAACAAAGGGAATCACATTATAAGTTTCTTAGGTGGCCTAGGAGTTACAAATAATTTTGTAGCTGAGTTTGAGGCTTTCTTCATGGGTGTACGGATGGCAAAATCTAGGAGATGGAAGAACATATGGATTGAAAGTGATTCTTAGTCGGTGGTGATCTATATCCATCATAATACCATTCCATGGTTTTTTCAGTAACAATGACGGTGCTATAAAGCTTTCTTGGATACCTCTACATGGTCAGTAACCCATTGCTTTTGGGAGGCTAATAATATTATAGACAAGTTAGCTAAGAAGGCAGCTCTTACACAAATAGCATCAACATGGGATTCTTCCCCCTCTTTCATTTTGGATGATATAACTGGGATGCCCAACTGAGACCGAGATATAGGTTTTCATGATAGTGCTAGTTTTAGACTGAATTACTACTCTACTAATGGCAATGCCAAAGGTTGAATAGAGGTTCAAGGTTACACTACATTCTTTGTATTATACATACTTTCTCCTAATTAATAAAATTCACTGGCTGACTCTTACCCAAAAAAAAAAGAAAAGATCTAAATCGGTATTAACTCGATATTAAAGAAAACCAAAATAAATCGAAAACCAAACTGGACCGAAACCAAAACCAACCAAAAACCAAAGTTTCTTAAAGGATTGGTTTTGGTCTCCCTCATTCTTAGATCGAAATCGATTCAGTCCAACTGAAACCAAACTGAACAAATTGATTGATACCCCTATTTAACGTAGATATAAAGATTCAACATTTATCCTTTTTTATTTTCAATAATACCGTTCATCATCCTTTTAATAATAAAAATTGATACCAAACAAAGGATCCCTACTCATCCTCATAGGATTTGAAACCAATGAATGTACCTGCAATTATGTTCTAAGGCAGTAAGTCTTTCTTCTCTTCTTTATATCCAAAAAGAAGTCTTTCTTTCTTTGGTGGAAAACACGTATAACACAAGTTTAATCTTGTTTCTAAGAATTCTAAGTCTTTGTCCCTTGAGTGGACGACAAGAGTAAAAGATCTTTCTTTTAAGAATTTAAAGACTACACTAAATAAAGTCTTTTTATCATATGCCAATAATAATAATTAAAGAAAAAGTTCTCACTCAATGATAGACAGAAAAAGATCTTTCATTTCCTTCTTTTTTTGTTTAATCAATAAAAGCAAAAGATAGTTTCTTTTCTAAGAATTGCTACCCTAGGCAGGAAGTCTTTCTTTCTTCGATGGATAATGCGTTCTCTTTTTATCAAAAAAAAAAAAAAATGAAAATGCGTTCTCACTCAGAATAGTCTTTCTGTCATATGCCAATAATACTTAAAGAAAAGTTCACACGTAGTGATAAACTACAGCGATTTCTCAGTGGCCCACAGGGTTAGACATCGATTGGTTCCGGGTGGTCAAGTCTTTCAGTTTTTGTTTGCGGGTGAGAAGGTGATGTCTTAGACAAACGTCAGCCCTGGCACCTAGGTAAAGGTTTAATGCTTACATGCATATCCAAAACATCAAGGTCCGTTTGTTTGAAGGATAAAAAAGGTAAGAAATTTGTAAGGGAGGGTTTCATATGTTGTATGATAATAAAGAAAAAAAAAAGAAATATATAATTTTTAGTAGAGAGGGACTGTATGAAAAAAAAAAATAGTGGTGGGGAGGAATTCTATGCGAAATAGAGACAATAGGAGGAGAGAGATACACAAGACAACTTTCCATGAAGTAGTGGGAAAAATTAAGTGCCACATCAGCCCGACAACAATTATTGCATCGCATGACCTTGTCTAGTAAGTTTTCCACCTCCTTATCTAAACACTCATATTCATGATAATTTGTGAGAATCAAGTACAAGTTTCCCACCATTTTTTTACATTTTTCACATTTTTTAATCAAACAAACAAGGCCTAAGCATGATTCTAAGTATTGTTAACAGATCGGCCATATCGTATTGATACCGATATTTGACCGATCTAGATCAGTTATTGTAGGTATTATGGATTAAAAATCCGAATTGGACCCGAGGGAGCGGACTCAACGTCCGTCGAGTCTCACGAGGTTCGGTAATGACGTATGTACCCTTCTCATGTTGCAAGAAGATAAATGGATAAAGAGGAGTCACCACCTAGGGTCAACCCAACTCAACCCTGAACCTGGTAGGGTTGGGCCAGAGCGTGAACCCAGTAGGGTTGGATTGGGCCTGGATTGAGTTTTGGGGATCTAGGGTTGGGTTGGTGTTTTAAGAAACCTGACCCAGCCCCACCCTGTTTCACTCCTAATACGAAGTATTGTGCTTCTCGCTTTAACATATACTTTAGGGTGCACAAGAGCTCTGAGGGAAATTACCAAAAAAAAAATCAAGGATGTAAATTTACTCCCCCATCCTCAAGGAAAAAAGACAAAAGCAAAAAACGATAAAAAAATTCAAGACTTTGCATGTACTTCACTTTTTTTCGCTAGAAATATCATTTGTATTAAAGAAAGAGAAGAATAAAGTATAGAAGAAAAATGGGAAGAAAAAAAAAACACCAAATACATGCACCAAAGTGCCCAAAGAAAGACTAAAGAGGGTTAGATCTGATTTCCCACCTTCGGCATTGCCATCAGCAGGGAAAGGACCTTAAAAACCCACTAGAGCCAGAACAAAGAAAATTAAATCAGGTGAAAACGGGGACAATTAGTCGCATCCATTTTAAGATCCAGGCGCACCATAGCTGGCCAAGAGACAATGGGATCAGAGAAGCTGAATTTAGCCACCAATTTAGCAAGAAAATCTGCAATTGAGTTTACCTCCCTATGACAGTGAGCAACCTTCTACTTAATAGAGCTTAAGAAATAAAGCAAATTACGCCACAACTGACGACAAAGCCAAGGAACCACACCCCTTGAAACTAGAAGGACCACGGTGACTGAGTCGCATTCAATCCATAAATGCTGGTTACCCAGCCCTTTTGCCTGTTCCAAACCTTCAATCACTGTTAAAAATTCTGCCTCAAAGTTGGCATTTACTTCTATAACCCCTCTGAAATTCTGCCTCAAAGTTGATTTCAATCACAGCGATTGAGTTTGCTTGTACTTTACGTTTCTAAAGTCGTCTGGAAGAAGTCAAGATGAGAATTCACACTCTCTCTCTCTCTCTATATATATATATATAACTTCACCTTGCTTCTCTGTCACGGTTTAAGAACTTTGTCTATGTTGGCTTATCATTCTTAGCCTGTAATGGAAACCCTGCATCGATTTTATCTTTTCATTTTGATTGTTTTCTCAATCAGTCTTGCATCTTCTCCGGTTTCATCCGCAGGACCCGTTGGTGAATTTCGAGATTATCTCACCAGTGCCAACACTGGTGACATAAATTTCATAAAAGTGATGTATACCAACGCTCCACTAACAGAGTTTTTGGTTTCTCGAAAGCTTTTAAGTGTTCACCGTAAAAAAAAGAAGACTATATCTTCTGCTACTTTACCATTAGCGGAGTCCGATCCTACCGGGCCGTCCAACGGGGATCATCCATCTCCAGACCGTCGTCAACCTTAATCTAAATTTTCCATTTTCATCAAATGGAAAATTTCTCAATTATATATATCTTCAGTTTTTTTTTTTTTTTTTTTGGGTGAAGTATTCAGTTTTTAGTTTAAAACTTGGTTTGTTAAGAATAGGGTTCTTGAGCAAGTGGCATAAATAAGGCATCAACGAGGAGCAAAGAAATGGGAGGACTTGATGATGACTCAGAGAAGGGTGTCATTGTACAGCTCGATGATCAACTGAAGAGAACCTTTTACTTTCTTAATATTAGTTTTGGCTGATGAGTTGAGGGAAACTTCTATCTCTTAACTTTATATAATGGTTTTCTTGTATTATTATCATATGTAATGTTAAGCTTTGAGTTTATTAGTAATTCATCCCACTCCCTCCAAAATAAAGTGATGAAAGTCGGATGCAATATGGTAAATATGTTAAAGTTTTCATAGGGGTTTTTTTTGGGAAAATTACGTGATTACTCATTATTGGGTTTGTGAAAAAAAAATTATCCACGTTATGTTTAGTTCAATCGATTTACATAAAATGAGTTTGGGTATTACAAATATATCTGGAATAGTGTTTTCCGTATGTCTTTCCATAGTATGCCTATCATTGGGGCAAATACCTACCTCCAATCGGTTATCCAAAGTCTGATATCTCTACCACGATTGCACAAGTGAAGAAGGAGATCGGACAATATATTTCCGCAGTGCCGTTAAGATGATTTCGTCCATTAATATATTAAAGTCGGAAAATTATTTCACCCACAATGATTTTAGTCTCCATCCACCTGAAGCCTAGCTGGGATAGCAACCACTAAGAGCAGAGATGAGAGAATGAGGAGGCGCTTCATATGCTCCATTGCAGGAACCATCATCGCATCGTACACCACACCCCCACAACAACCAGGAGTACCATTACTGACATCACTAATCTCTTCTCTAATAAGCCCCCACTTGAAATGTATGTTTTGGTTCTTGAAGCAGAGAGAGAGAGAGAGAGAGAGAGCTACTAAAAGGGAAAAGGGTAGATAACAGGGTTTCCGTTTTCTCTGTTTTTTGGTCTGTGATTTTCGCATTCACAATTATTTCACTTCGCTTGTGGTACTGGGTTTGTCCGTTTTCGTGCCAAGAGAAGAGAATATTTTTCAGAAGTAAACTACTAGAATATGGAGGGAGAAAAGACTTGCAATTCGCCAGCATATTATACCGAAGTCACCAGAATAATGGAGGGAGAAGAGCTACAAGTCGCCCTTGTCACTCTCTTGGAACTCTATTTTTCGATCTCTCTACTAATCATACATATATCGTGCGAATGGCAATGCCGAATATAGGGTTTAGGCTTGTGTTTTTTAGTGGTGCTTTTTCATCTGGGGGAGAATTATTTTTCCCATGTTTTCTATGCAGATTTTTTTTTTTTTTTTTTTTTTTTTAATGCAAATGACCATTTGGCGGAAAAAAAAAAAGAAAAAAAGAATGTGAACATATATTGTGGCCATCCTTTAGATTTACTCCCACTAAAACCCAAAACATTGGAGAAAATTCCCAAGCAATCCCTAGAAAGCTTGAATGCTGATGGATCAGACAATCATGCACAGACTAGTGAAGTCCAAGAACAACCGAACTAGAAAAGCCTCTGCAATATGGAAGGAGATCTGCAACTCACCGAACTATTATATCAAAGTCACCAGAATAATAGAGGGAGAAGACATGCAACTCACCCTAGTCACTCTCTCAGAACCGTATTCTCCATTCTATCTGTTGTCCTCACACAAGTGAAAAGGAAAACTAGAGTTTTTAGAGCCGATTGGAGGAATCGTACACTATTCCTGGTAGGCATACGATACAAGGAGTACATCAGTTTCTGTTTTGGTTAGATTAATAATACCTATTCTCCTTTTGTATAATTTTTTTTTTTGATAAAACCTTTTGTGTAAATTAGTTGAAGAAAAGATGATGGGTAATTTCATAAACACATACCCATAACTCCCATAAGTGGGATGATGTAATTTTCCCTCTTTCTTTGTAAGATATTCTGTTCGTTACCCTTCAATAAATTAATAAATTAAGTTAATATTTTTCTTCTCTATCATCTTTACAATAACCCCTAAAAGCACATTTGTTGTAACAACCACCCCATTGCTCTCTAAAACCTACAACCTGAACTCAATATGTTTTTTTTCACATTCTACTTCTTGAGTTTTCGCCATCTCCATCATCCCACATTTTATTGGCTTCAAATTTTGAATTTTGAAGGCTATACCAATTTTTTTTTTTTTTTTTTTCTATTCCCATCTCATTAATTATAATGTAATTAATGCTCACACAAATTTCTCAGAAAATAAAAGATCAAGGATCATTTTGTCCTGCCTCCTCCCTTGGACAAGAAGCTCGTTTTTCTCTTTTTTTCGCTTAAATATTATATTATTAAAAAGAAAAGGATAATATCCTTACAAAATTATAGCACCAAAACATTGTTCTCCTAACCCCCACCTTCAGCATTACCATCAGCAGGGGAGAGAATTGTGCATTAGCCAAACCTATGGTTAGCTCTCCCAGCCGCATCTCTCTTGGTCAACTCCATAACGTGATCTGGAAGCTCGTTTTTCTCACTATTCTATAAAAACATTTTTTTTTATTCAAATGTGACTCAAATAACTGATAAATTTTAGTCCGAATCACACTGGAGATGAATAAAATAAGAATAGAATCTGAAATGATAGGTTTATGCTCGTTAAAAAAAAAATGTGGTACCCCAATCCATAAACCATAAACCAGAAACCATAAACCCTAAAGTGATACCCAAAAACCTTAACACTGTACCCTAAAACCTAATCCTTAAACCCCAAGCCCTAAACCAGAAACCCTAAAACCTTGAACCCTAAACCCTAAAGCCAAAACCTAAACCCTAAACCCTAAATCATAAACCATAAATAGTAAATCCTAAACCTTAAATCCTAAACGCTAAACCCTAATCCCTAAACCCTAATACCCTAAACCCATAACCCTAATCCCTAAACATGAAAGCCAAGCCTATGCCCTAACCTCAAACCCTATAACCTAAACCTTAAACCCTAAAACCTAAACCATGAACCCTAATACCCTAAACCGTAAACCCTAATCCCTAAACCCTAAACCCTAAACCCCCAACCTTAAACCCTAAACCCCAAAGCCTTATATCCTAAACCCTAACCCTAGATCCTAAACGATATACCCTAAACCCTAAACACTAAACCCTAACCCCTAACCCCTACCCTAAACCTCAAACCCAAAACCTGAAACCGTAAACCTTAAACCCTAAATCCTAAACCATAAACCATAGGCCCTACACCCAAAATCTTAAACCCATAACCTTTAACGATAAACCATAAACACCTAAACCTAAACCCTAAACCCTAAACCCTAAACCCTAAACCTAAATCTTAAACATCGGATATGTCCGGCCGCCTGGTAAACTGGGCCATAGAGTTGGGAGAATTTGACATCCAGTACAAACTAAGAACTGCAATAGAAGCACAAGCCCTAGCAGACTTCATAGCCAAGACAATGCTCCCCGATGATCCCCAAGAGTTTTTTGAGGCCCGGGCAGAAAAGACCTAGACATTGTATGTGGATGGTGCCTCCAACAGTGCGGGAAGTGACACAGGGATCATACTGGTTAGCCCTGAAGGTTTCAAGATCGAGTATGCCCTACGGTTCAACTTCGATGCCTCCAACAATGAAGCAGAGTACGAAGCGCTAATAGCCAGAATTAATCTGGCGCGGGCTTCGATGGTATAGGAGTTAGTGGTACACAGTGACTTCCAGCTCGTGGTACGACAGGTGAATGGAGACTACGAAGCAAAAGAATAAAGGATGGCTGAGTACTTAAAGATGGTGCGAAGAGAATAATAGCCTTCAAGGAGTTCGAGGTAAGGCATGTGCCACGAGAAGAGAATGCCAGTGCAAATGCACTGCAGCAGTTGGCCGCCTCTGACTTCACGGTCCTTGGACGATCGATGTATTTTGAAGTGTTACCCCAACCAAGTACCAAAAGACCCCAAGAGGTGTTACCCGTTGGCGAGAACAGACCTAGCAAGATGGATTCCATAATCTGGTACTTAAAAGAAGGTGTACTCCCCAAAGATAGGGACGAGGCAAGGAAGATATTAATGCGGTCAGCACGCTTCATGCTAAAAGACGAGACGCTGTATAAGATAAGGTTTACCACACCATACCTCAAATGCATGAACCTTGTTGACGCCGAGTATGCACTCCGAGAAGTACAAGAAGGGATATGTGGCCAACATCTTGGAGCCCGGGCCTTGGCCTACAAAATGCTGAGGCAGGGCCTATTCTGGCCGACCATAAGGAGGGATGTAGAAGAGTTCATTAGGAAGTGCGTTAAGTTCCAAATGTTCGCCCCCTCCGTCGACTGCACTCTACTGAGCTTTCCTCCCTGTCAAGCCCTGTACCATTTGTCATGTGGGGAATGGACATCCTAGGCCCGTTCCCCATTGCGACTAGGTAAATCAGGTTTGTTGTGGTAGCAGTAGACTACTTCACGAAGTGGGAAGAAGCCGAAGTTCTGGCTACAATAACCAAAAAGAACGTAAGGGACTTCGAGAGAGAGTGGTGGTCTATCGATTCAAAATCCCCCGGGTGGTAGTAACGGACAATGGAACTCAGTTCGTCAATCCAACTTTGGCTTATTTTGTGAGGCCCTCGGCATTAACCACAGGAAAACATCCGTCAGTTACCCATCAACCAACGGATTGATGGAGGTAACCAATCATACGCTTCTCCAAGGAATAAAGAAGAGACTGGATGATGCCAAGGGATTATGGGTAGAAGAGTTACTCAACATCCTCTGGGCCTACCACACAACTGAGAGATCTGCCACAGGGAAAAACCCTTTATTTTAACTTACAGCACCGAAGCTGTGCTCCTAGTGGAAGTAGGAGCCATGACCCATCGGGTTCAGTACTACGATGAAAAAGAAAATGACAAAGGGCTTCGAGCAAATTTGGACCTCCTGGATGAAGTGCGAGAAGTGTCGAGAGAAAGGATTGCAGCCTACTAACAAAGGGTTACGAGACATTACAATGCAAAGATCCGAAGGAACGAGTTCAGAGTGGGTGATCTCGTCCTGAGAAGGACAGAAATATCAGACCCAAAGCATCAAGGGAAGCTAGCTCTAAACTGGGAAGGGCCTTACAGAGTCTCAAGGATGATACGACCAGGGTCCTATCGCTTGGAGACTACAGGGGAGAAATGGTACCTCGATCATGGAACTTAAAGAACTTGAGGAAATTCTACTAGTAGTAACATGCCTAGCAGTAGTAGCAAAGCACATTTACATTTACTTGGTTATTCTTTTGAATTAGTCATCTTTTGAATTCTTAAGAACCTTCAAGTTATGATTCACGGCAATTGCCCAAATAATGGCTATAAAACGTATAACCTTCAGTTGGGGGCTCAGGCCGAAGTCGAGATGACCTGACTGAAGGGGTACCCCCTTGGTTGGGAGCTAAGGCCAAAATCGGGCATGGGACCAAGGTCCCCCCTTCGGTCAGGAAGCACACCTGATCGAAGGGATCCCTAGATGGAAGGCTCTGATAGAGCCGAAATAGCCCGATCGAAGGACTGCTCTACGACAGGGGGCCACCAACAGCGCCCCTCATCCTTCGGTCACGAAGGAA
The DNA here is from genome assembly GCF_013358625.1 of Macadamia integrifolia. Taxonomy (NCBI): domain Eukaryota; kingdom Viridiplantae; phylum Streptophyta; class Magnoliopsida; order Proteales; family Proteaceae; genus Macadamia; species Macadamia integrifolia. The sequence goes on from NC_056557.1 coordinate 4,728,828, forward strand.
ACGATGACTTGTGCAGGAGCTTTGGCCTTATGCTCCCACCTTGTAATTAAGATTTTATTGAATCACTTGCATAAGGTCTTCTTTCCTACCCTTACCTGCGAAGCTGAAGCCTTAGCCCTGAGACAGTCCGTGCTCGGAGTAAATTGTCAAATCAACAAAAAATAGTGACGATAATAAAAAGGGCATGAAGGAAGCTAAAAGAAGAAAGGCGTTTCATTCATCGAAGAAGCCGAAGGCATAAATTACATGGAGGCCAGAAGGCCCAAGTTCAAAAGATACAGAAAGGAAACCCGAAGGTGTTTCCTTCATCAAGGGGCTTCGGTCGGGAGAACAGCTTTGCCATCAACGGCACAGGGAACATCTCGGTCTGAACCATCATGATCAGGAGTAAGGGGGACTTCGCGGGGCCTCTGAACCTCCTCCTCATCACCACTCTCCTCGAGCTCGGTCACCTAAGTAGCCACAGGGGCAGAGGCGGAAGCAGCCCCACCTTCATCCTTGAAAACAAGGCCACTATCCTCGAAAGACACCTCTGGATAATGCTCGAGAACCCAGTCACAGACTTTGGTCGACCCCATCGTGTATCCAGGAGCAGCAGCCTGCTTAACTTCTTTATGGAAGTCTTCAGAAGGCTTGTACATTTTGACCCCTCGGGCTTCGGCTGCTTGAAGCCTCATAGATATTTGAGATCTAAGCTCTGAGAGTTCTAGATCATACTCCTGGCAAACCCGAAGGAGCTCAGTCTCTAGATGCTCTACCTTCTCAAGCAGAACAGAGCGTTCATTCTTCAGGCTCACCTTCTCCAGCTCAGATCTCTCCAAGTCCCGAGCCATGGCCTAAACTCAGTTGATCAGCTGGGCAAGTTGGTTCTGGGCTTGAAACATTTATAAAATAAGAGCGATCAGGAAGGAAACCCGAAAGCTGAAGACCGAAGGAATCTTACCCCTGCCATGTAGAGGCATGTGCTAGTTACCATAGTCGAGGTTCCCTGCTTCTGGGCATCGAAAACATCCCTCGGAAGGTTACCCTTCAGCACCAATTCCTGAGACACCCTTCCAATGGCGAAAGTGTCATCCTCCTTCACGGACTAGTTGGGGATCAAGCCATGATCGCACCTGCCTCGGTTCGGCACTAGACTCTGTGAATGAATGTTTGATAGAGGCTCAGTCAGGGTAGAGGCATCCTGGTCTTGGGCGGCGAGGGCCTGAATGGCACCTTCGGTAGGCTTCCGCGCAAGACCCCTCTTCCTCTTAGAAGAAGGATCGGTCACTCAGAAGCTGGAACCCTCCTTTTATCCTGCTTTTGTTTCTGCCTCTACTGCTACTCCCTCGCTCGGGCCTCTCTCACGTGGGCCTCCTTTGCCTGTGCTTACCTTGCGGCTTCTGTTGCTCAAACATCCACCCTGGAGAGTTGCACTGCATAGGAGAAACAAAGGTTAGCATTAGACAAAAGGACACGAAGCAAGAATGGAATCGGGTGATCCTAACTCACCCGGGCTAAGCCCAAACTGAAACAAGATGGCATCCAATTGAAGACTATCAGACTATACTGGTGGACTCCGGGGCTTGAGTTTTGCCAATGCGAGCGACTCCGCGTCCACCCCGAAGAGGGCCGACGCGGAATTTACATCCTTCAGGTCAGGATGTCCTAGAGGTTGCCGATGGAGAAACCCTCAGACGATCTCACAAAGAAATTCTTGTGCTTCCAACCGTGGATTGACGATGGATACCCATTCAACAACCTAATGTCCTTCCGAGGGCTGAAGTAATACCAGCCTGAGTCCCCTTTACTGGCTCCAAGCGACAGATAATTTAGAAAAAGAGGAAGGGAGATGGGCCTCTGAATCCGACAGAAGTACACTATGGAACTAAGGATCTGCCGCCACCCAGTGGGAGTCAGTTGGGCTGGGCAGATACCATAGTGCCGAAACACTTGGCTGAAGAAAGGGTGTAGCGGAAGCCAGAGCCTTGCCTTGAAGGCATCTCGGTAGAAGCAGAGTTCACCTGGGCTCCTATAACTGGCCCTGTCGGTGGGCCTTGGGAGCCAAAGGTCGAATTCACTTGGGATACTACAAGACACCCTAAGCTCATCGAGCTCTACCTCGGACATAGTAGATACTATGACCCTAGCCTCAACAGGAAGAGACTCATTTGCCTAGGCTTGGGTTTTAAGAACCCCTTCCATAATATCTTGCATGCTCAGACCACTTGCGGATCCACGAGGTGTAGTAGTGGAGGAGGAAACACGATACAAATGGGACTTTGAGGATGAACCCGAGGACATGCCTCGGACACGTCCGAGACTACGATATCTCGGGTTAGAGACGGTCCCCTCAGAGGACGAGGGCCTACTGTGGAATGAGCTAGACATGGAACTTATTGATGACGATGGATGAGGAAAACCGAAGATGAAGGAAAGAGTGCTAGACTGAAGGTTGATGGCTCTGAGAAAAGTGACAAAAATGAGGGGGTCTCACTTTATATAGGCAAGGTAATGACGATCCGACTACTCGAGGCCCTTAAAGACCTTGACACATCATCAATGCTGATTCCTAAGGCACCCCAGGTAAGACACGAGTGACATATCGCTTGAGCGACGCGTCACAAAGGGCAAAGGACCGAAGCTCAAAACCTCAGTTGGGGGCTCTGGCTAAGGCCGAGCAGACCTAACCAAAGGTCAAAACCTCAGTTAGGGGCTCTGGCTAAGGCCGAGCGGACTTGACCAAAGGTCAAAACCTCGATTGGGGGCTCTAGCTAAGACCGAGCAGACCTGATCGAAGGTCAAAACCTCTGTTGGGCCTCTGGCTATGGTCGAGCGGACTTGACCGAAGGTCAAAACCTCGGTTGGGGGCTCTGGCTAAGGCCGAGTGGGCCTGACCGAAGGTCAAAACCTCAGTTAGGGCTCTGGCTAAGGCCGAGCAAACCTGATCGAAGGTCAAAACCTCAGTTGGGGGCTCTGGCTAAGGCCGAGCAGACCTGATCAAAGATCAAAACCTTGGTTGGGGGCTTTGTCTAAGGCCGAGTGGACCTGACTGAAGGATAAAACCTCAGTTGGGGACTCTGGCTAAGGCCGAGCAGACCTGACCGAAGGATAAAACCTCAGTTGAGGGCTCTGGCTAAGGCCGAGCGGACCTGATCGATGGTTAAAACCTCGATTGGGGGCTCTGGCTAAGGCTGAGTGAACCTGGCTGAAGGTCAAAACCTCGGCTGGGGGTTCTGCCAAAGCCAAACGAATCTGATCAAAGGTCAAAACCTCAGTTGGGGCTCTAACTAAGGTTGTGGACCTGATCAAAGGTCTTGGTTTCAAGACAAAGGTCGTGACCAAACGCCGAAGGGGAACACAAAAGAGGAAGGAAGTTACTTCCACTGAAAGAGCTTCCTAGTGGAAGTAAGGGGGTTGTGATACAGACCAATTAATCACCCAGTAATGTAAGAACATGTGGTATCCAAAGGAAGGACACGTGTCGCCCACCTGATAGAGGCCGCAAGATTTCTAACCACGTAAACCACGTGAGGAGAAGATACCCTAATAGGGAATATTCCCCACAAGGGGGATAGCATGTATTCGAGTAGGACTCAGGAAGGGAAAAAGGCGGACCCAAGGGGGACTCCCAAAAGAAACCCTAGACCCAAAGCACTATAAGAGAGGGCCCGAAAGGAGGGGAAAGGTAGGTCAACACTCACTATTACTCTTGTGAAAATACAATTCCACTGATCTCTAACTTGGGTGCCAGAGGACTAACCCCGGAGATACCTCCAGGCCTCTGCCTTCTGTCCCTATGCAGGTTTAGCTCCTCTGGCGGATTTCCAGGGGTAACAAGATGATAAGGAAAAAAATTATGGAATATATAATTTTTTGTGGGAAGGGACTGTATGAAAAAATAAATAGAGGTGGAGAAGAATTCTATGAAAAATAGAGGCAATAGGAGGAGGAGAGAGATAAACAAGACAACTTTTCATAAAGTAAATATAGATTTGGAAAAATTAAGTGCCACATCAGCCAAACAGCAATTATTGCATCACATAACCTTGTTTGTTAAGTTTTTCACCCATATGTCAAAACATTCATATTCGTGGTAATTTGTAAGAAACATGTACCAGTTTGCTACCTTTTTTTACTTTTTCCACCTTTTTCTCATCAAACAAACAAGGCCTAAGCATGGTTCTAAGTATCGGTAACAGATCGGCCATATCGTATTGATACCGATACTTGATCAATCCAAATCAGTTAATGTAGGTATAATAGATGAAAACCCTGACTTGGACCTAAGGGAGCGGATGCCAAGACCGTGAGGTCTCACGGGATTCGCTAATGACCAATGTACCATTCACATGTCATAAGAGGGTAAATTAGTAAAGAGGAGTCACCACCTAGGGTCAACCCGGCCCAACCATGAGCCCAACATGGTTAGGCCTGAGCGTGAACCTGGCAGAGTTGGTTTGGGTTTTGGGGATCTAGGGTTGGGTTGGAGTTTTAAGAAACCTGATCCAACCCGACCCTGTTTCACTCCTAATACGAGGTATTGTGCTTCTCGCTTTAACATATACTTTAAGGTGCACAAGAGCTATGAGGGAAATTACAAAAATAAATAAATAAATAAATAAATAATCAAGGATATAAATTTAGTCTCCTATCCTAAAGGCCAAAAAGATAAAATTAAAAAAATTGCAAAAAAAAAAAAAAGAAAAAGAGCAATTTACATCCCCCTCCCCTGTATTTTGCCTTTTTATTCCACCCGCGCCATTAATCCCTGTGTTTTCAAGATACTTTTCCAATAGAGCCTCCCCCGTCTTTTGACAACCACATTTGACTAAATAAAATGTGACTCCCATCATATTTATGTTTGTATAAGAGTTCAAACTATTTTTTTAATAACCCCAAGATCACCCCTGTTTGAACTGTAAATGGCCTATTAAATAATGCCAATTAGAAAGATGAGTTGAAGAACTCATCTTCACTTTTTGTCATCTTTCACCTTGAAAGTAGACTGAAAGAACAGCGCGACGAAAGTGGCAAACGCGTCTGGCCCGACCAAGGTGATCCGACGGCAATCGAGCCTTAAACCAGCACAGTCGAGTGAATGGATGGCGACAGCTCGACTAGCCAGACGACCCACTAAGACTTGCGCATCGACGAGAATCCTGCAGCAAACAGCAAATAGCGAACGGACCGAAACGATTGGAGACGACGAGTTTTGGGGTTTTTTTTTTTTTTTTTTTTTTGAGCAATTTGTTTCTCTATTTTATTTTTGGTAATGAAATTGTTGGGTTTTTAGTAATTTACATCTCTGATTTGTTTCTCTGTCACCATTGATCTCTCCGTCGCTGTCAATCATGCCTACTTGGTTCAAACTCCTCTTTGTCGTGGTGATGGAGGTGAGTGAAATGTAAAGGTTACATATTGGGGGTTATGAGTGTAGGGATAAAGGTAAAATGGGAAAAAGAATAAGTTGTTAAAGGCAAAAGAATAGAATCGTATTTTAATATCTACAACTAACAATCAACTAACAGTGTTAACTGACAAGGAAGGTCTAAGAAATATTTGAAAACACAGGGGAAGGGGTTGGAATAAAAGCAAAATACTGGGGAGGGGATGTAAATTTCTCAATATAATTCAAGACTTTACGTGCACTTTACGTTTCTCAAGTCGCGTGAAATAAGTCAAGATAAATATTCTATATATATATTGTTGAATTCTACAAGGATTTAGCAAAGGATGCCAAACATTTGTTCAATAGGCTTAAGCAGCAGCCTGAACCATGGATGGATAACTGTATATACTGACTCTGTCCGAAAAATTAAGCTTAAAGCTAAAAAGCTTCGGTGCTTAATTTAGCACGACCAGGTTGTTTTGAGATTGTTGAGACGGATGCATCTGAATTCGGATATGGTGGTATTCTGAAGCAAAGATGTCCTAACCTTCCTAAGGAAGATTGACCGAAACCCTTATTGACTCGAACCTCTAAGGCTATGGCTTCATACTTTTGCTCCAGCTCAAGAAGATCATCATCTTCAGAGGCTAACACCTCCGGAAGGACTTATGACTCAGTCCAAAATTCCAAAGAAGTGGTTTTTAGAAATTTAGAAGTTGCCATAAATAACTATAAGATTCCCCGAATACCTGAATCCGAGGTATATCATAAAGGCACTTTCGCATTCATAGTGACTATGTTATTAAGACATGCCAAAGCACTCATACTCTTACCTCTGATAAAGAGCAAATTCAACTTCTGACTACCTCCCAGATTCAGAGGCATAGAGAGCGTGGATTTAAGTTTATCCACATCGGATATAGGACTTCGCCTTGCTTCTCTCTCACGGTTTAAGAGCTTTGTCTATGTTGGCTTATCATTCTTAGATAGTAATGGAAGCCCTGAATGGATTTTATCTTTTCATTTTGATTGTCTGGCTTCATCTGCAGGACCCGTTGGTGAATTTCGACAGTATCTCACCAGTCCCAAAACCATATCCAATCTAAATTTTGTGAAAGTAGTGTGTACCAAAGCTCCACCAATAGAGTTTTTGGTTTCTCAGAAACTTTAAACTGTCCACCGTAAAAAAAAGAAGATTGTGTCTTCTTCTCCCTTACCATTAGCATAGGCAACTCGGAGGGCTAAACGGGATGGCTCCAGATATGGAACATCCGTGTTGTCAACCAAAAAAAAAAAGTCAACCTTAATCTAAGTTTTCCATTTTCATCAAAATGGAAATTTTTTCAATTAATTATATATATATATATATATGAGAAAATTGCATTGCCACCCCCCCTGAACTTCGGTCCTTATTCAACACCACCCCCTGGAATTTTCGAAACGTCAAAGCCACCCCCTAAAAATTCAAAAAATTCCAAATCGGTCCCTGCCGTTAGCCGACCGTGTTAAATGAATGAAAACCGGTTAGTTTTTTTATAATATACCCAAAATACCCCCACCTATTGTGAGAGGACAATATTGCCCTCTCTTTTATTTCCATCTTCTAAACCCATCTCCCTCTCTCATCTCACTCCTCTCACTCACTCGGCCGGATAAGAAGAAGAAGATGACGACAGTACGCCACCCCCTACAACTCGATTCTCTTCCCTCCGGCGTTCGATTCTCTTCCCTCCGACGTGCGATTCTCCCCTCTCTGACGTGCAAAGCCCTCCCCCCTCCGGCATCCGAACCTCTCTCCCAAGGTATGTAGGATTTGGCTTCTTCTTCTTCTTGGGCATTTAGGGTTCTTCTTCCTTGGTTAATCTAGGGTTTATATCCTATGGAATACTGGAGATGGGGATTTTTCTTTAATTTTTCATCTAGGATTGATTAAGTAGTGTAATAGCATCTAGAAGATGATGATGAGATTTCACTGTCCATGAGAATCATCTCACGATTGGGGTGTTTTTCAGTTCGGATTGATTAATATTTGTCGCAACAGAGGCGAATTTAAATTCTTCTGCTACTCCATTCTTGTATTTCGTTCTGTATTCTTAAATTTCATTTTGAGTATGAGAATGGTGATTGTTTTGTAATTCAGTAATTAATTTGGACTCTTCACTATGTCAGTATCCTTGAATTTATCTGATTTTGCTTCTTATTTTGTTTGAAATCCTGATTTCCTCGAGGGTTTATGGGTGCTTTGTCACTTAATTTGTTCTGTTTCCAATAGCTTGCTTGCTGATGAATATGGTGGTTTCTGTTGCTTTGTTGAGCTTTGAAGGGGCTGGTGAAGTTACATTGTAAGTTTCAGTGTTTTCTCTATTCTAGATCTATGACTTGTGTTCCCTGTGTTTGAGTTCTGGGTCTATATTTTGAGCATTTCTCATACTCTGGATGCTAAGTAATAGTAATCCACTTTTATCATGTTTAATTTACAGATAACCGATGTCTACCACGAGTATCAATAACAGCAGTCAAAGTGGATTAAGGTTTGTGAATGTTAGATGCAAATGTCCTGATACCCAAAAGTGCATTGGTGCGAATTTCAGAGTCTAGTTCGCACCCAAATATGTTGTACTACTGCTGCCCTGAAGCACCAAGAGGATGTCGATTCTTCTCATGGTGTGAACCTATAGCTGCACCAAGACTTTTGTCACCCCCTGCAACTAATTTAGAAGCAGTTGTTGGTGAAAGAATCCAAAGTCAACAGATGAAAGAAGATATTCGTGCTTTGAAGAAAAGAATTAAGTATTTAGAGAAAGCGTATGGAACGATAAAAATTGTAATTGGTGCACTTGTGGTGGTGTGTTTAGTGCTATGTGTTAAAAAATGACTTTACAATGTTTAATAGTGAAGTTGTTTCAAGTATGTAAGAATCTGAAGTAAATGAGATCGTTCATTCTCACTGTTCTTATTACTAAGTTATTGATTAATTATGACCCTCAAAATTGAATGGGTAGCATTTTGATGGAGAGAGTGCCAGCATTGTGATAAGTTTCAAAAACAAACGGGCAGCATTTTGATCGTAAACGTGCAGCATTTTGGCTGTAAACGGGCAACATTTTGGCTATAAAATGACATTTAATACCTGTAAATACCTGTAACATTACACACTTGAAACCAACATATTTCATCACAACCTATACCATAAAAAAACATCCAAAATATATCCATGAATACCTGTTCAAATTCTTTTTTTCATCACAACCTATACCATAAAAAAACATCCAAAACATATCCATGAATACTTGTTCAAATTCCTGTTTTCATCACAACCTATACCATTTTATCCAAAACATATCCATGAATATCTGTTCAAATTCTTGTTCATAACATATTCCATACAACCATGTCTAGTGTGAAATAGAAATAGCTCTTAAAAAAAAACCAAATCCGTCAAAAACATCCAAACCCATAAAGAAACACCCAACTGTCTTAAAGTCATAAAATGTAAATTAATACAATATTGTTCTCTTGTTCTAAATTAAAATATCCAGATTGCTTGTACTTCATTTCTTCTCCCTCTCCCTTGCTGTCCTCTTTGCTCGATTGGTCTTTTGCTTGGTCAATACCTTGTCTTGTAAACACCCAACTGTGCTAGACATAGATACTTGTGATCTAGTCAATCGTTGAGATGTGCTGATCCCATCTTCACTCTCTCCTTTATGTTTCTCCTACACAACAACAAATAAGCATGAGATATTTATTAAACAAGTTTTAACTAAATAAATAAAGTGAGTTGCATTTACCTTTATATTCTTCTTTTTACTAGTACATCCATCCTGCTTAGCATCTCCAGCGCTCGGGCATGTCCTATTGTGTCCTTCCTTCTTACAGATGTCACACCTAATTGATATGATCTCTTCCTGAAATCTGAAGGAAGTGCTTCTCCTGCTTCTCTTTTCCTGATTTTGTGAGGTCTACCTAGTAACCTCTTTAGATTTGGTGGTAGTACTCTCTCATTAGGAGCATCATCCTTCAACACTACCAAATCTGGAAGTGGATGGATCATCTCTTTGTATGTATCCAAGTATTTTCCAATACTGAAAAATGGATCACAATAGTTGACCAACTCTCCCCTTATGTATGATATAGAAGCTGCAGCATAGAGACAAGGTATACCAGTGCTTTCCCAAACTCTACAATCACATCTGTAATGGTTCAAATTAACCACAAATATGTTTCCAAATCTATCTAAGACCTCAACTTGACCTTCACCTGCCGGTTGACACCTGCAATGCCTTGCTTCTTGCTGAACCTTGTTCAACTTCACCATAACCCTTGGTGTTACTTTACCCTCCCACATGGTTGCTTTCTCATACCTTCTATGTAGCTTACCCATTATTTTCACCCTTAGGTGATCAACCAATGTGAGAATGGGTTTGCTCCTTAAGTCTCCAATCCAGTGATTAAATGACTCAATCATATTATTCGTGACATGATCACTCCTTGCTCCTACATAAAAGGCATGCCTTGACCACATCCTCGAGGGGTTTTCATTCAAATACAAGTATGCATATTTCTTAATCTCCTTGATGCTATTCATTTCCTTTTGAAACTGAAGTTCAGTTGAATCTTGTGAGGTAGCCCAAAAATGTAGTCTCAATAGCATACCAGGGTGTTTTGCATTAAGGTTTTGATATAGATGCCTACTGCAGATTCTTTAGTGAGCATAAGGGAAGATTGTGAAAATCATAACTGACAGCCCCTACACAACACATATGAAAAATGTTAGGACATGTAAATGAGTAATTCAAAATATATATAAAAAAGAAAAAAAGAGAAAAAAAGAGAAAGAAAAGTATACCTTCTGTCTGTCTGACATGAATGTGAGTGACATATCATCACTGTCATCGAGTAGAGCATCTCGTAAATTTTTCAGAAACCACGTCCAGCAATCCTTACACTCAACTCCAACTACACCATATGCAATAGGAAAAATACAATTGTTCCCATCAATAGATATTACACTCAACAAAACCCCTCCATACCGGCCCTTGAGGTGGCAGCCATCAAGACCAATGAACGGTCTACATCCTCTTAAGAAACCCTTCTTGCAAGCATCAAAACATACAAACAATCTTTTAAAAATCGGATTATCTGACATACGGTTCCTGTTCTCAAACTGGAGCTTAAAAATACTCCCAACATCCTTCTGAAGTACCAACCTATCATAAGCAGGTAATTTTGCATATGATGTGGAATGGCTTCCTTCATTAATCTCTAGGGCAATTCTGCGTGCCCTATACAGCTTGGTATAGTGGAACTAAAGACCATATGTTTTCTACATGTGATCAGCCATGGTCTCTATTTTCATTTCTGGTTGAATCTTCAGCTGTTGAAGAAGTTTCATTGCTATCCATCTAGATGTAGCAGACTTGTTCTTGGTTGCCTTAATACATGTATGAACTGGGTTATATGTCTTTACCATGTAGGTGATACCATCTGAGCAAGGTGAAGCATGTAATCTCCATGACCAATTTGGTGCTCTGCATATAACTATAACTCTAGTTTGTTCATTTTTCAGCCTGATAATATCAAACCCCTCTTGTAGTATATACTCTCTCAAAGCTTTCCTGAAATGGTGCACATTTCCATATACATTACCTTCAGCAATCTTCACCTTGCCACCTTCACCCACATAGTTCTGTTCACCAAATTTACCATAATACTCTTCAGATTCATATCCAGATAGCTCATCATCGATTGGATCCTCATCATTTTTCCCATACCCATCATCCTCTGTAGATTCACTGTCATTCTGACCATCTTCTTTTTCACTTTCATCATCCCACTCATCTTCGCTGCCAATTTTTCACTCTTCATCAGATCCAACCATAGAGTCATCCGAACACGCATTGTTATTGCTAATAGCCCTGACAACCTCATCAGACTCTCTCAATCTCTTACCAGTAGCTTCACTTCTGTTACTAGCTCTTCCACTAGAAGTAGCAATGCTCACACACCTTGTAATGGTCTTGGTATCTTTACCTTCCCTTGCAGTAGCTGTAGCACAAGCAGTAGCACTTCCACTTCCACTACTATTAGCACCAGTAGTAGCCCTACATACAGCAATTTTTCCCTTGCTCTAACCAGGACTAGCACCATATGGCTGTAGAGCCTGTTGACATTGTCCACTAGGTTCATCATCAAGTTCACCATCTCTATCATTAACCAAACTGCTAGGGAATCGGTTAACTGTAAATTCATCGGTTGCAGACTTGCTGTGAACAATGTCATCCACATATATATTTATCATATCACAACTATGCAAGCCAAACAACTCATACACTAATGGATCATCTGTTACCTCCTTTATCTCATTGTTTGGTAGTATACACTTCGCTTGGAAAACTACATTATGACCCACAGGCACATGTGTGATGAGTTCATTGTAGATGTCATACACCAAGTCCAAGTAGCCATATAAGTTTGGATCAACAATTTTAACTACAGTCTTCCCACTCCAATGGTATTCAATAGCACACTTAACATTCATTGCTAAAAAAAAATTCAGATGTGAAAACAGAGAAAATCAGTAACATTACTTAATACTCATTAGAATGGTAAACTCTTCATCAAACATTTCAGATAATACACAAGTCAAAGCATTTATATATCCAAAAAAGAAATTTCCAAATCAAAATCAAGGACCAATCATAGCAATGCATAATATAGAGAACCTAATCATAGGATTTTTCAAATATCAACTATTTTTCCATATATATTTTCTCATAACAAAATTATCTGGTTAAATCATCAATCCACACTT
>NC_056557.1:4741120-4751792 GCF_013358625.1 Macadamia integrifolia
ATAAGATAATATATCATGTATAAGAGAGGGAGAGAATAGGTTTCACTGCAGCAAATTGTACATTGTTTCCTAAAAATATTTAGAATGCACAAGTCAATGAAACAATGAATAAGAAGAGTAATAGTTACCAAAAAAAAAAAAAACTAAATAACATGAGTAGTATTGTAGTTCTGATAAATCACACAGTAGAGATCAATCACACTAGGATTAATTTTTTTCTTTTTTTTGGTAGGATTAGGATTGATTTTGTGGTACATCTCTTTTCGATATTTGTTGTACTATTTGAAGCTAATAATGAGCCATCAAAGAGTGCTCTTGATTCTTTGGAAGATCGAAACACCTACTAAGCTTGCATTTGTTGTCACAAAGCCATCCTTTCTACATAGAAATCCTCCGCATTGAGGCAATGAGCAACATTGAGGATCCAATGGCTGGGGTGCATGTCAGAACCCTCCCAACTGTTAGATCCTCACTACCACTCATTGCTCATTGGAGAGAATTTGAATCCTTCTTTCTTATCTTTATCAATAACACCCTTGCCACTAAAAAAAATATAAAATTTCTCAACACCACCTGTGAATAACTTAATACACGAGATTATTGCTACCATATGATCTCGGAAAAACAAATGTATGTAGCCTTACCACCTGTGAATATAATAAAATGATTGAAAAATATGGTTGAAGATTCACTTTGGAATAGAAAATTTTAAGACAACGGGGATATCAAGTTACTTTCAGCCTAGTCGGTGCTTACAATTGAATTGTTTCTTCGGATTTATCTGTCTTGGTCTTTGATTCTTTTTTATATGTGGACTTGGAATTGGTAGTTGCATGGTGCAGGCATGTGACACCACCTAACTCCACANTCAATCCACACTTAACATAAATAATTGATCTTTTCTAACTTTCTTGAGGGATGAGGTTGTCATTTTGCCTTTTCTATCCGGCCGTATAATAAGATAATATATCATGTACAAGAGAGGGAGAGAATAGGTTTCACAGCAGCAACAGAACGTAAGTCGATAGAAATCGTGAACCTCTGATGCAGGAACTATAAAACCTCTAGATGATTGAAGACTAATTCACAGATATGCTACTTGATCACACATTAAACTAATATGAATGGGTCACATACTTACCTTAAAGGTTAGAAGAAAGAGAAAAAAAGAGGGGGGGGGGGAACCAATGGAAGTTCCATTTGGTTCTAGGAAGACTACAACCAGAAATTAATATCTTCATGGTTGCTGTTGGGCCAACCATGGTGGTTATAACATTGATGCTCCTTATTAGACCTGTTGGAGGTCACAGACAGAATCGCCCATCCGATGGTTTGAATTTCACATTTATTTATAGTGTCTGCCTCCTTTTGGTTGCTTATTTGATGGGGATCATGATTGTTGAAGATATTGTCGATCTGAACCACATTGTGATCACCTTGTTCACAATTTTGTTGTTTGTTCTCCTACTGCTTCCTATTGTAATTCCCATCCTATTGAGCTTTTCTTTAGAGCAGAGACCCGCTGAAGAGATCCTTCTCCCTGTGCCTCAGAAAGAAGAACCTAGCAAATCTGGCCACGGTGTTAACGAGGTTATTTTCAGTGAGTTGGAGGATGAGAAACCAGCGGAAGTAGACTTGCTTCCTGAATCAGAGAGACACAGGCGAATTGCACAGTTGCAAGCAAAACTGTGCCAAGCAGCTGCGGAAGGGGCAGTGAGAGTCAAGAGAAGGAAAGGTCCACTTAGAGGGGAGGATTTCACATTGATGCAGGCATTGATAAAGGCAGACTTTTGGCTTATCTTTTTCTCTCTTTTATTGGGTTCAGGTTCTGGTTTGACCGTGATCGACAATCTTGGTCAGATGAGTCAGTCTTTAGGGTATGACAATACACATGTATTTGTATCCATGATCAGCATTTGGAACTTTCTTGGCCGTGTTCGTTCCTTTGTTTCTTCCCTCAATAAATACTTACTGAAACATAAACTTATGGCTGGCAGTGATCGATTTTTGCAAGATCCAGTCATTGAAGGTTCAAATTCTCGTTTTTGGGATGGGACTCTTGTTCTAGTTTAAGGAGAAGAAGGAGGAGAAAAGAGGGGAAGAAGCTAAAGAAGATTGCAGAGGTTTTTTGTTTCTTTTTTGTTTTCTTAAGGTACTATGTATTGTGCTTCTCTAATTTCTTATCTAAGCTTTCAAATCTCATATGGGTTTTTCTTTATCTGGGCAATGCTGAGTGAATAATAACTGGTACATGCAAAATAAATTGTAAATGCATCATCGTTTCATGAGCATTGCTTTGTTTCATCTGTTAATTTGTTCACTTCCTGATCACCCAATTCATAAGTTTAAGGGCTTCTTCCTTCTACAATTTCTGCTGTTATTATTATTACATACATTTGAGGCTTGTTCCTCATTTCTCACTAGTTTCTGCGATCCGTTGTGGCAATTGGAATAGAAGCGTTCATTGATACGCATTTCAGTCCAAAATTGCACAGGTTTGGAGATGTTTTCTTGTTTTCAATTTATGCCTCCTATTGCCAAATGTTAAAGATCATCATCAAACAACAGTCCAAGAAAAAATTTTACTTTCTTTTTTCCCCACTCCAAAGTGCATAAACCCTAGATTAACTTGACAAGAAGAACACTAAATTAGAAAGGAAGAAGAAGAAGCCGAACCCTACATACCTTGGGATAGAGGTTCGGACGCCGGAGGGGGGAGAGCTTTGCACGTCGGAGGGGGGAGAATCGCACGCCGGAGGGAATAGAATCGCACGCCGGAGGGAAGAGAATCGAGTTGCAGGGGGTGTCGTCGTCTTCTTCTTCTTGTCCGGCCGAGTGAGTGAGAGGAGTGAGATGAGAGATGAGAGATGGGAGATGGGATATGGGTTTAGGAGATGGAAATAAAAGAGAGGGCAATATTGTCCTCTCACAATAGGTGGGGGTATTTTGGGTATATTATAAAAAAATTAACCGGTTTTCATTCATTTCTCTCGGTCGGCTAACGGCAGGGACCGATTTGAAATTTTTTGAATTTTTAGGGGGTGGCTTTGACGTTTTGAAAAGTCCAGGGGGTGGCGTTGAATAACGACCGAAGTTCAGGGGGTGGCAATGCAATTTTCTCAAAAAATTATTAAGAATGAAAAGGAGGGTGTTTCTCAAAATGAGAAAAAAGAAGATGAAAAGAGAAAAGAGAAAGGAGGATATTTCTGAGAAGTTGAGGGGAAACCCAGCGAAATAAGGAAGAAACAAATTGTAAGGAACCTAAAAGAAGGAAAAAGAAAAAAAATATGGCTAGAGAATATTCTTACTCAAGACAGTAAACAATTGAATTGCCTGGAACCAGAGCATCCTTATGAAACCAAGAATATTGAAGGGCAGGAGGATGAAAAAAAAGATGTTTTGGCAATTGAGGAGTTTATCAAAAAAAAAATTCACTGACATTTGGATGGACCTCAAATTCATCATTTATACTTTGTGTAAACACCTACCTACATCCCTCATTTCGGTGAGAATAGTAGAAGACATGGTTAGAGCTCTCCATTTCTTGAATCTCCTGGAACTCTCTTACATGGATCTCTTACTGATGAAGAGGTGAAGCACGTATTTGTTGATTCTGAAGATTTAAAGACCACAGTTTGTGGCTCCAAAACAATCGTGCTTGATAGGAGCAGAAATCAGTGCCTACAGATTCTCAAATCCCTTCATAAGGCATTTTCAGTTCCCAAGTTTGTGGATAAACCTTCACCTTCAATCATCTATTTCTGTTTGCAACATGCTTACTTGATTTTCTGCACTGCTTCAAGCTCAGCTAAGTTGCACTCAGATTGGATGAAACCATTGGAGCTTTTGGTTATTGACGAAGCAGCACAGCTTAAAGAATGTGAATCTGCCATTCCCCTCCAACTCCCTCGTGTCTGTCATGCTATTCTCATAGGTGACGAACGGCAACTGCCAGCAATGGTTCAAAGCAAGTTGGAATTTCCCCTTGCTTTTCATTACATTATGTTTTCTGTTTATCTGTAGTTTCTCTCTTATTTGGGACCTTTCCATTTGCTAGATTTCTAAGGATGCTGAATTTGGAAGAAGTCTGTTTGAAAGGTTGGTATCATTGGGACACAAGAAGCACCTTCTCAATATCCAGTATAGAATGCACCCATCAATAAGCTTATTCCCAAACACAGAATTCTATGGAAAGCAGATTTTGGATGCTCCAAATGTCAAAGAAAAATCAAGGTAATATTTATGGGCCCTATTCATTTATAAATGTTGCTTATGGAAGGGAGGAAAATGATGGGCATGGAAGGAAAAACATGGTGGAGGTAGCAGTGGTTTCTGCAATTGTGAAAAGCCTCTTCAAAGGTATATTTCACCCTCGATACTTTGTATGCTTGCCTTTGTACTGAATTTGTTCTTTTTTCCTTAGTGATCTCAAAGTAATTCTTCAAGGTTCATTCTTTTATATGGACATACTATGTGAGCAAAGATGTATATGATCCATTTTTTCACTGTTAAAGCATCATTTGCTTCAAGGCAGAAGCTAAGTGTTGGTGTAATATCCCCATACAAGGCTCAAGTTTTTGCGATTAAAGAGAAACTTGGAGACACATATGATACACTGAATGATTTCTCTGAGTGTTTGGACTGTTGATGGGTTTCAAGGTGGTGAGGAGGACATAATAATAATCTCTACTGTTAGGTCTAATGGGAAAGGATCAGTGGGATTCCTCAACAATTTTCAGCATACGAATGTAGCTTTGACCAGGGCAAGGTACATGAGCATAGGATATATCTTGATTAATGAAGTTTAATTCTTTTGGTTTATGAGCCTTGGTTTCTTGCTTTCATTGCAGGTATTGCCTCTGGGTATTGGGGAATGGTCCAACTTTAATCAACAGTGGTTCCATTTGGAGGAAACTAGTCCTTAATCCAAAGGGTGGGGGGTGTTTCTTCGATGCTGATAAGGAGAAGAGCTTGAAGGAAGCAATAATTGCTGGTCTTGTTGAACTTGGTGAATTCAACAAGTTATTTAAAACAGATTCCCAGCTATTTGATGGAGCTAGGTGGAAGGTATGTTGTCTGGCTTTATTTGGAAAATTTTCTGTTTTCTTCCTAGAGAGTAACTGGGAGAAGCCATTTCATTGGTTAACATGCAACTCTGTTTAAGATGTTTGTCAATTCCAAGTCTTAATAAATATCCACAGCCATTTTTTATTTTATTTTGTTAACTTAGGAGAACTCTTCTGTCTTCTGATATTAATATTCCTGAGCCTTTAAATAATAAGTCTGTTATTGCAATATGAAATGAACATTCTGTAACTAGAAAAAAGCAGTTGCACAATCTGAGTTTAATGAGATTTTGAATTTTATTTCTTGTACTGAATTTTTAACATATTTAAGTTGAACTTCCCTTTTTGTACAGCTTTTTTCCTTCCTCTTCCCTTTTCCCTCTTTTCCACCTTTAGTACACTAATCGATAACAAGTTGCATTTATTTTAATGTTCAACAGGTTCTCTTCAGTAATGATATTTGGAAATCCATAGCTAAAATAAGAAGGATTGAGACTAGGAATGAAGTGCTTGCTCTATTAATGAAGCTTGCAAGTGGATGGCGGCATCCCCAGAAGTGGAAAAATCTCTGCTTAATGGATGGTACTTCTTCTGAGCTGCTGAAAAGTATACAAGGTCAACAGGTTATTCAATCTTATCTGGACAGTTGATATTCTCAGAGAAAATTTCAAGTAGATCCAAGTCCTGAAAGTTTGGGATATTTTACCATTGCAAGAGATACCAAAACTTGCTAAGCGACTGGATGTCGCCGTCGGGAATTATAAAGTAGACGATGTGAAACTCTGCAAGTACAAATGTTCTGAAGGGTAATTACGTTATCATTCTCCTTGGCATACACTTTTCAAACAATTTAAGAGAAAAAAGGGTCTAATGATGTGAGCAGATCAAGACATTATTTATCTGGTGGTACTATAGTTTAGTTAATTTTTGCATAGTAACATTATGTTTAAATGTTATTATGGATGAAAAGTTTCATGTTTTCTGTTTCTTGTCACTAGTAATATGGAAGTTCCAATGAGTTAGGGGATCTCAAATGCCACAATGTTGATGGACCTGCACAACCCCGAACCTCTGCAGGATTCATCAAGTTGTTTTGCTTCACTCTGTCTGGGGAAGGAACCAAATACATCAGCACCAGCATGTGGGTAAGTTGTTCAACTTTGAGCATTCATTCATACATTGGACCATATCTTATCAAAGATTATTGTGAAACATGTAGCTTAAGGTGTCTATGATTTCTCCTAAACTGAAATCATGGAATTGGTTGATCAGTTCAACCAACTCAAACACGCTGAGTAGCCTGGTCCATCTTGTTCAGAGGAGTTGCAGATTATGTCATCATCATGGTCCAAAGTTTTAGTTTCAGGAATTGTCTGTGGCTTTTATTATAGCTTTTATTGATGTTCAGTTGGGACAGATGGTACATCTATAACTAAAATAGCTGAAGATCAATTAGATGGTTTACTACTAATAACTGATGATGCTTGACCAATGGAAATCAGAGTTAGAGACTACAATCCCAACAATTTGGCTGAAACTACGAAGATGAAGTGGAGGAAGAGCCATCCAGGGATTCTGAAACTTGGTAAGTTAAAGTGTTAAACAAATTCTTAAAATTCGATGGAACCTACTGTTATCTTATACACAGTGTGTACAAACAATTTATTCATTCAACCCTGAATCTAGTTCTACATTTTGAACCACACGATCAGTATTTTGTCTCGTAGGGAACTAGAATCCCCTTCGTAAGGGGTAGCACGAATTTCCTTATGCCTTAAGGCTTAAAGTAGGTAGATCAATCTAAAATCCAACTATCATTGTGCCATGTGGACAAGTGATGTGGTATTCCTACTGTTGAATAGAGATTACATGGTCCATATAAGCCATATGCCAAATTTCAGAGCATAAGTCAATCAAATACACCTCCATGTACTGGCTTGCATTCCAGTGTATTTCCATGCACACTTATTGGTATTCCTCTCAATACTGTCTCCCACAGTCCTGCTCTTTCAAAGACCTATTTTGCCACTTGGAAAACTCTCATTCTGTTGAAATTATGTGAGTAGGGCACCTTGGGGCCTACATGTCCACAAATTTGAGACCAAACTGATTTGCCACTTTGAGTGGCCCAGTAAGCCCTTCCTAGGTCAGCCATACAGGGAACTAGAGCTCCAACCTTAATTGCAGGTTTAGATATATAAGAAATCTGCATTAAACATTACATGTTTATTCTGAGGTGGGAGACCTCATGTCTCTGACTCTTAGACCTGTTTATGTTTCCCAAAACATGTAAAATAACTAAAATATATACTGTGACCACTCAATCCAGAAAGTATTAACTAATATTTGGGGGATTTCTCTTTATATTTTTCAGAACCAAAATTTAATACTTCAATTTCAGGGGATTAAGAAATCATATTCCTGTTGTATCTTTTTAAGAACAATCAGAATCATAATCTTCATTTTGGTAAGGAATATGATACCAGCATTTATGTACTAGATTTGATATTCTTGTGTTCGATCTTTTGGGAAGACTAAGGATTTACAGATTTTCCTTCAATTAAATTTGATTAGCATGTAAAACATGTGCTGATATACGCATGCGCCTGTTGTGCTTGTTAAATGCAGGGATAAGAGTTGGTGGCTCAAAATGCCTACGCAATTCAAGAAGGCCACTGCATTCATCTAAGTTAAAGAAGAATCTATGAAAGTATCTAAAATCATTCAGTTGCAGACATTTGCTAAGTCATCTCTCCTGTATATTATAGGATTTTGCTACTAGAAGGGTAGAAAGAAATACTGTTGGTACAAAGGTAGGATTGTGTCTCTGTTCAATATAAATCAAAGCAAGCCCGAACAACTCACAGTTTTCTTCAATATTTTCATGGTATTAGAGCAACAGCTGGCTCCTTGATTTTCACTAGTTCTTTTCTTCTTCTTTTTAATGGTTTCCACTTCTCTGCTTGCTTTGCTCCTGTGTCATCTGACAGTGGCTTTTCCAATGCTCTTTTCCAGTCCTCTTCAACCTAACCTCCTTCCATTAACCTTAACATATCTGATCTAGCAAATTTATGTTGACCAAAGAGACCAAGGACAACATTCTGCACCAGTTCCATCCTAAACAATTACAGTGATGGAAGCAAATGTAAACTAAATCATGTACATCATACATGGAAGCAGAAGGATAAACTTGTTCAAAGTTATATCACAGCCACTTTATCTGAATCAGTTTTTAGTCATCTAATTGTTGTATAGTCTGACACGAGGCCTGGTTAACTTAGGAGCATCTTTGTGGCTCAGTCTAAACATTGTTTCATCAACATGAAATGAATTTTCTCTGTTTGTAAAAAGGTGCCTCTACGCTTGATTACTTGAAACAAGACTAAATCGAATACTGATTCTCTAGCTGCTTCAAATTGATTAATCACCAGCAAGACCACACATCCTGATGGTTTACCAGATTTCAAGAATTTGTTTGATCTCCTCATCGCTCGAAAAGAGCAGCTTGAATACATCAATCATCACAGGCCATCTGATTCAATTGAATTTGTCATTAACCCTATCACTGCTATGAATCTAGCATTTTACTGTCTTTTCAACCTAATGATGTTCCTAGACATTTGCAGCCATGAGTCTTGCAAATTCTAATTGGTACCTGTTAAACAGGCATAACTTGTCCTGTTAATACAGATTAATCAGATTTTCAGACTCAGAACGATACGACTTAAACATGCAAGGCAGAAAGCAAAGGGAACCCGGATCCTCTCCAATGAGGAGAGCCCCCAACGACCTCTGATTGTGCTACACCTAGCAATTAGGAATCCAACGGTTGGGAGATTGCCTAACTAAAAACCACACCCACCCAGCCCACTTTACCTGACAACTGGCTAACCAACTCAAACCTGATGCTAGTACCCTCTCCCTCATGTTTCCTTCATCTTCCTCAAAGGGGGTTATGAAACATCCTCTCCAGAGCACCTTCCTTATTTCAATAGTTCGGGCTCATGAGCATCTTCCCTATTTCGTTTTGAGTAGAAGGTTCAAGCTGCATATCTTCAAAAAGGGATCTTTTGAATTCTTTCAATTATTTCATTTAAAATACAAAACCCTATTTCATTCTGGGTTGAAAGTTCAAACTGCATATCTTCAAAAAGGGATCATTAGAGCACATCCTTCATCTTCCTCAGAGAGGGATACGAAATAGGATTTGGATTGTTTCAAGCTAATCCTCTTGAGGATTTAGAAGAAGGTAAGGTATACTTCCCCTCCAGCCAAGAACAAGATACATTTTTCCTTTTCTTCTTCTGTATTCATGCTTGTGGTTAGGGTAAAAGCCCAGAAAATAGCAGGGACACAATCATCATCCTTAATTCCTAATTGTTGTTGTATACTTTTTGTGTAGAGCTTAAATCTTGGGGTTTGTTGACATTACTTAGATTAAGCTTTGCTCTTTTAATTAAGTTGTGAACTGGCTCTGGCCTAGGTAGTTTGATCGATCTAATTTTTCCATAAAGATGGATACCAGATATCATCCACTGTGTGCCTGTAATAAAGTTAGGATGCATACAAAGAAGCCCCAAACCTCAAAAATCCTGATAGATGATTTTTCACTTGTACTGTCAAGGACAGTAATCCACATTGTTTTATCTGGGTGGATGAGCTTGAGGTCCAAAATTCGCAAAAATGAATGATTAAAAACATTCTCCAAAGTGTGCCTGCGGCAATTAGACGGAAATCGTACAAATGTCCGGCCAATGAACTTCATCAATGGTCTTTTTTATGGGTGGAAGAGCACGAGAGTAATGCAAGTAAACCGCAAGATGATCAGTCTGTGATGATTGTGGGGTATCCCAGCATGTTCCTCAACAAGTATCCGTGGACCAGACTTTGCTGAAGCATTACCAACGTATAACGATCTTCCTGTCCATTTGGGTGCTCCTTCTTGCATTCTATGTGTTGCCTTTATCCTGCTATGTTTTTTATGCAACAACTGGGTAAAATTCTAGACTTGGTATGTTATAAGTATCGGTCAGTCATTTTTATCATCTTTTTCTATTCGGAAATACTAACATAGCTTATGCAGTCAGTTAGGTAAGTCTTTAGCTAAAAAAGGCAGAGCACCCGGGTTTGTTCCCAGGCAATGATGGTTCGAATCCATCAAAACTCATACAAACTGAAAAAATGCGCTCTGATTACTTTGATTCAAAAACCTTTTGTATTGCAATTCCTTTTTGAAGTTTCCCCCTTATATAAGAAAACATAGGTTTGTTAATATAGTTCATTAATATCTCTTCTCCTCTGCTCTCTTCTCATCAAGATGCTTGTTGGAGTACTTAGGGTGAATTTGAATTAACATAACTTGTTCTTTATCCTCTGTTTTTATGTTAGTACTTTGAAGGTCGATTTGGAGACATGGATTCTGCTGCAGTTCCCTTTTTCCAGTCTTTTCCATTTACCTGGTGGGGGTCAATTATTAGTGCACAAAGTTTTCTAGTGCATCAATTAAAGTTCCTATGTTTTTCATCATAAAATGCCTGCCTAGCTGCATTTTAGTGATTGCCAAGAGGTCATTAAATGCATGAATTACTTAAAGGGGGGGGGGGGGG
>NC_056557.1:4751812-4763344 GCF_013358625.1 Macadamia integrifolia
GGGGGGGGGGGAATCTAGCTCAAAAGGTAAACTAATCATAAATTTAGCGGCTAAATTTTTCTAATGCAATGCAATTCACCAGTATTAACTACATTGGTTTGGATAGATAAGCCATCGGTTTTTCTGTTGATTATCCCTTGCGTTATCCATAGCTTTGTTTTGAGAGAAGGAAGGCAGAAGCTGTCACTACCTCAGCAGTTTGAATGGACAAAAAGAAGCTCCTTGAACTTGAACAGTGAGCTTGATTTCCTTGTTGTCTTTGTTCGTTCGTTCATTTGCCTGGGGCTAGAGCAAATCCCAGTTTCGAATCGCACTACGCCCAAGTTTGCATATCTCCAGAGGTTCACCATTATCTCATCTACAAAAATGGTAGACAACATTATTCTCAATGGATTTTTTTGCTCCCTGCAGTGCTAGTCAGCTGTTCTGTTCATAGATTGAATAGCATTTGAAAACCCTAAGACACGATTACATTTAGAACATTCTGGTTTTTCCATCACCTCCTATTCATTCTATGGTAGTCAATCAGCTACTGGCCGAGGTAGAACTATAGGAAAATTTAGAATTTGTTGAAGAAATAACCAAAACTAATAACTTCAGAGTCAAAACTAACTGATTTGTGTAAAGGGACCTGCCATCCACTCTGCCAAAACACAATAGAATCAGACAATCCAGTCAATCAAAATTTGGTAGTTTGCTGTAACAATTCTGTATCTCACACTCAGACCATGTCCCTCCACCATACCTAATCAGCTATTTTATCACTACCTTTCTCAATTAAACATTTTTTCTTAAATTTCTTTCCATATTTTTCTAAGTAGTGATATGCCAAACAATAAAACTTCAGTATTTTGTAATGGCCAATTAGGTCATCACTGTTAAAATTATCTATTATCAAGATAACCTAGCATTGTCATTTTTATTACTTCTGTACTTGTGGTTCAATTAATAGAAAAAAATGCTGTGATGCTGATATGCAGATTCAACAGCTAGAAGTTATATGATCTTCTCCTATTCTTGTTTGGAGAGCTGGGAGACAGTTCTTCTGAAGGGATACTTAGGTTTCTGGGGAACTCTGGTTATACTTAGATTTTTGAGAATTCCTTGGGTAAGTTTTCCCATAAAAATAAGTAACTGGACTTACAAAGTAGCTATATGAATCCCTAGACCAAGACTAAACAATATATGTTATCCTAGAGTGGAGAAAAAATCAATTACTGTTCTGTATGGATACAGTCCATCAAATAGCGGATCATGATAGTACTTCATTTGAACTTAGAAATTTCAATCTTCTTGAATGACCTCCCCACCCCCTCAATTTTTTTCCTTCTTTGGTTATACTCCTGAACCTTAACGATGTTAAGGACCTCAAACCTGATTTCCCCTTCTCCTGTAATTATTTTCTTTTGCTTAGCCATTTTATGCCTTTGAGCTCTATCCTCAAAACAACTAGTCAGTATTCAGCTTCTATATTAGTATAATGAAAATGTAGTGGCTGCAATAATCTTCCTCACAACAGCACTGAAGAAGCTAACCGACACACAAAATCTATGAATTTGAAGCTTTTCAAACGGTAAATCTCATGAAGTGCAACCAAAGTATTGAGCAGAACAAGCTGAGAAAATCCTTGGTTGAGGAAACTAGAAGTGTTATTTATGTTTTCTTCTTCCCTCACCTGAAAATACCAGGCTTATATATTATCTCTTACAAGCAAAAAGTGAGAAAAATAAATAAATAAAAGGTCACTTCCTATAGTTGCTCCTCCCTTGTTTGGAACTAAGTCAATAGAAGAGATAAGACACTAAATTCATCATTGCTGAAGCAAAGCAAGTGGAGATTTAGGAAATGTTGGGCTCTTATGCCCAAACAAGGTGGGTCAGGTCCTATTAAAATATATATATGCAGCCCTTGAATTGGATGTAAACATCACTTCAAGTGAACCAAAAATGAGAAGTCTTGATGGATTCGAACCACCATCTCATGGGTGTAACCCCAAGTGTTCTTCCATTTGAGCTAAAGACTCACCCATCTACATAAATCTTGTTAGCTAAGGTCTAGAATAAAAGTTTAACGAATCACAAAACATGGAATGATGCAAAGGTTCTATAAACAAGAAATTAAGTAATTCAATAAGATTGATCATCCAAATCTTTACCTAAAAGACAAACAAACAATAAGGAATAAATTTTCAGTTCATGTTTCACTTGAGTAGGGGGGCATGGCTATATTTGTTGAAGCTTGAGATGAAAACCCTTGCAATAGTGACACCGCTTCTTGTGGTCCATCGGAGGAAATTTTTTCAAGATGTTTACATATCTCATCAGTAACCTTATCCACATAAGCATAACCCTCAGATGAATTTGATGCTATTAATGCAACCTTAATCAGTTTAGGGCAAATACGCATATACCTTTGTGAACAATCCATATGAACATCTTCTGCAACTTCTTTTCCCTTACTGTCTTGCACAAAAATACTTCTTGCTACCCGTGTCCATCTCCTCAATATATATGCGTCAGGAATATGTTTGATATCAAGATAGTCTAGAATTTTCAAGGCATGACGACAAAGAATGCCGAAAGTCTCAAACTTCCTACAACTACAATGAATCATTTGCTCAGATGGATTACAAAACACTTTAAATTCACCTTCCTTATCAACAATAGAAACTACATACTCGTGGACCACATTACTTTCACTCTTGTGTTTGATATAACAAGCACTAACCCACTCATACTGTTTTTGAAATTTCTCAAAAATCAACGGAGTGTAAACTTCTCCTGCTTGCTTCATAATAGGTGACTTTGAGAACAAGTTTCTTGGCAGCTTATTTCTTGCATCAAACTCAGCCTCCAACTCTTTAGCACGCTTGTTGGCCACAACCCTTTCGAAGTGCTTGAAAAATTGAACAACATCCAGGCTGGACCTCAAAAAATCCTTCAAGTCACCATTTATACTTTCACTGAGCTTTGTATTCCACATTCCGATAGTCAATGTTTTCTTCATATAACACTTGGCCCATTTATCTTTAAGTCCGTAAATACAATCCAACCATGAACTATCTTCAACTGGATAATCACTTCTCAATTTCCCCCACGCATTCTCAAATTGTAATTCATCATCATAATGGAATACACATTTTTTCAAATCTGCCAGAAAGTCTGAACCATCCTTCATCATGTTGCCCAAATGCTTTATGCCATTTTGCATTAAGTGCCATGTACACAATCTGTGGCATGTATCAGGTAACACCTCAGCTATTGCCTTTTCCATTGCCGCATCTTGATCTGTGAAAATAGTTATTGGCTTCTTTTGCCCATTAGCTTTTAAAAAAGCCTCAAACAACCATTTGAAAGAATCAACTGTCTCATCATACAAAAGCACAGCCCCAAATATGATGACTCCTTTGTGATGATTGAATCCAGTAAATATCCCAAACGGCCTATACTCTTTGTTCGTGCAAAATGTGGTAACAAAGGTAACAACATCACCAAACTGTGCATAATCTATTCTCATCTTAGGATCTGCCCAAAATATATTAGTTATATGTTCATCCTTATCCAACTGCAATGAGTAAATAAAAGAGGGATTGACCCTACTTTGATTTTCAAAATACAATAGCAAACTCCCGGCTTCACCAAAAGATAATTTTTGCTGACGTTTAACTGGAAGATAATTCTTTTGATCTAGTCGAGTGTACTCAAGGTCCTGTTTGCCTCCTGCATGTCTACTTCGTTGTGGCCTCAACATATGACTAGTAGATGGTAAGTGAAATAGGTGATTATGTTCTTCAACAAAATCACGGCAATAGTACTTTCCATCATCCATAATTGCAATACCCATCCGTGCAGGACACTCGGTTCTTGTCTCCGCTCGAGGCTTGACGGTGTATATATCTCTCTTGTCTTTTTTCCGACTTCCTTGTTTATTACATACGAATATCCTTGAAGTTATGGTTTTCTTATCTTTCATACTCCTATGTGCCCACTCTCTTCTGACAATAAACCCCATTCTTCTTCCATACGTATTGTAGAAATCATACGCCTCTTGCTCAGATGTAAACAACATGCCAACCCGAGGCATAATTTCAACATCTACATTCATTGGATCTTCCATAATCCTGAATAGACATATATACAAATAAACAGCCACACTGAAATAATATTATTGGATAAAGAAAATTGATAAACAGGGAATACAAAGCCATCAATGAAATTAAAATGATCCAACATCACATGAGCATCTGAATACATACCATCAATTGAAACTTCCTTAATCAAACCGGAGATCATCAATCAGGATATACAAGGTAAAAAACATTTTATTAGGAACAAAGCTCAATATAAGTACTATGGGATTCCTAGCTAAGGTTTGGTTAAATGCCAAATTTGAGGATCAAGTGATTCCTGATTCATATCTTCTCTTCTTTTATCTTATTTTTTCTTCAATCAGAAAAATCAAGTATCTGTGCATCCCTTTTTTTTCAGGTTTCTATTTTGTTCTAGCACATACGATACTTGCTGGAATTTCAATTTCACCATTAGTTTACACCTGAGATTCTAAATTAAATTTCAGATTTGACTATTGTATGGTATTCTGAACACACCTACAGTTTCAAATTTTGATTTTGGTGTTGATTTCTTAGTCCTACCTTATTTTTTTCTTTTTAAGTAAAGCTTAGAGTCCTACTTCAAGTTTTCGATCAGAATTTCATTCCCTTGTAAGTTGTTGATTGTTACTTATTGAATTTTTTCATTGCAATTCTGGTTTTCATCTCAACCTTCTTCTTACTTCTTCTGTTTCTACTTTACTGTTTCCAATACAACTGGACAGATCTCTCTTGATGCTTTGTCTTTCCCTCTCAAGATCCAGAACTAACCCCTTGCCTGAGGATGATTGTAAACCTAGCTTAATGTCCCCAAAGTCACCTCCTGATGTGAGATTGAAACCATAAACCATAAACCAGGTCTGATTCTAAGACTACCGCCCAACTCTGTTTTGATTATATTTCATTAGAATAACATATATTTTCTGGAATAA
This sequence comes from Macadamia integrifolia, assembly GCF_013358625.1. Classification (NCBI taxonomy): domain Eukaryota; kingdom Viridiplantae; phylum Streptophyta; class Magnoliopsida; order Proteales; family Proteaceae; genus Macadamia; species Macadamia integrifolia. The sequence goes on from NC_056557.1 coordinate 4,756,853, forward strand.
TGCTTGGCCGATTCTACGAAGCCTAGTAGTTACGAATTCAACCTCTAGGTCTCATTTTTGGAAGCCTAGAATGGGAGTTTGATCGATTTCTTCAATCCTGGTTTATGAATGTTGTTGAAAAATTGAAATCCAATAACCAATAATAGTGGAAAAACCTACACACAAAAATTATACAACAACAATTAGGAATTAAGGATGATGACTGTGTCTCTACTATTTGCAGGGTTTCTTACCTAACCTCAAGTATGAATGCAGAAGAAAAGAAAAACGTATCTTCTTCTTGGCTCTAGGGGAAGTACCACTTACCTTCTTTTAAAGCCTCAGGAGGATTAGCTCAAAACTGATTCAAACCCTGTTTCGCATCCCTCTTTGAAGAAGATGAACGAAATCAAACGATCCCTTTCTGAAGATATGCAGTTTGAACCTTCAACCCAGAACGAAATAGGGTTTTACAGTTTGAACGAAAGAGTTGAACAAAATCGAAAGATCCCCTTTTCAAGATTTGCAGTTTGATCCTTCAACCCAGAACGAAATAGGGTTTTGCAGTTTGAACGAAACGGGAGGGAGGGGGTAGTAGCATTGAGTTTGGTTTGATTTGGTTTGGTTTGATTTGGATTGACTAGCTGATTAATTATTGTGTAAAGTCGAGGTGGGCAGGTGGGAGGGCGGGCGGGCGGGCGGGCGGATGTGGGTTTGACTAAGCGATCTCACAACCGTTGGATTCCTCATTGTCAAGTGTCGCACAATCAGAGTTATTGGAGAGGATCTGGATCCAAAAGGGAAAAACTTATTGGAGAGGATCTAGATCCGAAAGGATAAAACATTGCACGTTGGATCCTGATGCATGGACGATACTGTATTGTTGAATGGATATGAAAAAAAAAAAATGGTTTTTAATGACAAGTAAGGGTATTTTTGTCCAGTATGAACCTTTGGATCACGATCAAATTGATATCCGCCTTGTCCGATCGAAGAATGATTTTAGTATCCTAAACCATGATCTGGGTTATATAGATCCAATACCAATCTAGATAAGGTCGTATTAGCTTAGATCGTTTAATTTTACCTCTACTTTTCTTTAAAAATAAGTTATTTTTATGATTTTACCGCTAATACAATATTGATATCTGATTAAATACCAATACTTAGAACCTTGATCACAAGTATTGCATTTCACCATCTTGTCTAAAAAGACTTATCTTCTCTTCTCTCACTTGGCAAATTATTATAAGTTTCTTGTAAATAATTTTCCCAAAAGATTCCAAGAAGAGTTGGTCCATTAGTGATTCCTAGTGGGTAAAGTATCTCAGAAAGTGGATTGTTGTGCTAATCTTCTTGAGGATTAATCGAGGTGCACATAAATTGACCCGAACACCTTGATTAACAAAATATAAAAAAAAAATCTCAAAAAGAATCTTACCTGGGTTTAAATCTCTATAGCACCATCTTTTTCTTTTTCTTTTTCTTTTTCTTTTTCTTTTTTTTTTTTTTTTTTTTTAAACTCCCACCTTCTTTGAAATGAAAATAACTTGTGAGAACCTGTACAAACTGTTCATACTCTAAAAGATGTGGGAATAACCAACGTTATCGAAAAAATTAAAAATCCCACAAGCAATATAACATTGTATAAGGGTTTAATTAGAAAAATAATTGAGATAATGGAAATCCAAGAGCAATGATACGATGGAACCACCTATTGAGATTAATCAAGACTTGACAATTGATGAACCACTTGCCATTACACAAGAAGAGGAGCAAGAATTCTCAATTGAGGGACCACAAGCCACTATATCAAGAAGGTCAAGGAAGGCTTCTAATTGGCTCAAAGATTTTGTGGTTGGTTAGTGCTATAGCTGACTAAACAATTGGTTGTTAAAGTTTGTTCAAGGGTTTAACAGTCCATCTATTCTGTAACCTTGATATAAACAAGAATAACCCTTCATACTGGAAAATAACTAAAAAATCTGAATAAAATTTCCTTTTCTGTCTTTCCCCATCCCCTGTTCTTGTGCTCTGCGCTTCTTCTTCCTCTTTAAATACTCAATTCTTCTTTCTAAGTCTGCAACTACAGAATTTGGTTCTGACATTGGTGTTTTCATTGAGTTTTATCCATGGCTGAAGGTACAAGATTCACCAAGCTTGATGAGACCATTAAGAAGATTCAAAGCTTTCAAACCACCCAATATCAAGAAGTCAGTGAATTGAAGAAAACAATAGATCTATACTTTGCAAAGGTCAACAACATTTTGAAGCAATTCATGGCAACTGTGGAAGCTCGATTCGAAGCAATGAGTCATTCCTACCAACACGATCATCAGCATAATGGAAATCACCACAGCCCCCAAGATCGTTATTCTACAGTGTCTCAATGTTGCAACCAACACCCGCAGATCAAATCAATGCAGTTGGATGTTCCAAGGTTCGATGGAAGTGATCCATCGGGCTGGATCTTCAGGATACAACAGCTCTTCGATTGCCACGAGACTCCAAATGAACAACGCCTCATGATTGCCTCTTTTCATATGGATGGAGTAGCTCATGCATGGTACCAATGGATGTACTCCAATGGCCTGATCCATGGCTGGTTGGGATTGTTGGATGCTCTTAACCAAAGGTTTGGACACTCAACTTATGAGGATTATACAGGAGATTTAGCAAAATTGACTCAGGTTACATCTATTTCTGAATATCAAAATCAAATCGAAACCCTATCTAACCGTGTTACTGGATTATCAGAATCCTTCTTGATTAGTTTTTTAGTTTCTAGGCTTAAACCTGAGTTGAAAAGAGAATTATTGGTAGCCCAACCCACCACATTAATTCAGGCAATGGCATTAGCTCACCTCCATGAACAAAAATATAATGACCTGAGGAGAACTTGGAAACCTCTGCTAGCAAGAACCTTCTCTGGACCTGGCCTATTACCTACACTGTCTACACAAACCATCAAACCTCCATTACCCCCATCCACAACTATACTTCCAGTTAAGAAACTTACTCCTGCAAAATTGAAGACTAGAAGAGAGAAAGGGCTATGCTATAACTATGATGAGCAGTATACTCCTAACCATAGATGCAAAAGTAAGTTCTTACCATTAATGGTGAATGATGAGGTTGAGGATGAAGAGAAGAATCAGACTGAAGCCGAGCCAATTTTTTATTCTATTGAAGAAAGCATACTAGAAATCAGTTTACATGCTCTGTCTAGTCCTCTTAGCGCAAGTACAATCCGATTAACAGGGACTTGCAACAAACTTCATGTTCATATCCTTATTGATATTGGAAGTACCCCCAATTTTGTTCAGGAGAAAGTAGCCAATGTGTTAGATTTAGCAATTCTTCCTTCAAAGCCCTTTAGAGTATTTGTTGGCAATGGGGAATATCTCTCCTATACCAAAAAGTGTGTTGGAATGACCTTAGAATTGCAGGGGCATACATTTACTATGGACCTATTTGTTTTGCCCATACAAGGGGCTGATATAGTATTGGGTATTCAGTGGTTGTCTCTCTTTGGGCCTATAGTCACAGATTGCAAGAAGTTACTTCACTTGGAAAAATTCTCTAGTACATTTACAAGGAAAACCTAAATTAAGATTGGATCCCATTTTAGCCAAGCATATTAAAAAACTGGCTGCAACTCACTTTATAGCCTCATATTTCCATCTCAAAGCATATTATTTTTCTAGTACTGAAATTGAAAACACTTCCTTAGCTCCAGAGATTCAGAGCATCATAGATAAATTTTCTGAAGTTTTTGAAGAACCTAAGAGGCTACACCCTGTAACAGCAACCAACCATTCAATATATCTTATTCCAGGGGCTACACTAGTTAATGTGAAGCCGTACAGGTATCCCCAATTTCAAAAATCAAAAATAGAATAGTTGGTACAGGAGATGTTGCAGCAAGGGACTATACAGCACTCTCAGAGCCCATTTTTTTTTCTCCTGTATTGCTAGTCAAGGTGAAGGATGGGACTTGGCGGTTTTGTGTGCATTACCGAGCACTAAACTCCATCACCATTAGGGACATATTTCCCATTCCAACAGTGGAGGAGTTGTTGGATGAGCTTCATGGTGCTTGCTTTTTTTCTAAACTGGATCTCAGGAGTGGTTATCACCAAATCAGGATGCAAGATGGTGACATTCATAAAACAACATTCTGCACACATCATGACCACTATGAATTTGTGGTGATGCCTTTCGGCCTTACAAATGCACCACCACTTTTTAGGAGATTATGAATCAACTTTTCCAACCATTTATGAGAAATTTGTAACAATATTATTTAATGATATTCTAGTATACAGTAAGTCCATATCTGAGCATGTTTATCATTTGGAGCAGGTCCTTGATTGTCTTAAGAAGAATCATCTATATGCAAAGCCAAGTAAGTGTAGTTTTGGTCAGGCATCCATCTCCTACCCAGGCCATATTGTTTTTGCAACCGGTGTTAGTCCAGACCTAGAAAAAATTTTAGTAATGCTACAACTGCGAACTCTTAAGCACCTACGGGATTCTTAGGTTTGACTGGGTATTATCAGAAATTTGTCCAACACTATGCTAGCATATCCTTTCCCCTCACCAGTCTACTCAAGAAGGAAGCTTTTCAATGTGGTGAATTAGTCTAAACAACATTTACCAGATTAAAGGAAGCAATGACTCAAGTGCCTGTCTTATCTCTTCCAAACTTTGACAAGGACTTTGAACTGGAAACCAATGCATCAGATGTTGGTATAGGTGCTATGCTAATGTAGGAAGGACACCCAATAGCCTTTTATAGTAAGAAGTTATCTAAAATAATGGCAGCAGCTTCGACATGTGTCAAAGAACTCTATGCAATATCTCAAGGAATGCAAAAATGGCGTCAATATATACTGGGGAGACCATTTGTCATTCGGACTGATCAGCGAAGCCTCAAAAATCTTATGACTTAAGTAATTCAGACACCTGAACATCAACACTATCTCAGTAAGGTTTTGGGGTTTGTTTATACGTTGTCTACAAATCGGGAAAAGAAAATGAAGCTACAGATGCATTGTCCAAGTCACTAGAGGTTGGTCTGTTTGAATCCACACTACAAACTTATACTGTACCAGTCTTGGATATTCTACCACAATTGAAGGTTGAAAATGAGATGGATCCAGAGTTGATTGCAATTCATAAGACCTTACAAGAAGGCACTAATATCGACTCCCATTACTCTATTAAGGATGGCTTATTATTTTTCAAAGGGAAAATCAGAATTGGTTCCCAATCTCAACTACGGAGTCTATCATCAAAGAATTTCATTATTCACCATTGGGTGGACATGCATGTATCTTACGAACTTATGTCAGAATTTCCTATTAATCCCAAAATGAAACAATATATCACCAATTATGTATAGTGCTACCTCATTTGTCAGCAAATTAAATACCCTACATCCAATCCGTGGGGACTGCACCAACCCTTGACTATCCTAGTTCAAGTTTGGGAGGATGTGGCAATAAATTTTATCACTGGTCTTTCTATGTCTAAAGGGGCTACTGTTGTTTTGGTTGTAGTTGATCGACTAACCAAATATGCTCATTTTGGGTCTTTACCTTCCACTTCAATGCATTTAAGGTTTCCCAACTGTTCACTGAGATGGTGGTCAAGCTACATGGTTTAGCCAAGTCAATAGTCTCAGATTGAGATCCAATTTTCCTCAGCAAGTTTTGGACTAACCTATTCAAAATCAGTGGCACTACATTAAGTATGAGCTCCGCATATCACCCACAATCTGATGAACAAACGGAGGTTCTTAATAGATACTTGGAACAATATCTGAGGGGTTTTGTGATGGATAGGCCTCAAGCATGAACTATTTTTCTTCTTTGGGTGAATTATGTTACAACACTTCTTTCCATTCTACTGCACAAATGCCCCCTTTCAGGTCCTCTATGGGTGACCTCCACCGACTATTCAGCGATACATCAAGGGAACTTCGCCGGTGGAAGCTGTTGATAATGAACTTAGCACTCACTCCCAATTATTACAACAACTTAAGCTCAACCTACAACGGGCTTAACACCGAATGAAGGATATGGCTGACTACCACCAGATCGATAGTGCTTTTGAGGTTGGTACTTTGGGTTCTTGTCAAGCTACAACCTTACAGACAACAATCCTTGGCAGCTCAATTCAGCAACAAATTATGTAGGCATATATTTTTTTTTTTTGGGCCATTTCAGATAATCCAAAAGCTTAGTTCTGTTGCTTATAAGTTGCAGCTTCTAGTTGAGAGCAGTGTTATCAATTCGGCCGAATAATTCGCGAATTATTCGGCGAAACCGAATTTTTCCGAATTTAATCAAAAATTCTGACCGAATCCGAATTAAAAATAAAATTCGGTAAAATTCGCGATTTTTTCAAAAGTGAATATAAAACGCGAATAATTCGGACCAAACCGGATTAAACCGAATTATTCGGTCCACTTAAACAGTATTTAAAAAAAAAAACCAAAAAAAAAAA
>NC_056557.1:4765185-4775691 GCF_013358625.1 Macadamia integrifolia
TTTTTTTTTTTTTTTTGAAAAAACTCATAATATTGTTGATGCTACGTCAGCTGCCTATGTCACTTTACTGACTTAAGTCATGACCCAATTGAGGTTAAAACCTGATCCACTCCCACCTGATTTAATTTCAAGTGGCCTGAGATTCTATAAGTCTGGCCCAGCAACCACAACTCCCTTTTGTTTTTTTTCTTCTTCACCTGCGAATCTGGTGTTGTCCACGATTTAACACAGGTGGACACGAATAGACCATGCAGCATATACCCTCACTATGTGCGTTAAAGATGTTCTAACGCATCCTTTAATTGACCCGTACACTGATGATGTTGCTTACACCAGACTAACAAGCTCTTTATCCCATATATATTAAGGGAAAAAAGAGATTCCACTATCACTGGCTTTAGAAAATAATATTTGAAATACACCAACCTATGATTTTCTTTAACCATACAAAGTGGTTCAGACTTCAGAACTTTAGAGATTGTTTGAGGATCATAACATTTGATTTGATATCCAGTACTGGAATGGGCCACACCACTTGAAAATGCTCAAGGATCATAACATTCTGACGGTTGTTATTTTCTGAAGACTGGATACCCCATCTCTCTCTCTCTTCTTTTTGAATTAGCTTTCCGATAAAAGAGGGAATAATGGCTCAGTTTCTTATTATGAAGTAATGGGTAGCTTTCCTTTACTATGTCTCTTCTCTTCTCGTCTCTTTTTTCTTCTTCCTTAAGAGCAAAGTAATCTGTTTGTTTCTCCTTCCCTCTTGAATTGAAACTCTTAAGAAGAAAGAAGAATGGAAGATGTATTGAATGGAGAAGAGATTTACAAATTCCAGGTTCTCCATCTTCACCTGTCGTCCTCTTTATGGTTTAGTAGTTTAATGGGCTGGCCTTTACCAGGTACTCCTAGTCTCTTCTTCTTATTTATTGAAGTTTTGAACTATTTTTCTTTCTCTTGGAATATTAAGTAGACCTGTTGATGATGCCTGATGATCTTATAAGCAAGTTCCACAAGAATTCTGGATGCTCTAAATAGAGTATAAACTGAAGACAGAGTTTTGACCCTTTTGCTGTAGAGAGAGAGAGAGAGAGAGAGAGAGAGAGAGTCTTTTCATCTCTGATTAAGCATAATTGATATAAACTCAGGGTTTTAAAACTCAGTGAATCCTTTTTTTTATCCCACCTAGTTAAAACGTTAAAAGATAATAGAGTATTCCATTATGATTTAAATAAATAAAAAAAAAAAATACTAAATCAAAAGTTGGAAATATTTATCATTCATATGGGAAACTTTTTAGTTTCCATTTGTTTATCATACATTTTTCATAAAAGGTGGGACCCACACAAGGATGAGATGCCCAATCAGTTGTCATAAACAAATATATCATTGTTTTGAGGTATTTTTAATACTTTAAGGGGAAATGTAGCGCGACCCTGAGCCTAGACATAAGAGAGAAAAAAAAAAAAAAAAAATCATCCCCATTAATGTTCATGTGCGTCTTTTTATTGGTCCTCATGCCGGTGGTAGGCGATGTAATCAGGGAGCGTTCTTTTTCCTCTTAATTTATTTTGAATAATATATAGTGTTATTCAGAGTTCTTGCCTTATACTTCAATTCATTGAAAGAATTATCTCAATTAAAAGAAAAATAACTTTCTCACCGGAGAATTAATTAGATTTAAAACATAGGCGAGAAAATGCTATTCAATAGCACACATACACATCAGCTCTACAGTTAAAGGAGGGCGTGCGTGAGCATCTTTAGCACTAGGCAACACGGCCTTTAAGCATCCATTGCGTCTTGACGTAGGTACACGCTATTAGGTAACGTTCTTTCTTCCTCAAGACATCATTCAAATTCATTAGTACTTAAACTAGTTTACCTTAAATATTATAGATCTAGGTTGAAAAAGTTTTCTTGATTATGAGAGAACTACCTTCCTCTCATGATAAAAAGACCCTTGTAAAAATGCTTATTTATCCTACTACCATAGAATGCCTCTTGTAAATTTAAGCATGAAAGTATGAAACAAATTCAATAATTTTTTTGTAAACAAATTAATTCAGTACTTGTTTTGCTAAAATTTAATTGAAATGGACTTGGGATTCGCTACAACATGATAAACCTGAACCCATTAGAAATTTACAATGTGGCTAATTATTATATGATATTAAGGTTCTAAAACTTGGGATCGATAAAAGTCAATACCATTCTAATACCAATCTGGGTCGGCCTAGATTGGACCGCATTGGACAGATCTATCCATGTTCTTTAAAAAAAAAAATCAGTTTTTTTTTTCGATTTTATTCTTGAATCATACATGCGTATTAGGATCGAAAAGATCAAAATCGATACCATTCCGATCTAAATGATAAGGATTGATCCAATCTGGGTTTTAGAACTCAGAACCATGGTTGTAGGCTTCCAACACCATGGAAATGGATGGACAATGATTTTGTCTGGGCTTAGTACCAATTTACATTAGCCTCAGATAAAGAAAAGATGTGCTTGAATACATCAGTACCACATAGGTGGCAACTACCATTAAAGGGTATGCTACTTTCGTCAAGGACCATCTGTTTTACCCCCTTATTGGGACCATAACAGAGACCAATCTCTTCAATGGTGGAGGCATCATGCTCCATTAAGGGTTTGAACACTTTAAGGTCCTGTAGCTATTGTAGCATTATTACTTGGAGATTAGACTTTGTGAATATATTTTTTATACAAATATATAGTCAAAGTTTAATTTTCAAACCAATCTAACTACTACATATAGCAATGTATAATACTTCTAAATTTGGTTGCAAAATTCTCTAATAATGCCTGACCGGAACAGAGTTTACCCCCATGGGGTGGGGTTCCTCAGCCATCCAATAGTCAAAACTCAAATATCAATGCAAGTGATAGCGATGTGATATGTCTGAACATTCTTCTATGGTATTGATTATTGGGAAGCCAACTATTTCTTGAGGGTGATCAAACGATCCATGGAATCCATTTTAGTATCCAGAGGTGGATCTCCAGGTGGCAGGAGAGACCCAGACAAAGTTAATAGTGTATGACTGCAAGGTGAGTATGTTGCAAAGAGAGAGGGAAGGGGAGGGTAGAGGAGACGCACAAGGGTGGGAAGAGGGGGAGGGATGTAGGAGAGGGGAATGGAAGAAGGAAATGGTAGTGGAGGGGGAGTTGGGAGGGAGAAGAGGGAGAGAGAGAAGAGGAGAGGAGAGGAGAGGGTAGGTGAGAGAAACTAGTGGCGAAACTAGCTTCTTGTTAGACAATACCTAGAAAACACAGCTAAAGCAATTGCAATGCTATTGGATTCATCATTGGATACCCTATCATGGCATCCGATTGGTCCTTCATTGTTGATTGGCATCCATACAAGAAGAGTAGTTCTCTCTCTCTCTCTCCCTCTATACACGGTACGATGTCGATGGTGAGAGGGGAGTGGATGGATAGGGGGAGGGGGAGGGGGAGGGGGAGGGGGAGGGAGTTATAGGGATGAGGATGTTAAGGTGAGGAATTGCAGGAGTGGATAGTGACAATGAGAGGGGAGGGGAAGCCAGGAAGGAGAGAGAGGCCATGGGATTCTTTGTTTTGTTTGTTTGTTTGTTTGTTTTTATTTATTTTTTAATGTTATATAGTAGAAAAAAAGGACTCATAGAAGAGTCAAGAGAGTCACAACCTTCTTGAAAAGAAAGAAAGATACTAATAATTTTGGGACTTAAATGCCATCAAGTGTACTTGATTCAGTGCTTTAGTTCTTGAAAAAACTCTTCCTAGGAGAAGTGCCAACCATAGGCAAGCCCTTATGCCAGGTAGCATACACATAAATTATAAATCAGTTCAAAAAAAATATTTCATTGTTTGGGAGGATGGAAATCTTATACTCTCATTGGTCATAGTTATTTCTTAGTCCTTTTTGACTTTGACATGATTTCGTCCTCGCATGACCGTTCAGGACTTCTGCTCTGAAGGCGTTCCAGTTCGTCAGCCTCTCCATTTTCTTCTTAGACCCAGAAGCGCGACTGACGAAGAAATGGGAAAAGAAGTCGTCGTCGTCCCAGCTCTGTGTTTCCTTTGTTTTGAAATCTAAAGCCTCTCTGCTGCTGCGGCTGCGGCTGCGGCTGCTTCTGGTGGTGGTGGTGGTTGACACATTGAGAGCCTAAAATGACTTCAGGTCTGGTGGATTTGGTCTTCTCATGGTCTCTTAGAGATGTACTCAACGAGCAACTCTTCAAAACTAAGGTACTTCACACTCAAAACTCAATACACATCCCCACACTCAGGTACTGTGGTACTCCACATTCAAAAGTCATAACACATTCCACACACACCGACACACGCACACACACACACACACAGAGAGAGAGAGAGAGAGAGAGAGAGAGAGAGAGAGAGAGAGAGTTGTTCTTACATAACTCTGTTGTTGCTAAAGCTGCAAGCCAATACAGATATAAACTCCCATTTCTGAAACAAATTTTAGCCTATTATTAAATTCAGAATTCAGACATATGACTTGGCTTACCCTTAAAACGATAAGAAGATTTTTTTAATTTATTTTAGTTTCAATTTTGACAAGCATTCTGAATTCATGAGCTTATAAGGCCTTACTTTCTGGAAATGGAAGAGAAGAAGAGTGAGATCATGGATAAAATCCATAAAATGAATTCTATTTTCTATGTATCATCTGTTTTATGTGTGTGTTTGTCTAAGCATTTAAATTTAGTGCTGCATATATCAGGGGATGATTGCCTATAATGCCAAGTTACCTTTGATCACTAAATTAACGAGTTCATTAATCCATCAAAATAGAGAAACCGGGAGGGGAGGGGAGGGGAGGGGAGGGCGAGGGGAGGGGGGGGGGGGGCTCTGTCCATTTAGCAGTTCCACTGTTTAGGTTTTATTTGTCAAACTGTAGGGTCTTTCATTTTTGAGCCAACTTTTCACTGAGGAAGTTCTCCAGACAGGCCATGGTGGTCCAACAATCCAAATCATTTAGGATTCGGAAATTGAGATTGTGCAACCATAATGTTGTTCTGTGGTTACTGAAAATCCAACATGTCCTCTATATATATTTCTGCATGCATGCATATACAAGGACACACCTATCTTTTGTGTAACCTTGGACAGATGACTTGCACTAGGTTGCTATAAATGTAGCCAATTGAAACTGTTTTCCTATTAACGGGGGATCTGGATTCAATGTCCAATTGCAAACTCATCATATGCTCTTGAATGCTTGCAATGTTCACTAATGTATTTGCATAGGTAGGTTTGCGTTTCAGTCTGTATAATCAAGAAAGAGTGCAAAATGAATATGCAAATATTTATCAGTGATGCTCCAACTGATTGGTTGGTTCAATAGAGACTTTTTTCTTTATTCTTTCTTTCTTCTTCTTCTTCTTCTTTTCTGTCGGGGGGGGGGGGAGGGGTGATTGCTTTTGGACTTGGGACCAAAACAATTTGTGTGTTCTATCTGCCTCAGTACAATAATTCATGATGAACTACCTTCTTGGAATGTTGGGGTCAGTTTGAGGAAACTTGTTATTGCAATTGTAATGGTTTCACACTTTAAGAGATCAGGAATATAGAGATGGATGAGTCTATTTAACATGACAAAAAATACAGATTTCAAATATAAATAGGACTCTATCACATAGTCAAAGTCCAACTCTACTTATCCCTAAATACCATAGTTTTTAAGGCAGTAAGGCGACGGAGGTGTTTGAGGGTCTTTCGGAGCGCCTTAGCGATAAGGCAGGTATAAAGCGTCGCCTTATCGACTAAAGCGTTCATGTGTAATTTTTTTATAAAACTAATTTATTTGGCTCAAATCCTAATTGAATCTTATTACTCATATGTTAAATAAATATTAAAGGTTCATATTTATACCAAGTAAGATATTCATCAAGAAAACAAATCAATAAAGTGAATAAACTAAGTTCATCAATCATCAATCATCAATCATCAATAATCAATCATCAATCATATTAACACATAATATAAATACATAATTATGAAACAAAATTATAAATATAAAGAAAAGAAGACATAAAAAATACAAGTATTTATTATACTTATCTCTATGATACCAAAATGAGTGTGTAAGCCCTAAAGTCATCCACTATATTTCTACTCCTGTCAAAGAAGAATGAAGCTCACCATTGCCGGAGCAAAATGGTCGCCTGGATTAGTGGTTCTTCCTTGTTCCTTGATTCCTTCTCAAGGCCCTTTCTTAAAACCCTTGACAAAATCCAAACCCTGTTTGTGAATCGTGTTTTTGTTTTGTTTGTTTTGGTTATTTTTGGTGGAGTAAAGCTGATCCCATACATCTCAAGTGTTAACAAAACCATACACTTATCAATAAAAAATCTATATTCGAAATCTTCATCAAGTAATTTTAAAATGTGTTAAAAAAAAAAAAAAAAAATCATAGGGCGCCACTTCACGTAAGGTGAAGCACTGCTTTACCATCTCTAGACCGCATTAGCGCCAAGGCGCTGGTAAGGCGACGCCTTAGCAGCGCCTTAAAAACTATGCTAAATACTAATTACAATAGGAAATAGAAAACAAGGGAAATAAATAATAAAGATAAAGACAAGCTACTCGTCCCAAGACACAACTCTTAACAATAATATATGATGTGGGTGACAAAAATCCTCTTGAAATGACATTTTTGTGTTCCCAAAGATAATTGCTTGGAGAAATGTGATTTTTTATGACTATTTCAGTGACATAGTCATGTTACTTCATACTTCATTTGATTTTGGTGTCAGATCTTGGTCTTCTTACTTGCCTGTACAAGGGGGTAAAGGAAAATCCTGAATCACAACCAAGTGTTCCAAGCCTACTTTTGGGAACATTGATCTGTCATTTATATGTTCAATGTCATCAATTTTGTTCATTTTTTTTTCTCCCAAATTTTTTACCATGGTAAAAGACCCTAGCAAGTTGTCAAACAAGGACTGGTTCTAGCCACAATACTAATCCATTACCATGGTACCACCTTAGATAGCTTCCAGAATAACTCAATTCAACTAAGCTTTTTTCCAATTAAAAGAGGTCGGCTACTTGTATCCTAAATTTTCATTTAACTTTATTTAAGCAATGTTTGTTGTCAACCAAACCCACCAATCTGTTGTCTCATCAGTTCTCCCCAAGCCTTTTTTGATCTTTCCCTTAATCTTTTACCCTTCTAATCTGCATCATAAAAGTCCTGCAAATTGCCTCTGCTACAAGCCTACAACTGCCAATACCACCTCAAGTGTCTCTCCTTCAAACTTTGTCATATAGAAGCCACTCCTAAATCACCATGCAATTTTTTTTATTTATTATTTTATCTTTTCTAGTTTTTCTGCCCAGCACTCATCCATCTTCGCTATGCTTATTTGTTTATGTATTGTTTCCTTTCTTCCCAGCATCAGATTAAATTTTTGTTATCCTCTAGTATAGTTCATAAATTGGTAGGATAAAAAGAACTGCTATTCAATCTTCTGTAATCATCTTGATGGTAACGTAATGCTCAATGGTAGGTTAAACAAAAAACTGAGTTTTGGTTTCTTCATGACTTCTTGGGAAATCATAATGCATGTGTGGATTTGTCTTCTCAAATTTTTTTTTTTCCTTGTATAATTTTACAGGTGAAGAAGATCCCAAAGACATTCTTGTCAGCACAGCATTACTTGACATCTTACATTTTCCCTCTCATTGAGGAAACACATGCTGATCTGCGTTCAAGCATTATGGACCTGTCCCAAGCACCTAAATATCAAATAGATCATGTGGAAGAATCTGATGATCATGAGCCACCACGAGATTTGTTTTATGACATGGTAGTTGTAAAAGAGGGTGATGGTAAGCATGATAAAGAAATATATGAGCTTCAAGTAGGAGATCTCATTGCTCTATCAGATGTAAAACCGAGATGCATTGACGATTTAAACAAGGGAAGAAGATCTTATCTTCTTGCTTTAGTCACAGCAGCAACAATTGCAGACATAGATGGAGGCAGCAGTATCATCAAAGTTCTTTCATCAAAAGTCATTATGTTTGAACAAGATGTGCAGAAGCAGAGGGAACCACTTTTTGCTTTTTTCCTGACAAATATGACGACGAATATCCGTATATGGAAAGCACTGCACCCAGATATGAAAGAGGGAAACATGAACATTATAAAGGAGGTCTTGTGCACTGATTCCACTGTAAGATTCGTTACTCTATTTCTACGGTTCTGCTTATATTTGCAGTTTTCCTCATTTCTGTTACTCATTCCATACTTCTACAGTATTGTGGATTTATTCTTCAATATCATCCCAATCTGTTCAAACAGAACCAGGGGAGAAGCCTATTTATTTCTTGGGAAAATTACGCCTCCATCCCCTATAGTTTGTCGAAATTACACGTGGATCCAAGGGTTTAAAAGAATTACTCCCCCCTCCCCTGGAATTGATAGTGTGAGTGTACTTTTAATTTTAAACAGAAAAGACCATATTACCCTTTAATAAAAAAAAGGTCTTAAATAGCATGGAAATGTGGGATGCATCAGGACAGATATTGGGCAACCGAGCGCCAGAGGGCTCATCGATCCCATGTCCATGGAAGAGATGCTAGAGCTAGATGACCTTGGTGATGGCACCGCTGATCCCGTCGACGTTGTAACTCCTCAAGCTTATGAGCAAAGAGGCAGACTGTGCGGTTGTAAGCAGTTTCATCCTTGCAGAGCCTGGTCCGATCCTATGTTGGATGGAGCCAGCACTCAAACATACAGTGTGCATATTCGCAGGCTTCACCCTGCCGGCATGATCCCTTGTGGAACTCTGGGCATGAGACGCAACTGTTGTGATACTTCCTTGGGTCACGGAACCTTGCGTTCTCCCCTGGATGGACAAATGGGAACTTAATCCAATCATGGGAGTAAGCCCTCGAGCAAAGGTTCACCTTAAAGGTGTAAATCCTAAACTCATTAGTCCCATACACCCCTTTTTTTATGTCTGGGAGGGATAGGTCAATTGGGTACTCTTTCTTCTCAGTCTGATCTTTATCTTTTAGACCTTGGGGTGTCTGCAACTGTTGTTGTTGTTCTTCCTTTTGCTTATCAATCTCATCAGAAGAAAACCATCCTTCCTCAACACAGTCAATGCTTTCCAACATCATCTCCAGTGCCTTCCTCCTTGAATTATAGGAAGACTTCAGAACTGAAGGGAGAAGGGCGTCAGCACGATTCCCATTTGCATGAAGGGAATTGGCATCGGCAGAAGCACCAAGCAAATGCTTGACAACCTCAGGCGAAGCAGCAGAACCACCAGCAACAGCACAGTGGAGGGCAGTAACACCATTGGTACCACAAGCCTTGTTGACACCAACACGGCCTGTTTCAATGATATATGCCAACACCTCCGTACTTCCAAACATCATAGCTATCATGAGTGTAGTTCTCTCCTCAGACCCTATTTTCTTTGATTCATGAGGGTTGAAGAAGAATTAAGTAGGTTGCAGAAGTAGGTTGAAGAATAATGAAATTCAGCCCTCTTTTGTTTGTTTTAAGGGAAGGGTGTATTGGTAAGTTCAAGTGTATATAAGGGCATTTTTGGCATTAGAAGGTATCATATAAGATGACGTCACCCACTAACAGTCCCAATTTAACGATGACTAACGGATTGGACCTAATTGTAAGAATCTTACAAAATACAAGGGAGGAGGATGTAATTCGTTCAAACCCTTGGATCCACGTGTAATTTCGACATACTACAGGGGAGGGGGGGCATAATTTTCCCTTACTTCTTTGTTTCACAACAAATTCTAGGAGCTTTATGTATGGTGAAGTGTGTTGGTTTCCTTAAGTTTTTCTTCTCTAAATCTTAGCTTGGATTTCCTTATTCTTTCCCACTTCTGTCTCTACTGCAAGTTCGTATTTCTGCAACTTTCATGCCATCTGGTATACTGTTTTTGACATCCCAAGGCTTCTTACCTATTCCTAACTAACCTACCTAACCATAACTGATGCTTAGTACAAGGGCAGTGTAGGAGAACCAGGCCATCCAGGTCCCTCTACTACCCATTGATTTTAATTATATCCAGGATCATTTAAAGCTCATAATATGGGTCATACTAAAGCCCAGGTGTGGAGTTAGGCCTGGTCCAGTATACCTCCACGACTTGGGTGGTTCTAGAAGATCCCTTGGAGATTGTGTACCGTACACCATCTTCAAGATTTGGAAGATAGTGTGGGCTCCACAGGCCCTTGAGTGGAGTAGGTTTCCTAGAAGATTGGCTGTTGGATATTGTCTAAGAGAAGATCCTATCTAGTTTCTATTTTGTATTAGTAGTACTTACTTTCTATTAATGTAACCATGCTTTATTATGAATTAAGAGTTTCTATTTCTAAGTTTTCCTTTTAGTAAGTAGACATGCTATTTCACGTATAGCATATTGGAGATTCTATTCTACCTAGAGGCCTCCACACTTTTTTTTTTTTTTGGGGGGGGGGGGGGGGGGGGG
>NC_056557.1:4775711-4794842 GCF_013358625.1 Macadamia integrifolia
GGGAGGTTGAGGGGGATAGTTTGTGACAGTTGTTGCACAACATTTGAAATTTGTGTTCTCTTTTGTGAGTTGTTTGCTACTGTGGTGAAACGGCAGCCCCCTGAGTGGTGAATCTAAGGATTGATTGGTGGTGAATCTAATGATAGGCAATAGGTGGTGAAGCCTTGGTCATATCCCCTTCTCTTTCTTCTTCTTTTTCTTCTTCTTATTTTCCTGCATGTCAATAGAATGCATAGGATGCTATTGCTGCAACTCAGACAGATATTCGAAGATAGAAAATAGACCTATGTCCTTCCATCACTGCTGTCAAGGATTATCCCATGTTTTATCTGCAAATACTGTCTATTCCACGAAGGTACAACAGCTTGCGTTTTCTGTTTTTCTTCTCAGTTCTGTCCTCAAGTTGTTACTGCTCTAACTCTAATTTCAACCCTTTGACAGGGCTCAAACTAGGTGATTTTATTCCCCCTTACCTTACAAATAGCTGATTTGTAGTTATTTTAGTTTCTCTTACTAGTTTGGTGTTTTTCTAATTTTCTATTTTCTGTCCCCCGCTAGTATTTCTCATCTGACCATTGGATTCTCACAATATTCTAGTCACTACTACAGCAGGTTTGGACTAGCCTTTTGACCAGATTTTGAATCCCATTGCATTGCTGATTTGTGAGTTATTCCAATTTCTATTTTCTGACCTATTGATGCCTAAGCTTGGAACACTGTGATTCTGTCCTGTGACAAATTCTATGAATTAAAAATTTAATTTTGAATTCTTAGAACACATCAATACCGACAGCCCAAAACCACTTAATTTCTCAATGCAGCCTAGGAGAAATTGATCTTTGTCTTGAAAACTTCAAATCTGTGATAGATAACCTTGCCAATCCTATGTCTTGATCCTCTTGCAGTACTTTAAAGCCCTAAACGTCAATTCAGTTCCAGACCTAGTTTTCATATTGGGAAAAGACCCCCACCCTGACAGTGTGGGGATGCAGTCCCATACCCTCTCACATCCTGACCATATGGGCCCCAGATTGACATTCTCTCCTCCGTGACCTTGCGGACCCTTTCCCATGCCATGATTAGTGTATCATGGGAGATTCCCCCACAATGTTGAGGTGAGGAACCCTTCCTTTCATATTTTAATCTATTCTAGAAACCTTGATTCTTCAATCTATATGAGTAAATGTTAAGGATAGGTATGCCACATCGTGTTATTGTGTACATGTACTACATAGCGTTGTACTACCTTCTGTATTTGGCACCCTTTGTACTGCATTTCTATATTATAAATAAGAGTAGCCTCCGTCATATTTGACAAGCCAAATCATTCCCCAATTCTTTGGTTCTCAACTGGAAACATTTCTTTTTGGACAAAAAATTCTACAATTTCCACCTGGAAACTTTATCCAGACATAGTTCCTACTTTGTCAATGCTTCTAAACTCTAGTTTTGTAAAAATCCTGGTTATTACTTGAAGACCATACATCATAACCCTAGGCAATGGCCAGGCTGGTAGACTAGATAACGGTATTGTAATTGGCTGGGTTCATCTTTTGCCTATGGGTGTGCTGGTTCACTACATGCTTTTAGTAGAAAGAAATGGGATGGGAGTTTGCTGGTTGTTACTTCACTTCACTACTATGCTGATCTAGGTGGCTTATTGGTGCCTTGCCCATGGTCAGTCCTGGTTTTTTCTTTTAATAACTGCAGAACTTCAGTATTCTAGGCCATGCTCTAGAATTTTACTAAGGATAATTTCATTTACACTATCCTATCCACTATTTGAACCACATGGCAGGATGGTGTGATGATTCTGACTTTTGGATAGATATGTATATGTTTAGATTAGTCACATGCTAAATTTCAAAACCTAATTCAATAAATACCCTCCAATGTATTGGCATGCATCCTTATATTTTTCAGCCATCCTTGTATCTCCATACACCCTTCAGTGGTTCCTAGTGTTAAAATTCTAGAGTAATAGTAGAGACCAATAGGCATATAAAGAAACCAAAGTCTCACTCCTTAACCAATGTGGGATATTAACACCTGCATTTTCAAAGCTTTATTTGCCACTTGGCAGTGTCTGTTTGGGTTGAAACTTGACTAGGCAGGGGTCATTGTGGTCTACCTGATCTAGTACGAGGCTAATTCTGCCATAATATGACCTGCACATCTAGAAATTCAATGAATGGTGTGGGCCCCATGGAGATGTAGCAGCAGCGAAAGGTGGTGAATCCTTTGAAGAGGATTCATTTGTTAGAAGAGTGGTTGCTGGGGTATTCATTTGACTGAAGAATTGACTATATTTGATGTGACAAGAAAGAAAAGTGTGTCTTCTCTCCTGAAGCTTTGCTCCTATGATGATGTAGCAGCAGCGAAAGGTGGTGAATCCTTTGAAGAGGTTGGTGAAGTCTAACCTGGGTCCTCATGGTGAAGCCAGATTATATCTCTTCTTCTTTACCTTTATCTTTCTCTTACTCTTCTCTTCCATTACCTATTCTGTCCACCAGTTTCCAGCCAAGTATATTCGTGTCTGTCTCTATGATTTTCGCTTTTGTTTCATTGGTTTTAATGACCAGTTAGTACATCTGTATTGTTATATCCTGTGTGTAGGTACCACGGACCTCCGCCCCCCCGGGGATCAGGATACGGCGCGTAGCGCGTGTATACACACTAGGGTTCGACCCTAATGAGATGAGATAGTATCCCCTGGTCATCAAATGCCAAAGGGGGATACACGTTATGGGTAAAATAGAGTCGCCACCTAGAAAGGGTCTAGGACCCATAAATGTCTCCCCCAATCAAGGGAGAGAGACTAATGACTCTGACGGATAAGGCTGGTTTGCACCAAGATTCTAGACAAGTGTCAAGTGATAGACTGGGAAGGTGTTAGGCACCCAGTCTGCCCCACCCTAAGGCCGGTCTCTTTTTGTTTGACCAAAGTTTGTTTGTACCCTACTAACTAGTCCTAAATCTAGGTCACTGAAAACCCTAAACTAGGTATCTAAGCATGACATGTGAAAACATTAAACCAAGTGTCTAAATTATGCTAGCTAGGTTATGATGCAAATAGTGAAATGATTACGCTAATTAAATAAGCTTAAATGATTTAATTAATGTATGATGAGTTTTAGATTAAGCTAATTAAACAAGCCTAATCCTAGGATTAGTTTAGCAACTTATGAAACCCTAAATTAAACTAATTCAATTAATTGAGCTTGACCTAGATGGATGATTAATGAACTTATGAAATCCTAAATTGAACTAATGGGTTTAATTGAGTCTAGCCTAGATGGATGGTTAATGAAATTATAAAATCCTAAATTGAACTAATTAAAATGATTAAACCCAATCCCTAGTAATTTGCAATAAATTATTACAATCCTACTTAATCTAATTGGTAAAAGGATTTATAACTTAAATGAGACCTAATTAATTTATAAAAGTTAAACGGATTAGTTACATTAAATGAATGCATTTTTACTAATCTACCTAATCTAGTGTAGGGGGATTAAATTAAACCTATAGTTTAATTAAACTAATTATGAAACCTAATTGCACTAATTATGTTTACCTTGAGTTAATCCTAAGATGAGTTAAACATTTTTCAAAACCCTAGTTAAGCTAATGAGAAGAGAATCTTTTAACTAAATAAATGCAATGCTAATTATCTTCTAAATTAAATATGTCTAATGATTATTTCATGCTATACCTACATTATGTTAGAGTCTAAATGTTATATTAATTGAACCCATTAAATAATTAAAACAACTAATTACGATAAAGAAAAGCACTAGTAAAAAAATGATATATGAGCTTAAGCAATTAAACTAATCAAAGAAGCTAAATGAAATGATTAAAGGAAGCTAAACAAGCTAAAACAAGGGAAAGCTAGATGAATTGGAATACAAGTATATTAATTGCACTATTTTAAACAAGATCTGATTTTTTATTGCATTTAAAGAAAGAGGATGAAAAACCCTAAAAAATAAGAAATTATAACACGAACTCATTCCCCAAATACATCCTAATGCTACGGGCCGGTTTGAGGGGCCAGCCACGCCCGTCCTAACATACGCCTTACACTACGTCCCATACGTTATTAAGAGGGAAATAAAATAAAATCACTTGATTTTAAATTTTTAAAATTAGGGGAATCCCAAACCTAAGTTCTAGGACTAGATGCATTACAGACCTAAAATCAAACCACAATGGATAAAAGAAAAATAAAATATAAAAAAAAAAGGAGGGAAAGATTCCACATAGAAATGAAATAATAGGTTGGGGGCATTACAAATATGGGCTATCTAATAGCAAATTAAAGAAATAACAAAAAAACAAGAAAATAAAATAAGGAGAAGAAGAAAAAGTGAGTTGCAGGTTCGGTTACAGCAGGCTTTGGAGGAAGGAAGATGAGAAGAGAAGAAGAAGAAGAAAAGAAGAAAGAGGGGGGTTCGGTTGCTGCTGCAGGAGAAAAAGAAGAGAAGAGAAGAAGAAGAAGAAAAGAAGAAAGAGGGGGGTTCGGTTGCTGCCAGTTACAGCAGCAGGGAAGGAAAAGAGAAAGAAAAAGAAGAAGAAGAAGAAGAAAGTTCGGTTGCTGCCAGTTACAGTAGCAGGGAAGGAAAACAGAAAGAAAAAGAAGAAGAAAAAGAAGAAGGTCCGGTTGCTGCCAGTTACAGTAGCAGGGAAGGAAAAGAGAAAGAAAAAGCAGAAGAAGAAGAAGAAGAAGAAGAAGAAGAAGAAAGTTCGGTTGCTGCCAGTTACAGTAGCCGGGAAGGAAAAGAGAAAGAAAAAGAAGGAGAAGAAGAAGAAGAAGAAGAAGAAGA
Organism: Macadamia integrifolia; assembly: GCF_013358625.1. Taxonomy (NCBI): domain Eukaryota; kingdom Viridiplantae; phylum Streptophyta; class Magnoliopsida; order Proteales; family Proteaceae; genus Macadamia; species Macadamia integrifolia. The sequence goes on from NC_056557.1 coordinate 4,780,541, forward strand.
AGAAGAAGAAGAAGAAGAAGAAGAAGAAGAAGAGAGGAGGATTAGGGGCGGCTGCGGTTCGGTTGCTGCCGGTTAGGGGTTGCAGCAGCAGGGAAGGAAAAGAGAAAGAAGAAGAAGAAGAGAGGAGGATTAGGTGCGGCTGCGGTTCGGTTGCTGCCGGTTAGGGGTTGCAGCAGCAGGGAAGGAAAAGAGAAGAAGAGAAGAAGAAGAAGAAGAAGGAGGAGGAGTTAGTGCGGCTCGGTTGCTGCCGGTTAGGGGTTGCAGCAGCAGGGAAGGAAAAGAGAAGAAGAGAAGAAGAAGAAGAAGGAGAAGGAGGAGGAGTTAGTGCGGCTCGGTTGCTGCTGGTTAGGGGTTGCAGCAGCAGGGAAGGAAAAGAGAAGAAGAAGAAGAAGGAGGAGGAGTTAGTGCGGCTGTGGTTCAGCTATAGGGAAAAAAAGAAACAAAGGAAGAAAAGATGGGGAAGAAATTAGGGCTTGAGATCCTAATCTAAGGGTCTAGATTAAAAGAACAAAAAGTAACTTAAAAAAAAACTAAACCAAATCAAAGGTAAACATAAAAAAAAACAATTAAACTTAATTAATCTAAAAAATCAATTACCTAAACACCTTTAATTGGACCAAAATAAATCAATTCATATCTAATGAACCATATTGAACCTAACTGAGACTAATTAAACATAATTAATCTAAACAAATCAATTATTAATAAACTAGGAATTAATTTATTAAATTAGATAAGCTAGTTCTAACTGCAATTAGGAGAAGAAAAATACCTTAAGCCGGCTTTAATCAAGGAACAAGGGGAGATAACCCTTGTGCTTTGAGCCCCCAAATCGAACCGAACCGGATAAGACCTCCCGGCTCAATGAAGGATTAATGTATTAAACTTTTAAACTTGGAGAATGTTTGATTTTAGAGGGAAGAAGTTAGCCAAAAACCTTAATGGGGCCATCCTCTCTCCCAAATTCTCAATTTTTCTCCTCCCCTTTGGAAGAGGGGAAGGGCTGTTTTTATAGCCATGGGACTTGGGACAATTTTCTCAAATTTCCGATGTGGGACTAAAACTAGAGAGGATTGTCCAAAAAGCCTTGCTTTTGGACAAAGGGGTTTGGGCCTGATGGAGGCCGAGGTTCAGCACGGCCTGATGGAGGCCGAGGTGGAGCACGGCCTGATGGAGGCCGAGGTGCAGCACGGCCTGATGTAGGCCGAGGTTCAGCACGACTTTATGGAGGCCGAGGTGGAGCACGGCCGGATGGAGGCAGAGGTGGGGCACGGCCTGATGTAGGCCGAGGTGGAGCACGGCCGGATGGAGGCCGAGGTGCAGCACGGCCTGATGTAGGCCGAGGTGCAGCACGGCCTGATGTAGGCCGAGGTGCAGCACGGCCTGATGTAGGCCGAGGTTCAGCACGGCTTTATGGAGGCCGAGGTGGGGCACGGCCTGATGTAGGCCGAGGTGGAGCACGGCCGGATGGAGGCCGAGGTGCAGCACGGCCTGATGTAGGCCGAGGTGCAGCACAGCCTGATGTAGGCCGAGGTGGAGCACGGCCCGATGGAGGCCGAGGTGCAGCACGGCCTGGTGTAGGCCGAGGTGGAGCACGGCCTGATGGAGGCCGAGGTGGAGCACGGCCTGATGGAGGCCGAGGTGCAGCACGGCCTGATGTAGGCCGAGGTGCAGCACGGCCTGATGTAGGCCGAGGTGCAGCACGGCCTGATGTTGGCCGAGGTGGAGCACGGCCTGATGTTGGCCGAGGTGGAGCACGGCCTGTTGGAGGCCGAGGTGGAGCACGGCCTGTTGGAGGCCGAGGTGGAGCACAGCCTGATGTAGGCCGAGGTGGAGCACGGCCTGTTGGAGGCCGAGGTGCAGCACGGCTTGATGGAGGCCGAGGTGGAGCACGGCCTTATGGAGGCCGAGGTGCAGCACGGCCTGATGGAGGCCGAGGTGCAGCACGGCCTGATGGAGGCCGAGGTGGAGCACGGCCTGATGGAGGCCGAGGTGGAGCACAACGTCAAATTCTAATTTTTGAAAAAAATTTCTCTTGAAAGTTTATAGCAAAATATGGTCATTTTCTACTCTAAGTTTGAAAATTCTCCAAGTCTAAAATATCCAACATGTAATCCTTCATATTGTCATCATTGCCGGGTGGTGACAAAATTCGGTGTCTACACTGTGCTGCAGGTTTCCCTTATTGACTAGTCACTCTCAGTTCTGCAGATCACTCCTTTTTTCTGATCTGTTGGTTCTGTTATCAGCCGTGACATCATTGTGTGTGTGTGTTTGATCTTCTGTCCATTGTTCCCTATTGTTCTGTCCAACAAGTGCTCACTGATCTCTATTGTTACTGCAGGGGTTTGGATACTGTTTCCGTTACTATTTTGGCTGCAGGTTATAATTGTATTTTCTGGACACTATATTTGTTCCTCAATTTTCACCCCAAAGATTAGATTTTTTTTTTTTTAATTTTATTTTATTTAAATTTGTTGCTCAACGTTAGTTCCTTTAGTATCTTAAATTTGATTTTTATCAGACCAGCCAGTTGTAAGTTATATCTAGTTTTAGTTAACTTGCTAATTCATGTGAAAGGCTAAGGCTGAGTTTGGTAGTCATCTACAAAAAAAAAATAAAGCGTTTGGTGTCAACTTGGTGTTTTTCGTTTTTTTTTTGGAGCAAAAAGGGAAAAAAAAAAACCGCTAGAAACGCAAAATGATGGAAAGACAAAACCTTGTTCCGTCATTTTGGTTTTGTTCCAAGTACAGAAAAAGTGAACAACTAGAGTAATCGTTCCTGAAACAGGTTCACCAAACACCATTGTTTTTTGTTTTAAAACGGCATTTTGACACAAACTTAAAATTCTGTTTTTGACACGAAATGTCATTTCTGGAACTGAATGACTACCAAATGCAGCCTAAGTTTCTATTTCTGTTTCGTGTCGTTACAGCAGATTCCACCTTTGGATCTGTTTGATTTTCGGAGGAACATATCACCCCACTAAAAAGGAATAGCTGATTCCAATTCCAACTCAGCTCCATCCGACCGTTGGATGTTGTTTTGTTTGATTTTTACTATTCTGCCATAATGTATTCTGTCATAGGGTCATTGTGTTTCTATCATGTGGGTTTGTGTTCTATTAAGCCTATCCTTCCTACCCTAGAACACTCTTGTATGGCTCACCCTTGAGCCCTGGGCAGGCATTGAATGTTGCATCGACTGCAAAATCAAAGTTGAGAAAGTGATTTGGCTTGTCAAAGACGACAAAAGCTGATCTTATTTATAATGTGATAACGGATTATAAATAAGGTATTGTTAGCTAGGACTGAGTCATAATGCAGTCATAGTCTTTATCCTACATACAATGAACCTAGACAGTCTAGTCATCTAGTTTATCCTTCAACAATCAATCATTTAGCCTTGGTCCTCTCGTCATCCGATTCCCGAAATCTTGTGCCACAATTTACATATCAACAAAAGTACTGAACCTTGATTACTTCTGTGATCACAACCAAAATTCACCAATGCATACTGCGTGAGCTTCACAATAAACATGAGAATCAGCCTGGATCAATTACTATTGCCTTGCCCCACAGCCTCGTTGGCAGGGCAAGGAATCTTTTCTGTCCAAGGAGGGCAACCACAACAACTTCAGGGTCACTCCGCTATTATTAGAGAAACAAGTCAAATCCCAACTCCTTGCCTTGAGAAACACAATCAACATTAAGCTTAAGCTGTTCAGGAGAAGGATGAAATGAACAAACAAACTTGATCACATTCTACAAAGGGTATAAATTAGAGTGAACGCCTTAACAGTTGAAGCATCCACGTCGAAACATCAATTTGTGAAAAAGATATCTGAGAAATGCCTCCTTAAGATGGGAGATAATTTGAAAAAACATTTAATCAGCCATTGACACCCTCCCATTATGCTTTCTATTACTTTGTTCAACCCAGATCTCATGTAAAATAGATCTGGAAAGAGTAGCCTTGATCAAACCAGCATATAGCAGCTTAGAAGCATCCCATACCACAAATTGGGCCTCTGTAAGATTGAATGAAACCCAGCTACAGGGAATCCATTATTGGTGCTAAAACAACCCCAAAATTTTTGTTTGACACTTGCTTCATGAATAGATGGTGGAAATCCTCCAATCAATTGAGCAGGAAGCACTCATACCCATGGTTTAAGATCTCGCTAATATCTCGTTTTTTCAAAAAGGCGAGACGAGATGTATGAGGAGTTATAAATTGTACGAAAACTCAACCGAGATCTTGAGATCTCGCCAAATCTCACCGAGATCTCACCTCTCTTCTTTTTTAAAGAAAAACACTGAGGAGCAAGGTTTTTGGCGCTTTTTGCTTGAAGATCTTCATTCTTACACTTATTGAAGCTTAAAGAGTAGAGAATATTATCTCCTCATCCACATTTGGAGTTACGTTAATTTTCAATGTATGTGAATGTGACTCATCAGTCATTAATGTTAATTGTTAAACAATTCAGTAATTATCTATGATGTCTTTTAAATTCTTATGATTATATTGTCTCATGTGTCGATTGTGGAATGTGGATTGTGGAATAGAGCATATTGGCCTTGGGTCCGAAAAGTCGGAGACTAATTCCATAGGGTATGAAGTCAAAGTACCATTTTAGGTTTGATTTTTGAACAACTGATGCTTCCATTGTGTTTAGATGGCCTAAAATAGGGTAAATACCAAGTTTCAGGGGCTACAAAGATCATATGGTCACCAAGACCAACCACCGAGTCGACAGGAAAAAATACATGATCTCGGCGAGATCTCGCCAGATCTCTCTTTTTTGGATCAACAAGATGGGGGGCGAGAGAGAGAGATCTAAGCCTTGCTCATACCTCGGTACAAAAGGGTCTAGTTTGGTTGATATTGCCTAGACACCCTTGGGCCCAAGCATTCATTGATTGGAAAATACAACATGGGTGTGATCAGGATTTGGTGGGAATAATCCATGATCTTTTGTCCTTCACTTATTTGGCAACCAGGTCCACTAGGCCATGTATCTTTAACACTGGACTTAGCAACCCCATCCAAGATATCCTAGTCTTTCTAAATTACCTTCGCCAAGAATTACATTTTAGTCGTATATTCTCTAAAGAAGGTGCTTAGACATCATTTGAATAGCAGCTCAACAGCAGTGTCTGCAGCAAGCCTTCCTACTCTCAATTTCTAACATAGAAAGGAAAGGGGTTTGGGTTCTTTGTAACCACGGTTGGTTACACTGATTCTGTTCATATTGGAGTTTCCCTTAGGATGTTGATAGGCATGGTTGCACTGAGAATAACCCAAAATAAAAGGATATGTACTAAAAGCTGGAACCAAAACGAACTTTAACCATGCTCCCATAGTTCTCCATTTTATTTTTTTTGCCAGACCAGTATGAGTCAGAATTTAGCAATTGTAGTAGGTTGCCAAACCACTCATGTTGCAGATTTACATTCAGTTGTTTTCAATAACAGAAGGTGGAACATAGAGTTTTGTTTGCATCATGCAATTGAAACACCGCACTGAAATATGATACACACAAAGCTCTTGGCATTAAGACTGTCCCCTGTTTTGCACTTATTTTGCTATCACTTATACATTCAAGCAGGTGATCTCACACCAGAAATGAAAACTGTGTATCTACTGTTAATTTTGTTTATTTACATTTTAATGATAGGTTGGGGTCGATTGTGAGCTCTGCTTGTTGTCGCAAGATGACAGAATCCGTAGAAATTATCTTCTCACAGATCTTCAAACCTTGAATCTCAATGAATCACAGTCTGATGCATTGATAAGATCCATTGCTACAAAGAATTGCAACCATAAGAGTTCAGTGAAGCTTATTTGGGGCCCTCCAGGTACAGGGAAGACTAAGATGGTTGGTGCTTTGCTCTGGGTACTTCTAAGAATGAAATGCAGAACCCTCACATGTACACCGACTAATATTGCCTTAATGGAAGTCACATCACGCCTCTTGAAATTGGTTAGGGAGTCACTTCAGCATCACAATTATGGCTTGGGAGATATAGTCTTATCTGGTAATGAGGAGCGAATGAAGATTAAGGAACGTCAAGACCTTCATGATGTTTTTTTGGATTATCGTGCCCGTGAGCTTTCAAAATGCTTTGCCCCTCTCTCAGGGTGGAACCATCAACTAAACTCCATGATACCCTTGCTTGAAGATGCCGGTCATGTGTATCTTTTTTATTTGGAGGAGAAAAAGAAGGAAAAGCTGGATGTTTCTCAAAATGAGAGAAAAAAAGACAAAAACACAAAAGAGAAAGAGGAGGATAGTTCTAAGGGAAAAACCAAGGAAAAAAGGAAGCAAAAAATTGCTAGGAACTTAAAAGAAGGCAAACGCAAACATATACGGCAAGAAAAGATTCTTGCTCAAGAGAGTAAACAATTGAATTGCCTGGAACCAGAGTATCCTCCTGAAACCATGATAACTGAAGGGCAGGAGGATGGAAAGAAGGATGTTTTGACTATTGAGGTGTTCATCAAGAAAAGATTCACTGATATTCAGATGGACCTCCGGTTCTTCATTGTAACTTTGTGTAAGCACCTTCCTACGTCCTTCCTTTCTGTGAGAGTAGTAGAAGTCATGATTAAAGCTCTCCATTTTCTTGAATCTCTTGGAACTCTGTTACATGGATCTGTTACTAATGAAGAGCTGAAGTGCGTCTTTGTTGATTCTGAAGATTTAAAGACAACAGTTTGTGGCTCCAATACACTCTTGCTCGATAGGACCAGAAATGACTGCCTTAAGATTCTCAAATCCCTTCGTGAAGCATTTTCTGTTCCTAATTTTATGGATAAACATGCGATCAGGAATTTCTGTTTGCAGCATGCTTACTTGATTTTCAGTACTGTTTCAAGATCCGCGAAGTTGCACTCTGATGAGAGGACACCATTGGAGCTTTTGGTTATTGACGAAGCAGCACAGCTTAAAGAATGTGAATCAGCCATTCCCCTCCAATTGCCTGGTGTCCGGCATGCTATTCTCATAGGTGATGAACGACAACTGCCAGCAATGGTTCGAAGCAAGGTTGGAATTTCCACTTTCTTTTCATTACATTATGTTTCTTATGATCAGTAGTTCTCTCTTATTTGGGACCTTTCCATTTGTTAGATTTCGGAGAAGGCTGAATTTGGAAGAAGTCTGTTTGAAAGGTTGGTATCACTGGGACAAAAGAAGCACCTTCTCAATGTCCAGTATAGAATGCACCCATCAATAAGCGTATTCCCAAACACACAATTTTATAGAAACCAGATTTTGGATGCTCCATCTGTCAAAGAAAGAAGCCATGAAAGACACTTCCTTCAAGGTAATATGTATGGCCCCTATTCATTTATAAATGTTGCTTATGGAAGAGAGGAACTTGATGGGCATGGCATGAAAAACATGGTAGAGGTAGCAGTGGTTTCTGAGATTGTGAAAAGCCTCTTCAAAGGTATATGTCATCATTGATATTTTAAATACTTTCCTTTGAGCTAAATTTTATCTTTTTTTACCTAATGATTAGAAAAGAATTTCTTTTATATGGACATATTACCTTGACACATGCCTACGTAATCCATTTTTTCTGTTACAGCATCATTTGGTTCAAGGCAGAAGCTTAGTGTTGGTGTAATATCCCCATACAAGGCTCAAGTTTTTGCGATTAAAGAGAAACTTGGTGACACATATGATACACCAAGTGACTTCTCTGTGAGTGTTCGGACTGTTGATGGGTTTCAAGGTGGTGAGGAAGATGTAATAATAATCTCTACCGTCAGGTCTAATGGGAAAGGATCTGTGGGTTTCCTTGCCAATCTTCAACGTACCAATGTAGCTTTGACAAGGGCAAGGTACAAGATCATAACTTATATCTAGGTTAAGAATGTTTAACTCTTTTCGATTTACAACTTGGTTACTTTCTTTGCAGGTACTGCCTCTGGGTATTGGGGAATGGCCCAACTTTATTCAAAAGTGGTTCCATTTGGAGGAAACTAGTCCTTGATGCAAAGGATCGGGGGTGTTTTTTTAATGCTGATAAGGACGAGAGCTTGAAGGAAGCAATAATTGCTGGTCTGGTTGATCTTGGTGAATTTGATGAGTTACTTAATATGGATTATCTGCTGTTTGGTGGAGCGAGGTGGAAGGTATGTTGCCTGGATTTTTTGTGGTTTACCTTGGCTTACCCTTCTTAGTTCAGAATTGTAGGTGCTGAATACTTTAGTATTGCAACCCCTGTTTATGGAATTGTCTTTTGAAACATCATTTGTGTTTGGGTGAAACCAAACATCATTTGTGTTTGGGTAAAACCTTTCTGCTCAAATATCTGCCATGCGGCAGATTAGATGGAGGCCAAATTTGTGGACAGATAGACCCAACGTCCCCGATCACATAATAAAGTCGAGATAAAACAGAGTTTGGTGAGTGGCAAAATAGAGCTCTAAAAAATCATGACCATAGGAGAGTGCGCAGTTGTGGTCAGAAACCATAGGTGCATAGACATGCATGGTGGCATCTGATGAATTTGAATCTGAAACATGACACATGGCTAATCCAGTCCATGTCTTTTCTATCCAATGGTTGGAATAGTGACTTCATCTGTCGATGTGGCATGATGAAAGCATGCCATTTTGATACGCTGATCAAAGTTGAACTGAGTTTTTCCATTTGTACCTTCAGTTTCAGATGTTGCTGCTCCCGTATGCTTACACTGTCTGGTTTTATTATTTAATGACTCTTTAATATCCAACGAATGGAAAATTTCCTTGTTTTCTGATTAGTGTATTCGAAGTCTAAAAGCTTATCTCAATGCTTGATAAGAAAAGGAGACGAGGCCTAGAGTTGAGTATAAAAGGAACAGGAAGTTTTGACTCAAATTTTGTCTTCTCTGAGGAGGAATGCAAATCAAATGGCAACTTACCTGGCTATTGATTCATCTCCAATAATTTTTTAACTGTCTTTGATTAAAAAACCATGAAAACTTTCAAAGAGTGATTAGGAGAAATCATTTCATTGATAAAACAAAGAGTTTATTTAAAAACGTTTGTTAGTTCTGTCTTGATGAATGTTCACTACCATTTTCTTTTTTAATTTATCAACTGAGGATAACTCTTCTGTCTTCAGATATTAAAATTCCTGAGCTGTTAACGATTTGAATTTTCTTCTGGATGTATTCTCATCCTTGAGCCTCTAAATAAAGAGCCGGTTGTTACAATTCAAAATTTACATTCTGTCACTAGAAAAAAACTGTTGCACAATCTGAGTTTAATGAGCTTTTGAATTTTATTTCTTAAAATGTATTTTTTTTATGCATTTAAATTGAATTTCTATTGTTACAGATCAAAACTGGTCTTATCCTTCGTTCCCTTTCTCCTTTTCCATATCTCTCTCTCTCTCTCTCTCCCCCTCACCCCCCCCCCCAAAAAAAAAAACATAGATAACAAGTTTGATTTAATTTAATGTTCAACAGGTTCTCTTTAGCAATGATTTCTGGAAATCCATGGCTAAATTATGGATTAAGACTCGGAAAGAAGTATTTGCTCTATTAGTGAAGCTTGCAAGTGGATGGCGTCATCCCCAAAAGTGGAAATATCTCTACTTAATGGATGGCATTTCTTCTGAGCTGCTGAATATATACAAGGTCAACGTGTTCAATCTTGTCTGGACTGTTGATATTCTCAGAGAAAATTTCAAGTTCATCCAAGTCTTGAAAATTTGGGATATTTTACCATTGCAAGAGATACCAAAACTGGCTAAGCGACTGGATGATGTCTTTGGGAATTATGAAGTAAACGATATGAGCCGCTGCAAGTTCAAATGTTCTGAAGGGTAATTACATGATCATTCTACTTAACATGTACTTTTCAAATAATTTAATAGAAAAATGGGTCTAATAATATGAGCAGATCATTACATTTTTTATATGGTAGGACCATAATTTAGTAAATTTTTTTGTAGTAACATTATGTTTGAATGTTATTATGGACGGGAAGTTTCATGTTTTCTACTTCTGGTCACTAGGAAGTTGGAAGTTCCAATGAGTTGGGAAATCTCAAATGCTGCAACATTGATGGACCTTCAGGAGCCCAAACCTCTGCCGTTTTTGTCAAGTCGTTTTGTTTCGCTCCATCCGGGGAAGGAACCAAATGCATCAGCAGTAGTGTATGGGTGAGTTGTTTGAGGTTTTATTCATACATTGGTCTATATTTTTCAAAGATTATTGGGAAGTATGTAGCTTAAGTTGTCTATTGTTTTCTTATAAATTGAAATATGCCCTCAAATACTATCCCCTTCGGTGGGAAACTGTCCAATAAAGCATTATGGGTATATTCTTGTGAGAGGTCTTCTCTGGAAGCCCAACGGTTATATGCTGAACACGCTGAGGGGCCTGGTTATCTTGTTCAGTAGGAACTAGGAACTGCAGAGTATGTCATCATCATGGTCCAAAATTTTAGTTTCTGGATATTTAGCAGCTTTTATTGCTGTTCGGTTGGGACACATGGTACATCTTCTATGGTTAAAATTTCCGAAGATCAATTTGATAGTTTGCTGCAAATTACTGATAATGCTTGACCTATCGAAATCAGTGATATAACCTGCAAAACCAACGATTTGGCTGGAACTACAAGGATGAAGAGAAGGAGCCATCCAGGGATTCTGAAAAATGGTAAGTAAACAAATTCTTTAAATTCGATGGAACCTACTGTTATCTTATTTACAGTGTACAAACCATTAATTTGCAACCCTGAATCTAGTTCTACAATTTGAACCACCCAATCAGTATTTTGCCCTCGTAGGTTAGTAGCTGCATATGAGGAGTATGACCCATAAATTGAACTTTGGATTGATCCACCTACTTTAAGGCTATGTTTGGTTGCACTCGCTGACACTAGATCATTCGTCCTCTCCCCGAACTCATGAACCCCGCAGCAGGTCTTCCTCTTCTTTTTCTCTCCTGTTTTTGGCTTCTTGTCTGGAATCGTTGCCGGTTACTATATTTGCTTCTTCCTCTCCCTGAGTTCTCGAGACGTGAACCTCCTGCTTCATGAATATATGATCCCACAAGGCAGATAGGAATCCAACCACCACTGTGAACACAAGTACACCGTATCCGTCTCTCTCCATGGATTCTTAAACCTCTCTTCTCCATCTTTCTGGATCTCGCCACGGGTGAGAGTTAGAGAAAACCTTAGCGTCTCCATCTCCATTAGGCCTCCAATTTTTCCTTCCGTCTCTCCAATTTACCTCCAGACCTTCATATCTGATTTTATTCTTTTCTTTCAAGCTCTCCTTCACATTTCAAGTCTTTATAACTGTTTAATGCTGAAAGGATCTGATGCATCTCTGTCTCAACAATACTCCTCAATAGGATTACTGTGAACAGGTGTTCAAATAACCTAAACACTTTACTGATTATGTAGCTAAAGAAGATGGGTTGATAAAGGCTAATGAGATAGAGTTGTCCTCTTCTTCAGAGAGTGAAAACTCCCCGATCAGCTCAATTTTCTGCCTGAAGAATAATGTCTCCATGGAAGAGTTCGACCAAGTGGAGGACTGCTACATCTTGGACTTTGATCTATATGGTTTCGTTGATCAATTTGAAAAGCTCTCCCTCAAGGATGATGATGATGCTGAAGAGCTCGCTGTTACAGGTCAACGAGGCCAGGTTGGTACCCAAAACAGAGCATATAAACCATCAGTTAACTGAAATAATACCCTAGATGAAAATCCTAGTTTCTTTGTTAAGCCCCATTATCATATTATTTTTGTTGGAATTATATATTTGATATCCGTTGGTAGGTGGCATGTCTAGATTATCCCCACTCAAGGCATCTCTGTGCGAAATTTCCCTTCGACAGAACTCCTCGTGAGGATTACTGTGAACAGGTGCTCGAACTTCTAACCTCAAAACTCTTAACTGATTGGTGCATAGAATATTAAATAAACCAGCATTTACTTTTTATTCTATCCTAGTTTCCTAGTCGAGCAATTGATCCGAAGCTTGAGGTAATCTAATGATGTCTCTGTGTCAATTTCAAAATCAGCAGAGAAATTAATTAAAATGTGTTTTGATGGTTGCAGTGCTACTGTTATGTATGTGATATAATTGCCCCTTGCAAATTCTGGAAGAAACCAGTAGGTGGACATTGTGATGCGACAGAGCATGACGAGTTGTGGAAGAACCTGAGGGATAAGAATAAACCTGTGCCGCCACCTACCAGTGAAGCAACTCTCATCTTAGCTCTTTAAATGTATATATATCTAGATGAATTATATGGTAGCAGTGTTACTGTTATGTATCTGATTCAATTGCCCCTGCAAATCCTGGAAGAAACCAAAAGGACATTGTGAAGCTATAGTGCATGATGAGTTGTGGAAGAACCTGAGGGGAAAGAATAAACCAGTGCAGCCACCGATCAGTGAAGCAATCATCTTAGCTATTTACTTGTATATATATCTCAATGACCTGTTTTGGAGTCTGGCTTGCTAGATGAGCGATTTGTGTACCAATCTAACAAATCTAATATGCTAATGGATGGTCCACCAGATGTTGATTGTGGATAATGGTACGATTTTCTAGTAAGACAGTTCACGATCCCATGAATACAAGCAAACATATGAATCCATCCATGGAGATAATTTTGTGCAGATGAAAGTATGTAGATAAATCTGTAAAGGATGATGGGATTTTGAAACATCTAAATGTTGGAATAAGATCTGATTGCAGATGCTTTGACAGTAAACATGTTTGCAATTTTCAATAACAATAATAATGAAAGTAAGTATCTACTTTCTGGACTTCATCTGCATCAACTTTTTATTCAAATAAATACTCTACATTGGCATAGAAAGTAAACTAGTTCAATGGTCCAGCTAAACTTTAAACATCATGTCCTTCTAACTCTAATTGTTACATATTTTCAACCTTTGAAGATAAAATTATGGAAAACTATTGATACTTTATATAAAAAGTGAGGTTTAGCACCTGACAGCATTTACAGTCAGATCATTGGTAGTCATGCAAGTTTTAGAGGGTTTTTTTTTTATTTTTTCGGGGGGGGGGGCGGGGGGGGGACTGGGGTGGGGAGGGTTTTCTGTTCTAGCCAATTAGATTGGTATCTCTGATATGCACACCTTGTTGTACCATGAGGAAGGGTGATGTGAAAATATCAAAATGGTTTTAGATTGGCCGTCTGTAGAATTTTAAATTGAAATTCAGCAATGTACTCTTCAAGTATTGGCGTCATTCCTTAAAATTTTATATTGTTCATGTATTCGCATTCACCTCTTTTATTACTCTATACATTACAATACATTGAGTAGTAATTGTCCCAATATTATTCCATTAATTTCATGTTAGAGGTCATTTTAACATTTTCATAATCTTTCGATATATAAAAGTTGTCTCTTTTTGAGAATCTGTTGTTTTCAGAATATTAAAGTGGCAGTGTTAGACTTTTCATGTAGTCCTTGTGTTGAGTATAGCGGTTGAAGCAACAAAAAGTTCTGTAGTAATGGAAAGAGAGGGAAGAGAGAAGCTAAGAAGTAAGGGAAAGGGAGACGCCCGACCCCAACCCCGTGCGTGATTCAAAAACACCCTAGGAACCCCCACACACACATGACAAGGGAGAGTACCTCTCCAAAGTGCTTGCATCCTTAAGATAGGATTAAAGTTTCCAATGTGGGACTAAACTTTAGCTCACATGCTTTTACTAGTACCAATGAGTTTGAACAAAAAGAAGAGACTTGTTTTGAAACTTAACCTCCAACAGAATCACTTTTTAAAGCACTACTCTATTCCCATAATATTACTCTTGCGGAGTAGGATAAGGAGAAAGCACTTTCACCTCAGAATCATTCTTGCAGAGCTGATTTTTGTTGCCCACTGTCATAGTGCCAAGTGGATAAGTGATGTGGCTATTTCAACTATTGAATAGACAATTATGGTCTGGATTAGCCAGTTGATAGCTTAATTGAATCAACTACACAGTTTTCATAGTAATGGTTGTCTTCCTGAGATTGAAACAATTATGAAAATTTTTCCAGGGCAGATAAATCCTGACGATTGCTGTTCGACTTAGTTGTTTTCAAGCTTAGCGATCTTTGGGTTTTCTTTGATTGAACATTCCCGCATGGATTTCTGATTCTCAGAGCTGAGCTTTCCTTCTTCGTTTGGGAACATATCTCATCCACCCCACCATCTAAAAGCAATTGAAGCATATTAGGGTGTTAAGTATCTTTGATTTATAGATACATGGAACTTGAGGAAGGGAAGGGAAGGGAAGGGGAGGGGAGGGGAGG
>NC_056557.1:4794862-4829770 GCF_013358625.1 Macadamia integrifolia
GGGGGGGGGGGGGGGGGGGGGGGGGGGGGGGGGGGGGGGGGGGGGAGGGGGACGGGTTTGGGAGCAGGGGAGAGTGAGGCAGGGATGTAGATTGGGTGGGGTTGCAGGGAAGGGTGGAACTGTGTAGCAGAGAGTGAGAGTAAGAGTAAGAAATGAAAGCAGTGTTGCAAGCAAGGTTTTAAAACTCGGGATTGATCTCTAAGAAATGAAAGCAGTGTTGCAAGCAAGGTTTTAAAACTCGGGATTGATCTCAATCAATACTGATATGGATTGAATTGGGATCGAATTGGATTGAACAGATTCAAGCTTTAAAAAAAAAAAAAAAAAAAAAAATAAATAATGTTTTGGGCCATTTTACTCTATACCTTATCAGTAGATCCGTCCGTATGGATGAATCAGGGAGTGGACTTGGATGATACCAATCCAATCCTAGTGATCCTAATCGATCCAATCCAATTTTTAATATATGGTTGTAGGAGGTGGTGGTAATGATAGTGGTATAAAATTATGATTAAGGTTGTAATTGAAAACATAAAAATAGGTACCCTAAACATAACTTTACAGATATTGGGTATTCTGGGAGAATTTTCTCTATTTCCCTTTCTATGTCTATTGTTTTATTTATTTATTTTTTTGCTAACGACGGTTTATTCAGGCCTTCAGCCTGACTATTCCCACGGGTCAATACTGACCCCACAACCGCATGAACCATATTCTATACTTTCTATGTCTATTATATTCTATTTTTATAATAAGTAATTTCATTATTATATGGAGAACAACATATTATCTCGATTATAAAATTTTTGATTTCATATAAATTTTATGGTATAATGTTTTCTGTTCAGCGCTTCTTGCTCTCTCTCTCTCTCTCTCTCTCTCTCTCGCTCTCTCTCTCCATATGCTCAGAGATGAGCGATGGAGAGCAGTATGTGTTGGCTCACCCTCCACTCTTGGACAAATAATAGTTGCCCAAAATTTATATATCTATATTATTTCACATTATAAGTACAATGTTAATTAATGAATATAAACTCTTGATAATGACTCAACTTATTAATTCTTTCTTAACAACTTAATATCATGCAATCTTTTAAATATGAATCATGTCCCACTAGTAGTCTGTACTGGTCCTCAAAGCTAATTGACTCCTGTAATTTCCTTGTAGATATAGTAAATGGAAATTTTTTTCTTTCATCCATAGTGGAGGAAACCACAAGAATATAAGGGTATTATTAACCCTCTATTTATTTATTTATTTTTATTCAAACAAATAAAGATAGTTTAGATAGTCCTAGAGTTATTACATAATACTTTCAGTTGATACTGTTTTGTAGACAGTACTTCTTTGGCTAGAGTTTTTAGGTCCTCCATATGTAGGCCATGAATTAACCATAAAATCATGATTGTTTTGCAACAACCATCCAATCTCCTTCGCATCGCTCCACACCTGGTCTATTCGCATCTGTCTTGCTCGTGCCTTAGTTAGCCCTTGTATCAGTCCTAAAGCCTCTGCCTCACCATCCTTTCCTGTCATACAAAAATCAGACTCCATTAGTATGCATTTCCAGATGAAACAATATTTAGAGCCCATACAGATTTAGTCCCCCCTTTGTCCTTGACCCTTGTGATGATAATTCTGTTTGTGTCTGTGATGGTGTATGGTTCCAAAGTCACCATTGTTTGCATCCAATTGGAAAGTGGTTTAGGTTCCGTCCCCGTCATTCCAACGGCGATCTAGAATTCAATCTGTTTGACCGTTTGGAGTGCACTTGGTTTCTGTTCACCAAAGGTGAGTAGATTCCTGTGCCTCCAAATAAAATAGCTTGTGATCATAAAGATTGAAAAGAACCATGATTGATCCTTTTTGGGTAAAAAGCCCGAGTTGAAACAGAACATTACCAATTTCCTAACATTTGATACTGGAATCTTGTTCAGTTTGAAACCCAAGGGTCCTGTGGCCCAAACCTGCTTGGCAAATTCGCACTCAAAAAGCACATGGTAGATAGTTTCCTGATTGTTATTACAATTGCCACAAGTGATGTCCAAATCTACCCATTTGGATAAAATTTCCTTAGTGGGTAACCCGTTGTTAATGGTTCTCCAAAGGAAAATTTTAAATTTGGGGTGGATTTTGATCTTCCAAAAAAATTGCCACCATTTAGCACATGGACTAGTACATTTGCATCTATGAGGTTGTTCAATGGAAATCGAAAAGGAACCGTCTTTAAGGAATATTGCAGCTCAACCTGTTTTTAAAGGTCCCCTGTTTCGATAAGGAACACTACCATTGGTCCCTCTCTCGTGAGCATAGAATCTTCGCAATGATCTCTTCACAAAGTGGGGTGATAATATTGAGTTTAATAAAGCCGTATTCCATTGCCTATTGGTCAAGGTATCACTAACTGTTTCAATAGGAGGGTCCCTCACTTTGAAACATGCCAGATCGAGTGACATGTTGTCTTTCTGGAATCAAGGGTCATCCCAAAAGGCAGTTTCTCCTCCATTACCAATTCTTTTGATTACCATATTTTTCAACCAAGGAATGATTTTACAAATATTGTTCTAGCAAAAAGAACCACGAGCTCTCACTGTTTTGTGGTAAAAAATGGATCTATTATGAAAGTACTTGGCTTTGAGAATCTTGGTCCAAAGGCAATTTTCATTTGTTATTAATCTCCATCCTAGTTTAAGGAGGAGGGCCAAATTATGGGTTTCTGAATCTCTAATTCCAAGACCTCCTCTTATCTTGGGTTGGTAGATTGTATTCCATCCGATCAAATGGTATTTTTTCTTGTTACTTTGATCTCCATTCCAGAAATGTAGGTAAATGGAATCAAGTTTCTTGCAAATGGTCTTGGGGAGTGCCAAGCAGTTCATCAGGTAAGACGGAATTGAAGCCAAAGTAGATTGTAATAACACCCCTATCCCCGCAAAGGATAGCATCTTAGATTTCCAAAGGCTGAGTTTCTCTCTAACTCTTTCTAAGAGTTTGGAAAAGGAAAGAGTTTTCACTCTCTGATGGAAAAGATTTGTACCCAGATAGGTAGAGTTTTTGTCCATTTTTTTTTATCCCAATCACTTCACACAATTGTGCTTTTGTGGAAGCATCAACGTTGGAGCTAAAGGATAAAACACTTTTTTCAAAGTTTATTGTTAACCCAGAAAGATCTGAGAACAATTCCAGGATACAATTGATAGTGCCCAAGTCATCTTTATTAGCTCTACAAAAAATGAAACTATCATCTGCAAAAAATAAATGGGTGATTTCAGGAGCATACCTGGCGACTTTGATTCCTTTGAAGAGGTTGAGATCCTTGTATGTAGACAATAATCTAGAGAGGGTTTCCATCACCATAATGAAAAGAAAAGGACTTAGGGGGCATCCTTGACGGATTCCTCCAGAAGTAGTAAAGTGATTGAATCATGTGCCATTTAATTTAATGGAAATGAAGTAGTGCTAATGATATTTCTGATCATTTCACACCATTTGTCTCCAAATCCCAAAAAACAAAAAATGGCAAGGAGAAACCCCCACTCAACCTTATCAGATGCTTTTGCTATATCTAGTTTGATTGCCACGAAACCTGACTAACCTTTTTTCCTTTTTAGGAAATGGGGTCTTTCCTGAGCAATGATGATGTTATCTTTGACTTGTCTTCGGGAAACAAATGCAGATTGTTATGGGGAAATGATCTGGTTTATGATAGGCTTTAGTCTTGTAGCTAACAGTTTGACAATGATCTTGTAAATAACATTACAAAGGCTAATGAACCTAAAATCTCTCACCGATGGGGCCGTATCATTTTTTACAATCAAGGAGATGAGGGTGTGATTGGTTGAGGGTAGTAGTGAGGAAGAGTGAAAAAAATCTACCATGAATTTGAAAACATTATCCCCCAAAAAATCTCAACACTTATGGAAAAAAAATAGCCTAAAATCCATCAGATCCAAGAGTTTTAAACGGTCCGATGGAAAAGATGATGTTTCTGATTTCCAGTAGTGTGGGAGGTGCAGTGATGAGGGATAAGTGATTTGTATCCACAGGGGAAAATAGGCATTCAATAACTGATGGGTCCAATGGGTTAGATGTGGTGAAAATCTGGGATAGGAATGATGCAAACTCAGCCACAATGTCCCCAGGGGTAGTTAATTTTTCCCCACCATCATTGACAATATATTCAATCTTACTTTTATGTAAGCTTATCTTAGTTACAGAATGGTAAAATTTAGTATTTCTGTCACCATCCATGATGTACAAATGTCTAAATTTCTGGTGCCAGAAACTTTCTTCAGTCTCCAAAATCCAACTTACCTTGTTCTTGATCCTCTCCATTTCAAGAAGATCATGGAGAGAATCAGGGTACATATTTTCCATTTGGAGAAACTGGGATTAATAATAAAATACCATATTATCAATATGACCAAACGTATCACAATTCCATTTTGACAAGATCCTACTTAAAGACACAAGCTTCCATGTGAGAGAATCATATCCTAAAGCTTTCCATTTTCCATAACAGAAAGAAAAAAAAAAAAACTCCGGGTGAGCCATCCACGCATGTTGGTAATGAAAGAGTGTTTTTTGTTTTTCTAATAGGTCCTGCAGTTCGAAAAATAATTGGATTGTGGTCGGAACCAATTGAGGTCAATTTAGAGACCGATGGGTTTGAGCATAGAGTGATCCAGTCCGGATTGACAACACTCTATCAAGGCACTCTTTGATGAGATTGGCACTTTTTGCTTATTAGACCAAGTAAACAGGTTACCATGGGGCCTGATACTTTGGAGGTTATAGAGGGAGAGTAGATTTTCCAACAATGTGACCGATCCCATGGGTTTAAATGGTTTACCCCCAAATTTTTGATCCGATGAGGTGATTTCATCGAAATCACCCATCATTACAAGAGGAAGGTTGAGCTCACTAAGTTGGTTGCTCAACAAGGGCCAAAAATCAACTCTTTGGTTCGGTGGAGACGGGGCATACAAACAGATCAGAGGCCAGTTGAATGGCATATCTGAGGTTGGGTTAAAAACAGTAACGAAAAAACATGAGCCAATAAAGAAAGATTTTACTGAGATGTTTTGCTTCACCAGCAGCCATAAGCCTCATTTATTTCCATTTTTCCCTATACTATTTATAAATTTGGAGGCATTATAGTTTTTCAGGAAAGGGTGCAGCTTGAAAGAGTTATGATTCATTATTTTGGTTTCACACAAAAATATTATATCTGGGTTCATAGATTTAGCATGTGAGAGAAGGCACCCTCTAGTAGTTACCGAGTTAAGGCCCCTAACATTCTAACTTAAGATATGCATTTTGAAGTACTGACCAAAGGATCAAATAACCGGCAATCAAAAGACACTTGCAAGGGGTGCCCAGTTGAGTATGAACAGTGCTACATGACAGATTTATTGAAAAGGGAGACTAAGAAATCTGCAAAAGGAGACACTCACACAAGTTAATATCTCAGAATAATTGTTGAAAATGACAGTGAGTAAAATAGATAAGATTAGCATATAAGGTTAGAGAATACCTTGAGAAGAATTGTCTCTTCCAGAATTTCTTCTCAAGGTTATACCAAGGCAAGACTAGACTTAGAAATACACAAAAGAAGCACGATAAGTAGATCGAGAAAGGATGGAAAATATGAATAAGACTTACCCAGATCGTCTCGGGATCCCCTGGTTCTCTCCCTTGTGGCAGTTCCATGACATTGATATATCCATAATGTTCTGGTTCATTGTTTGGTATGCCACCATCCCCTGGAACAATACTTGTTTTGAAATTCTCCATGATTAGGTCAATTGTTTTGGTGGGATTTTCAGTGTCGGCCATAAGATCACAAATGTTGGAGAAGAAAGTGTTGTCCTGGCATTCCAGCTGCAACCTATTGCTTGGTCCAAGCCTCGATGTACCTTCCTCAGAGGGGAATTTGGATAAGGTTTGAGGTGGAGGGAAGACATTCTGTATGGTTACATTACTTGGGTTATTGAGTTGACAGAGGAGAGGGGTATGTTTTTGTGATTTTTCTCGGACCGTTGAGAAAGCATCTGGGCACACACCCCAAGGGGTTCCGAACCACTCGATGCTCACTGCACCAATGCAGCGATTGCAGACGATTTTCACACCTCTCAATGCATGTCCATACACTTGCACTCCGGGGATTGTGGAATCAATATTGTATTGTTTGTAGCGACCAACTTGGGATCCAGAAATTCCACCAATCTAATCCCTATCCCCCAAAATCTCTAAAGAAAATATTTGCCATATTGGCTAAGTTAATTTTGGACCTTTAGGATCTATCCGATCTGATTTCCAGTCCCTAAATCTTAATTTGATGCACACTCTCTTAATTAAGGGTGTCAAAAGCTAGTTTGAATCAACCGAAATGAACTTATTGGATAATGTTTCGGACGGGATTTTGTGAGTCAGAAAACAAACTAAGCCGCACTGATACTGACAACACATCAAATGAACATAAAAACTGGACAAAAATGATATAAACCGTTGCGAAACTGATACCAACACGAAATTCATACGAAAACACTTTTTTCTCATTCTTTTGAATATATTCACAAGTAAACTAAAACCAAACTGATAAAAATGGACAAAAGAAATCTAAAAATCAAATCAAACTAAAACCGATGTGTCCTCATGGATCATGTTTTGATTTCACTCGTTCTCACACTAAAACCGATTCAAACTCACTGATTGACATCGCTATTCTTTATATATTTTTTTTGTTAACCAGTTGTACTCTTTATATTTTACACTGTAATTTTTAAGAGTTTATGCCCTTCCAAATGCATCAGCACCAGCACATATGTGAGTTGTTTAACTTTGAGTTTTTATTCATACATTGATCTATATCTTATTAAAGGTTATTGGGAAGTATGAAGCTTAAGGTGTCTAAGGTTTCTTGTGGATTGAAATATGCCATCAAATGCTAGTTCTTTGCAGTAGGCAACTATCCAATAATGCATTATGGGAATATTCTTGTGAGAGGTCTTCTCTGGAAGCCAATGGCTATGTCCTGAGCACATTGAATTGGTTGATCAGTTCAACCAACTAAATACTCACTGAGTGACTTGGTCATCTTGTTCAGTAGGAGAAGCAAGTTATGCCATCATCATGGTCCAAAGTTTTAGTTTCTGGAGACTGATAATGCTTGACCAATGGAAAACAGAGCTAGAGACTGCAAAACCAATGATTTGGCTGAAACAACAAAGATTCCAGGGATTCTGAATGAAATGTGGTAAGTTAAAAAAATTTCTTAAAATTCAATGGATCCTGAATAAAATTTAAGTTAACAAAAAAAAAAAACATTATTTCAAAATTTAATAATTAAAAAAAGAAGTGGAAATGACCAAACATGATTGTGATTACACCCTACATAGACCGGACCAATATCTCACAAAATATTGGACACTGAGGGCCCATTTGATTTTGTTTCTGCTGTTTTTGTGTCTAGAAACAGTAGAAACAGTTTTTTTCCGTTTCTGTTCTAAAAAACAATTTTTTTACCTAAAAAAAGTGTTTGATTTGTTCGTTTCAGGATACATTTTCAATAGATTGGAAAGTATTACAAACTTTAGTTGAATTAGATGTTTGGCTACCTATTTTCCCATGTCAAATTTGTAATGATTCATACAAGCACGAAGCAAAGCTCTCAAAACCACATCATTTGGCTGAATTGGTATATCCTCTATCAAATTCCTTGCCTCTCTTAGGTGCCTTGCTCGGCCAAGGAGTTCAGCGATGCATCCATGGTGTTGAAGCTTGGACTTTACATTGTATACTCTCCTCATAAGCTCAAAATACATCAAACCTTCCTTCAACAAGCCCGCATGGCCACACACATTAGAACTCCAATGAATGTGATATCATCAAGCTTGACACAAAGCCTCTCCATCTCCATGAAAAGGTCAAGAGCCAACTCACCTAGGCCATGAATTGGCAGCCCATTGTTCATTGCTTTCCAGTGACCCACACCTTTCTCTTCCAGATTTTCAAACACCCACATAGCATCTTTTATGCTCCCGCACTTGAAGTACATGTCTATGAGGGCAACAACAAGTTTTTCATCTACAGGAAACACGTTCTTCTCCATGTCATTATGTGGTGATATCCCTTCATTGATCCGTCCTAATGCAGCTGCTGCAAAAAGAGCGATTACCATAGTAGCATGATCAGGAGTTAAATTCTTTGCAGTTTGCATCTCTAAAAAGAGCTTTTTAAGACTTTCTCACTGTACCCATTTTGAACATACCCTCCCATCATGGAATTCCAATCAATGACATCTCTCTTTAGCATTTCGTCAAACAAACTCCGAGCCTTGTCGATATTACCAAACTTGGCAAATCGTCTATCATGATTACCCAATTGACCTCATCCCTCATGGGCATCTGATCAAATAATTCTCGGGCAGCTGCACTTGACTAAGCCATCAATGATCGAATTCCAAGAAGTCAAGTCTCTTTCAGGCATTTGATTAAACAAAATCCAAGCCCATCTCTGGATTGTGAATACCCATGAATCATCAAATTCCAGGATATCAAATTCTTGTCCTCCATAGGCATTTTATCCAATAGTTCCACAGCAGAATCATATTCTTAACATATCCATCAATCATCGAGTTCCACGACACTGAGTCCCGCTCAGTCATTGAGAGCTTGAAGACGATCTCAGTCCTAAACTCGCAGAGAGCTTGAAGACGATCTCAGCAGAAGACTCGTAGAGAGCTTAAAGACGATCCAACAAAAGACTTGCAGAGACCTTTTATACAATCCTATAGAGGACTCACAGAGAACTTGAACACTTCGTATAGAGCTTTTGGACGATGAGTGTTGAAACCCTAGAAATTTCTTTTGGCAGAGGAGTTGCAGAAGACTCTTGATTTGGGCTTCAAGACGATCCAACAACCGATGTTGGAAGGCTTGAAGATGGAGCCACTTGAATCGAGTAGGAAGAATAATGTTGAGCTTCGCTATGGACCCTATGGGACGACGAGCCTCAAGGTCAATGAGGAGAGCTTCAAGGTACTAGGAGATGGTAATGTCGAGATTGTCTATTTCGTGAGATAGGCTTGGGGTAGGTCGATGCCTATTTCATCGGGTTTTTCCAGATTTTTTCCTTTCTCTCATGTTTTAGAAAATAGAAAAATAGGTCCAACTAGTTTTTTCATTCTTGTTTATTGCTGAGAATAAAAATAGATATAAATTTTAATTTTTATTTCATTAAATAGATGAAACAGAGCAAAAAAATCAAACAGAAAAGAGGATGCTTTTCCACTTCTGACCAAAAAAAAATGAGATTCGACCAAAAGTTGAAACAAGCTGTAAAATTGTCAGATTTTTTTTAAAAATTTATTTTTTTATTTTTTATCATATATCCATCACCAACTTGAAGCAATAGGCCTTGTTTGAGAAGATCTCAAGATCAAATGATAGGCTCCCATCCCCATGAGGCATTGTTGGGACAACTGGCACTGAGAAACGTTGACAATAAGGGTAAAGCAATTGCTACCCACGCTTAGCTTAATAAGTGCTTGATTCATATGAACTGACCGCTTTAAGTTGAGACCTCCACATCTTTTGGGTTGGCGAATGGACATTTGAGTTAAGGGTGGGCGTAAGCTTCGATTCCGCATTAGACCGAAAAAATTGCGACTCAATGAGTTAAGGTCAAATAAAATGAAGCCGGGAGCCTGAAACAAGACATATAATGAAGGGAAAGGGCTGAGAGTACTAATTGGATAAGAGTATGCTTGCCTGCAAAGCTGAGATATTTGGTTTTCCAATTTTGTAATTGTTGACAGACTCTAGTGATGAGGGAATTGCAGTCGGATTTCATTAACTTACCCCTCACGAAAGGTATTCCTAGGTAAACATCCAGCGTGGTAGAGGGGATAATTTGAAGATGCTCCTCAATGCATCTTTTAAAACTAGAGCCCACATTGGGGCTAAACTGAACCCTCGTCTTTGTTTGATTCAGAAGTTGACCAGATTGACAAGACAATAATCCTTGATAATATCACCAAAGGCATGGAGTTCCTGAGAAGATGAAGCCCAAATAGTATAAGGTCCTCAACAAAGGCCATATGTGAGATAGCTTCTCCTCCTCTAGACAACTTTATTCCTTGAATTTTCTTTTGATGGAAAGCTTCGATTGTGCGAGAAGAAAGCAACTTCTCACCTAGCTAAGGAGCGTTTTTTTTTACATATAATTTAAATAAATATGAGGACAAAGGATCACCATGACGTAATCCCTTACTAGGCTGAAAATAATCCAATGGCAATCAGTTAAGAAGCACAGCCATCTGTGGAGTCTTAATATAGAACATTATCCAATCAACCCATTTGCTATCAAAGCATAACTGAGGAGCGTTTTTTTTCAGGAAATTTCATTGCAATCGATCGTAGGCTTTATTCATGTCTATTTTAATAGACATATAACCATGACGCCCACGTTGTTTTAACTTGATACTGTGAAGCAATTCATGACATATATGGATGTTATCCTGAATATTGCACCCTTTAATGAACCCATTTTGGTTAAAAGATATGATAGAATTAAGGATGAGTTGAATACCATAATTCTTGATATTATTTTGTATATGAAATTTCATAAGCTAACAGGTCTGAATTCTCCAATTGGAATGGGACTGTCTACTTTGGGAATTAAAACAATAGATGTTTTATTCATGTCAGATTTTTCATATCTTATCTGTTGTGTGCCACTTAACACAGGGAGGATACAATTTCACCCTATAGTGAGTGGATGTCATCAACTCAAATCAGGCTCCTCTTCTTTTCAGGGACATCACAAAATATAACTAAGTTGAGGGTTTTTCATATCTTATCTCACCATTTGATCACCCAATCTAGATAGTAAATCCTGTATTAACTTTTATACCCAAAAAAAAAATTGTATTTTTAACTAATAATTGGGAGGTTTCTCTTTATATTTTTCAGTAAAAATCAATTTAAGGGGATTAAAAAACCATATTCCTGTTGTATCTATTTTGGCTTTTATGCGATAGATATGATATTCGTGTGCTTATGTTGAATCACTTGTTACATCAATCAATCCTCAAACTTCATCACCATTCACCGCCTTTTAAAGTCATTTATTTCAAGATTCTTTACCCTTGACAATAAATTACAGAGCCAGCTTTAAAGACGAAAGTCAAATTCTCGTCTGACTAATGATTTAAAAGCGAGGAATCAACTAGGTGCCTTTGATGGAATTTATAGCATCATAATTTTTAAATAATATTAAAGATCTTGGCAATACATCGTGAACCATTTCAATACAAAAGGGAAAAAAGACATACCGTTTCAATATATATTAATTTCTATTTCAGTTTATATCAATTTTTTTATTTTTTATTTTTTTTCTTAACGAAATAGAATCTTGCTAGAATATTCTGATCAATGCCAGAAAGTTGACCGATGGCCGTCAGATTCCAACGGGTAAAAAATCCATGTCTGCGAGTCAGGTCATGGGTTGGCCCATTGGGTCGGGTGCGGGTCAACCTGGTTTGGTTCAGTCTAAACAGATTTGGTCTAATCTAGTTTTGGTTCAAAAAAGTGATTTGCTTTGATTTGGTTCAATATGATTTGGTCTTTGATCAAATAAACCCATTAATGGGCTGCAATAATGAGTTTAAGTCCTTTTGATATCTGAATCACTTAAAAAATAAATAAATAAACTCAACCCATCACTAAAAAATAAAAGAAGAAAAGCTCAATATTTATATCAATAAAAGAGCTAAAATTCAACCAAATATGCATTATGATAGGAAAGTCTCAATCTCAATCTCAACCCAAATCATATGAATAGAACCTTAACCAATTATTGCAACCACTTTAATAGCTGATTTCAATCTATGACATGGTTGATTTCAGCATCTTTAATGGCGTTCACCCAATAATGAATAATTTAAAATTATTTCAATAAAAAATACTTTAATGGTTGATCCATAACCTATTGACAAACCGCCGCTGTAATACCACTAATGGAATTTATAGCATCATAATTCTTAAACAATATTAATAATCTTGTCGATACACCATGAATCGTTTCAATATAAGAGGGAAAAACGACATACCATTCACCATCAATGATATGTTGTATCCAGCGGAGCTTGACGCAGCCATTGATGCCATCTTTAAACGAATGAGAAACCTTCTTCTTTTTCAATGGAGGTACGTTTCTTTCCTTAGTATTTTCCCAATGCACTTCGGGTGAGATTAGCACGTAATCATACAAGGGGAGTCCTAGTCTTCTTTAATAACATAATGCCTATCTCCCATTAAGGTAGGTCAATCAATTAGAGAGCAAGTCTTCTTTATTTGGAACCAAACTAATATAGTGGGTATCTTTAATAAAATCCAAAATAATTGCAATCAAATCAAATATTGGATTTCCATAATAGAACCCAATCAATGGTCAATTGAGACAAATAAGGAAAATAAATCTTATAGCCTTCTCCCTTTCCCTTTCCCTTTCCCTTTCCCTTTCCCTTTCTAGTATCTCTATAAAGGGCATTTTGCTCTTAAAGTCGTCCTCTATATTTTTATAGTTTTTTGTTTGTTGTTCAGGTTGAGAATAAGATAACTCACTTTATCTCTAAATGGGCAATCCCGTCCTCTATTTTTTATAGTTTTTTGTTTGTTTGACGGGTTGAGAATGGGATAACTCACTTTATCTCTAAATGGGCAATTTCGTCCCTATTGTTTTGAAACTTTATAATGTCATTTTTTGACTAATCGTTATGAATGAAATGGTTTTTGTACCAAAACCAAAATAACAAAACAGCAGGGAATCGTAAACTTCGCATCTTCTAAGTTTTTTTTTATGATGCTCCTAGATTCTATCACTTGTAAATTCTGCTTTGTACTGGTTTTACTGGCCTTGGGCCTGCAGACTCATCATTCAGATGCGTAGAAGCAAACTCTTATTCTGCCAAAATCGGATCTTTTTTTTTTTTTTAATAAAATAAAAGAAAACTATATTAAGGAATAGATAGAGTTTCTAATGTAAAGCCATCTGGACTATCTACCGATAATAATGTTTTTGGTGTTCATAGTTTAGTGTGCTATATTGGTAAAAAATAAACAACTACCTTATTGGAAGGTTTAGAGCAAAAACTTAGGTGCTGCATCTGTTTATACACATCTAAAAATAAAGGTGCAACACTTAGAGGCCAAAGGGTGAAAATTAAATCAAAAGTTAGAGTATTCAAAAAGTTTGAATTAATCCATATTTCTTTCACTGTCCATTTCCGTTAAATTACATCTTTTGTCCCTGATAGTAACACCCTCGCACTTCCTTCATGTCGGTTCCATATTACGATCCCATATCAGCTTATGGGAGTTGATACCACATCGATTTTCTATGGGAATTAATGTGGGTTGATATGGTCTTGGGTCCCCTCATCTTGTAATCCGGTTTATGAGGTTGGGTCCTTCCAGAACTGTATCAGTGGTATCAGAGCAGGAGATCCTCGGTCCAACCTGAACGTGAAAGGGGCGACCTAGTGTCAGAGTGAGAGCCGCTAGGAAATGGCTACCTGCCGCCAGAAAGAAACCTTAGAGTAGAGTGAAAGCCGCTTAAAAATGGCTACTTGATCCGGAGTGGGCCGCCATGGACGTCAGGTTCGAAAGTGTGGTGGTATGTTATGATCTCATATCAGCTTATGGGGGCTAACCCCACATCGGTTTTATATGAAAATTGATGTGGGTTGATATGGTCTTGGGTCCCCTCACCTTGTAAGCCTATTTATGGGGTTGAATTCTTCTAAGACCGCATCATTCCATATTCTGATTGGTTCCTTTTGTTAAAGTCGTAATGTTTTTTTGTTGGGAATTTCGAATCTGTTCTTTTCTTCTTTCCTTTGTAAGTGTGAAACTATATTAATGAATAGATAGAGTTTCCAATGTAAAGCCATCTGGACTATCTACCGATAATAATGTTTTTGGTGTTCATGGTTTAGTGTGCTATATTAGTAAAAAATAAACAACTACCTTATTGGAAGGTTTAGAGCAAAAACTTAGGTGCTGCATCTGTTTATACACATCTAAAAATAAAGGTGCAACACTTAGAGGCCAAAGGGTGAAAATTAAATCAAAAGTTAGAGTATTCAAAAGGTTTGAATTAATCCATATTTCTTTCACTGTCCATTTCCGTTAAATTACATCTTTTGTCCCTGATAGTAACACCCTCGCACTTCCTTCATGTCGGTTCCATATTACGATCCCATATCAGCTTATGGGAGTTGATACCACATCGATTTTCTATGGGAATTAATGTGGGTTGATATGGTCTTGGGTCCCCTCATCTTGTAATCCGGTTTATGAGGTTGGGTCCTTCCAGAACTGTATCAGTGGTATAAGAGCAAGAGATCCTCGGTCCAACCTGAACGTGAAAGGGGCGACCTAGTGTCAGAGTGAGAGCCGCTAGGAAATGGCTACCTGCCGCCAGAAAGAAACCTTAGAGTAGAGTGAAAGCCACTTAAAAATGGCTACTTGATCCGAAGTGGGCCGTCATGGACGTCAGGTTCTAAAGTGTGGTGGTATGTTACGATCTCATATCAGCTTATGGGGGCTAACCCCACATCGGTTTTCTATGAAAATTGATGTGGGTTGATATGGTCTTGGGTCCCCTCACCTTGTAAGCCTATTTATGGGGTTGAATTCTTCTAAGACCGCATCATTCCATATTCTGATTGGTTCCTTTTGTTAAAGTCGTAATGTTTTTTTGTTGGGAATTTCGAATCTGTTCTTTTCTTTTTTCCTTTGTAAGTGTGAAACAAATATGTCAAATACAATCCAAACAGAGTCCCTTTTCCTCTAATAAAATGTAGGGGGAAAAACAAGGCTCTTCAATGTCTAAATGGTTTAATGGTTGTGCATACAACCTATAAGAAGTAGGGCGCCCCATACATAAGTGGGGAAAATCACTGTTCCACTTAAATTCCCTTTTTTCTTTCCACCATTTATTCTCATTTCTGTTTGAGACACATTTTTTTCTATGTTATTGGTTCCTGATTTATGTGCTCGATTGGGTCTCTCCTTTTGTATGCTAGATAGTTGTTTATCTAGCCGTCATTTTTAATAGGTCAAAGCCGAGCCAAACATTTAATACATTTGCTCACGTTACTATCTATCATGCACTTGAACTCATATTTGGGGGCAACAGAATACAAAACTGCAATTGACAATTTGATTTGTGGGTTGTGTCCTTGCAGAGTTGCTTTTTGAATAGGTTTGGTTTTTCTATCAGAAGTTGTGTGTTCTTATATTTTAATTTGAACTAATCTGTTTGTTGACCAACTGCAAACTTGAAAAATTCTAATTAACTTGATTCTTTTCTCCCCATTTCTAACAAGCAATTGGTACACCCACTTGAGAAGAGATCAAATGTATGAATCCAAACTGTACAGAATTTAAATTCTTAGATCAAAGCTCATCTGTGGCACAAAGTGAGCACCTTGTCTCCCAATTAATTACATGCATCTGCTTTTTTGGCTTTATTAGCATATAATTGCGAGTTGGTTTTTAGATATTCCTCAAGCGCTTACCACCCCTAGAAGCAGTAGATATAGTCAAGACTTCTTCAGTATTCTCCAAATTTGCGGTGCACTATGTGAGTGTTTCCAGCATTTGTTACTTTCTTTTCTTTTTCAATAACTGAGTGTAGACACCCAGTTGGCCCTAAATCCAAACTCTTTTCAACACTTTTTTTGTTTTGCCCCAATGCCCAAGTGTTTGAAAAGAAAGTAATAAGAAAAAATATATATATATATATATATGAATAAATGGATTGGTAAATTTCTCACTGGAGAAGTTAGACTCCTATTTTAAACCTTTGTTGTATATCTTTGTTTGTAGGATCTATTGGATGTTAATTTATTTTTTTCCATCACCCACACTTATTTGCAATTGCACAAGCACAACACGGTTCAAAATTTATCTTGTGGTGTAAACAACTGGGTCTTGATTAAGTTGGGGCTGCCCACTGCAAACCAACAACCTTTGACCCTGTACAGTAGGAGTCATCAACGAGAGATGGTCACTGTCATGATCCTTCAGGTCCGCCTGACAACATGTTGTTACCACTCGGACTGTTAAACTTTTACACTTATATAATGAGATTTGTCCGATTTATCGGCATTCTTTGGCAAGAGAGTAATGCAGGAGTAGATTACAAGTAACTAACTCCGCAGTTTATAACCCCAAACAATACAAATAGGAACGAGAAACAAAGAAATAATACTATCAAATAAACCCTCAAGGATACAATACCCATATAAGAGCAAAACCATTTCAAAACCTAACCCAATAGGAGAGGGAAAGACTTGTTATAAAACTGGAGAGAGAGAGAGAGAGAGAGAGAGAGAGAGAGAGAGAGAGAGAGAGAGAGAGAGAGAGAGAGAGAGAGAGAGAGAGAGAGAGAGATCTGTAGGAGTCCGATTGAATTGCACTCTTGGGCGTAGATAGTCCCTAGGGAATGTACAAAAATCCTAAAAGTTGAGAGGATTTTGACGGCTAGTTGTGAAATTACAAACTTTCTTGATTTTCTGACCTAAGAGAGAAAACTGAGATGAACCTTCAAGAACAGCAGCTGAATGCTTCCAACAGTGACTAGGTAAGGATCGTGGGACCCTTATGAAGCCTAGAACACCCTGATTGAAGACCTGGCTGAACAGGGTACAGAAGAGAGAAAGAGGGGAGATCGATCTCTCTCCTATTCCCACTAGGATTGCTGATCGGTTCTGATTTCTGGAGACTTTTATCAAAATCTGAACTATACCTCTTGAATGTTACAATAAATAAAATAAAAAAGAAGAATAAAATAGATGGGGGGTTGAGAAGAGTGAAAGAGAATAAATGAAGTGGCTATCTCAGCCTGGGCTTCTCACCCACAACTATCTCAGTTGTTCTAAGCATTTAGTTGTAAACTTTCTTTCATAAATGTAATTTTTTTTATTCAAATCTGTCCAATAATGGAACATATGCATCTCTATTTATAGAGGAAAAGTTTACAATCATACTAATATTAGGAGTTAGTTTTTCAATAGAACTAGACACTCCTACAACTAGGAGCTAGTTTTCCAATAGGACTAGACACTCCTACTACTTCAAAATAGGACTAGACATTCCTATTACAACTATGAATTCAAAATATGACTATAACTTGACTTTATGACTCCAACATGGAGTAGGACTAACTAACTAATAGTCCATATAGAACTTTACAACCAACTAATGGCCTAATGTGCCTTTATTGAATTAAATAGCAATTAATTAAACTAATGAATAAAATCCTATTTTTCTACATTTTACCCATATTTTAGGCCTATTAAAGTGATCTATTTTAAAGAAAACCCATGGGATCAAAGGCCCAGCACATACATAAGACAACCCAAGGCTTATTTGTAATAAAATAAGCTCAAGTGACTTATCTACATCAACTCGCCCTCTCTTAGAAAAAATTCATCCTCGAATTTTGTAGAGTGTGAAGGTGATTATATCATGGTGCACGTCCCTCTTCAAGCCGTAGAAAAATTTAGGTAATTCTTTGATGATAAAAATGTAGTCTAAAATGTGAGGAGCTCGATCTTCAAGATACTTCAATGGAATGACAAACTCCACTTGCTCAACTTCAACATCTTCGGATGTATCCATAGGGTCATCTACATATGCACCTTTGATCTCTTCTAACTTCAATGCAACACAAAGCTCTTTTGATTCATCTACCTAGTGGTTCCTAATCGGTTCCATTGATGGTTCAAACACAACTTCATTCTTGAACTCCTTAAGATCTTTCCTTGGTTGTTCACAATCATCACAGTTGTTGTAGTGTCAAGTTCCCTAGTCTCAACCTCATTGTCCAATGTGGCAACTTTGTTGCTTTTGACTTTTCCCACATGAGTCTCGTTGGTGGGAACACCAATGACTAGTTTTTCCTCAACAATAGGAATGGCTAAAAAAATTTTAATACTAACCTCAACTTTTGACTCTAGTTCACTGGTCAGAGGTGTCTTCTCTTATTGCTCTTTTACAATAGAGGCTGATGATTCATTCATGCTATTGACAAGTGTGGGTGGCATTTGAACATCTGGTGGAAGGAAATACATGTTTCGTTCATGCTCAGATAGGTACATGCCTCCCAACTCATACTGCATCTCGTCCCACGTTCTAGGTTTACATTCTTGAGCTTGAAGTTGCCTTTCACAGACTCTCCATTGCATTCGTACACAATCATTCATCTGGGAAAACGCATATTGGCATTTTTATGTCTCTGTTAAGTTGTAGTTGTTAAAGTACATGTCCAATTTACGCATCCATTCAAGGAATTCCCCATAAAAATAACGTGGCTGATCATTAGATTTGGCAGCAGTAGATATATTATGATGGGAATCTTGTGGAGGGAAGAGCCTTCTTTGAAAATATACAGGGAGGTATTGTGTCACTAACTGGTACTTCATCTCTTCCCAAGTCCTAGGCTCATGTCTTCGAACTCAGAGTCCCTTTTCATGGACTCTCCACCAATCTCTAGCATGACCAATCAACCGGAAACAAACAACTTGAAGCTTTTATGTCTCTGTCAAGTTATAGTAGTCAAAATATTCCTCCAGAGAATCTAACCAATCAAGGATGTAGAATGTATCCCTTTGTCCAGCGAAGTAACGAACTGATGGAACCATCTTCAGTTAGGCCCCGATAGATTGTTTGGAGCTTTCTTCAACTGTAGCTTTGATACCACTTAATGCAGGAGTAGATTACAAGTAACTAACTCCGCAGTTTATAACCCTAAACAATACAAATAGGAGCAAAAAATAAAAAAATAATTCCATCAAATAAACCCTTAAGGATACAATACCCATATAGGAGTAAAACCATCTCAAAACCTAACCTAATAGGAGAGGGAAAGACCTATTATAGAATTGGAGAGAGAGAAGTGCGGCCAGGGTTGTAGGAGTTCGATTGAGTTACACTCTTAGGCGTAGATAGTCCCTAGGGAGGGTACAAAAACCCCCTAAGTTGAGAGGATTCTGACGGCAGGTTGTGAAGTTACAAGCTTTCTTGATTTTCTGACCCAGGAGAGAAAACTGAGAAGAACCTTCAAGAACAGCAGCTGAATGCTTCCAAAAGTGACTAGATAAGGATCGTGGGACCCTTATGAAGCCTAGAATACCCTGACTAAAGACCTGGCTGAACAGAGTACAAAAGAGAGAAAGAGAGATCGATCTCTCTCCTATTCCCACTAGGATTGCTGATCGGTTCTAATTTCTAGAGACTTTTATCAAAATATGAACTATACCTCTTGAATGTTACAACAAATAAAATAAAATAAAATAATAAAACAGATGGAGGGTTGAGAAGGGTGAAAGAGAATAAAGGAAGTGGTTATCTCAGCCTGGGCTTCTCACCCATAGCTATCTCAGCTGCTCTAAGCATTTAGTTACAAACTTTCTTTCATAAATGCAAACTTTTTTTTATTCAAATCTGTCCAATAATGGAATATATTCCTCTCTATTTATAGAGGGAAAGTTTACAATTATACTAATACTATGAGCTAGTTTCCCAATATGACTAAACACTTACTACAATTAGAAATTCAAAATAGGACTAGGATTTGACTTTATGACTCCAACATGAAGTAAGACTAACTAACTAATAGTCCATATAGGACTTTACAACCAACTAATGACCTAATGGGCTTTTATTGAATTAAATAGCAACTAATTAAACTAATAAATAAAATTTCGTTTTCCTACCTTCTACCTATATTTTAGGCCTATTAAAGTGGCACATTTCAAAGAAAACTCATGAGATCAAAGGCCCAGTACTTACATAAGACAACCCAAAGCTTATTTGCAATAAAATAAGCCCAAGTGACTTATCTACATCAGGGAGCCTTATCGGTCCTAAGCCTCCATTGCATGCCCATTCAAGACATAGAACCTGTATTTAGCTAGGGTTGAGACAAAACTAACTTCTCTCTTCTTTTCTTTTCTTTTCTTCTCTTGGCTACCAAACACAACCTTAGGGAAACCCCATAGCATCTTTAGCTGTCTATCTATACCTCTCATTTGCTCTCCATCTCATCACCTCAGTCACAACTGCTTCACTTTACGTACCTTCCGACATTATTCTCATCAACTGTGGCTCCCGTTCCAACATCACGACCTCTAATGGGCAGAATTGGACCATAGACGTCGGCTCCAACTTCTTTTCCTCTGCGTTGCCCAACATGTCAACAGCCATTGAAGCCACTACTCAAAAGTGTCTTAGTCCCCCAAACCCCTTACATGACAGGTCGGTCCTTCAAGTCCCAGATCACCTACTCAGTTCCCACCTCGCCTGGCCCAAAATTCATCCGTTTTCACTTCTACCCAACTAATTCATATTATGGTTTCGACATAAGAGTGCATCAGAAAGTTTGATTTTTGTTTTTGGGTTGGTTATCTCTCTATTGTAGAGATTCCCAATGCGCCATCGTTTCAATATTCCACCCTTGTTTCATTTGCCTATATCCACAAGTATTCTCCATGAGTCAATTAGCTTTGAGGAGTAGTAGAGCTTACTTGTGTGACATGATCCATATTTAAAGGAATTCACTCTTATTACTGATATAACTTCTGTTTCTTCTTGTAGGCAATGAGAAATTTGATTACAAAACTTGTTCTTTGATGGCAACAAAAACAGAAAACAGAGACAACTCAAAAACAAGTTTTTTCATTTCTTAGAAAAACAATAGATACAATATTGAGCCAGGCCTAATTATGTTATTCAAATAACCAGAGTTGTTAACTCTCCAACTTAAGCTATTCAAACAGCATTTGGGGAAGCCTGCCAAAATCATTATACTATGATCGGAAAATCTGGGTAATTTTGTTCCATCTTAATTAAGAAGAATTTGAATTAACATAGCTTGTTTCCTCATCCTCTGTTTTTATGTTAGTTCTTCGAACTGGATTCTACTGCATATCTCTTTTTCTAGTCTTTTCCACTTACCTGGTGGGGGTCATTTATTAGTGCACTTCAGTTTTATAGTGTATCAATTAAGTTCCTATGTTTTTCATCATAAAATGCTTGTCTAACTGCATTTTAGTGATTTCCAAAGAGGTCATTAAATGCAATAATTGCTAGGGAAAAAAAAAAAAACCAGCTTAAAAGGTAAAGTAATCATAAATTTAGCTATCTTGACTACATTGATTTGGATACAATAAGCCATTGATTTTTCTGTTGAATTTCCCTTGCATTATCCATAGCTTGTTGGCGTAGCTCCAGAGGTTCACCATTATCTCATCTACAAAAATGGCAGACAACATTATTCTCAAGGGATTTTTTTTGCTCCTTGCACGGCCAGTCAGGTTTCCTGTTCATAGATTGAATAACATTTGAAAACTCTAAGACATGATCACATTTCATAACATTCTGGTTTTTCCATTCCTATTGATTCTATGGTAGTCAATCAGCTGCCTGGCTGAGGTAGATCTCTTGGAAGGTTTAAATTTGTTGAAGAACTAACCAAAACTAATAACTTCAGAGGGCAAACTAATTGATCCATGTTGCCAAACCACAATAGAATCAGACAATCTAGTTGATCAAAATTTGGTAGTTTGCTTTAACAATTCTGTAACTCACACCTCAGACCAGGTCCCTCCATCATACTTCATCAGCTATTTTATCACTACCCCCCTCAATTAAATAATACATTTTTTTCTTAAATTTCTCTCCATATATTTTTAAGTAGTGATATGCCACACAATACAACTTCAATATTTTGTAATGGCCAATTAGGTCATCATGTCATCACTGTTAAATTATCTACACTAATATTGACATTTTTATTACTTCTATGCTTGTAGATTAATTAATTAAAAAGATGTTGTCATACTGATGTGTAGATTCAACAGCTAGAAGTTATATGATCTTCTCCTATATTTGTTTTGAGAGTTGGGAGACTGTTCTTCTGAGTGGATACTTAGGCTCCGTTTGGTATCGTTTCTGTTCCGGAAACTCCGTTTCGTGACAGAAACGGAAATTTCAGTTTCTGTGTCAAAACGCCATTTTTAAACGATTTAAGGCTGTTTGGTGAATCTGTTTCTAGAACAGTTTCAGAACCAAGAAACGACATTTCTGCCGTTTGGTAATACTTGTTTCAGAAACGGTTTTTTTTTTCTTTTCTTTTAAGTCAATAATTACAAAAATAACATTAAAATACTATAAGCATATAAATTTTTTTTGGACAATAAAATATTACACACCAACGAAAAAAAACATGGTTTCCAAAAGATGAATAAAATACAGTATTAACAATGCCTTGTGCAAGTTAACTATTACATAATTCTCCAAATTTTCACTTTTTTTCCAAGTCTAAAGACTTGAATGCATGGAGGATGTCTTTCATCTTATTTGTTTGGTCCTCTAATCCTTTAAGTGTCCCTTCCAGATATCCTTTCATGTACTCATTTGAAACGGAAAGTGGTCTGGATGATGTTGATGTTGAGCTTGAGTTTTTTGAACATAATGTATGTTGTATGGTAGAGATATGTGTTTCATCTTTCAACCATACAAACATACCACATCCACGGTTATCAACCTATATCAAATAATAGATGTGATTAGGGTCGTTGAAATTTAACATCGAATTAAACAAAAATCCTAAATTATCTATAGGTATAGGTCAATCGTAGAAATAAATTACCCCAGTTGAACTTGGGCAACATAGAAAATACTGTCCCTTGTTTGGACCTTTCGTCGCAGTTCGTACTTTGCATTGACCTTTACCACATCTACATAGATGTAGTTGGCCCACCCACATGAAAAAATTACATGAATCTTCACACTTGAAAAATTCTCTTCCAATATTTTTACCCGACTTGATTGTATATTTACCACAACTCTTCCCACAAATTTCACAAGTTGCTATCATGAGTGGGGGCATAGAAGAAGTCATCTGTAACAGAAATTTATTTATCAAAAAAGTTAATATAGCATCCAAATATATGACATTCATAATAATATATCAACTTGTACCGCATATATAAATGTATCATAAAACAAGTACTACGTCGGTTGAAACATCAATTTAGGTTTTTAGTTTTGGCAAAATAGTTATCGGTTTTAGTTTTCAACTAGTTCTGGCATCCTTTGCTGTCTAGCCATTGCATTTGTAATTCTTAGCCTAGTGGCATTCATCTCTTTTGCCCGATTTCGTTGACTTGATTGTATTGTAGAATGATCAACGAAATCTTCATGTGGCGGATTCAAGTCATCTTCTGCAACTTTTAAATCATCGCTCATCCCCACGAATTCTGCATCAACAATATGCTCTTCTCGAATATAGTTGTGTAGCCCACAACATGCCAATACGATTGAAGCCTGAGTTTCCACTGGGAACTGATGCATTAGCCTTAAAATTTTATATTTGTTCTTCAATACCCCAAATGTGCGTTCAATAACATTCCGAAGTGATGAATGTCTATAATTGAACAACTCTTTCGCTGTTCTTGGGGATCTTCTACGCCCTTTATAATCCGGTAGATGGTATCTCTCACCCCGAAATGGTGTCAAAAATCCAGATTGGCTAGCATACCCAAAGTCGACAACATAATACTTTCCTACAGACAAAAAATAATATATGTTATTACGTATACACTCAAATGAAAATCTAATATATTAGTATAAAGTTAATACCTGGAGGTGGATGAGGAAAACTCAAACGAGGATCACTTCTTGCCTGTTCAAGTACTCGACAATCGTTTGCACTACCTTCCCATCCCGCATACACATATGTGAATCGCATGTCAAATGAACATGCACACATCACATTTTGAGTTGTGATCCCCTTCCGATTCCTATATCGAATTTGATCCTCTCTTGGAACTACCGCATGGATGTGAGTACCGTCTATGGCGCCAATACAATGCTATGACATATATTGACAATTAAATGGCCAGTACATATAAGAATATAAACATTCATATATTTAATTACAGACATGTATCATATTAACATATTTACCTTGAAAAAAGGGTAGTATTTCGGGTTTTGTGCAATCTCTATCGGTATCATATTGACGTCTGGCGGTCTGATTTTCTCCTTAGCCAGGCGTTGCATTGCAATCAAGACAACATTGAATGTTCGACTAACTGTTTCTCCTGAGTGGTTGAAATGATTTTGGGTGTCCCTATTACTTGAACCCTTCCCAACAATCCATAGGAACATTCCAAGCTGTTCATCCACTCGGATGTTGGTCGTATCTTTCAACCACCCCCTATGTCTAACATAGTCACATAGGTTAAGGAAGACATGACGTTCCATCCTAAACTCTTCATAGCATCTATTGGCATGCCCATTCAATACCTCATGCATCATGACAACACCTGAAAATATACTATCCCGACATGGTTCTCGAATATATACAGCCTCACTCAGTAATTCCATTCCCATGTGAATGATCATATCTTCTTCATCACTCGAAGTTTCACATAATGCATTTGACATAACTGTAATAAATAAACAATTACTACATAATTGGAAACAAATATCTGTTAAACATAACAAGCTGACACATCGTCTCAACCCAAACCACATGTTCAACATTACACACATCAATAAAAGAAAAAAAACACAAAAGAAATAAAAGCCAAATCATGCAATGTATCTCCAAAAGTAAAATTACACACATCAAAGTAGTAGAGTCTCGAATCCAAAATTATCAAAAGTAGCATTCAAACACAACATCAACTACTCCAGCGCATCTAAAAGCCAAATCCTCTTCGCAGGCTCTGCACAGACAAACAACTCCCTCCAACTTGGATCAGTACACATACGACTGGTGGCCTTCAAATATATCTCCTTTGATATATCCAGTATGGAAGATATCACCGCCTCACATGCACTCACACTGAAATCTCGAGGACAACATGCACCTACCCCACCACGTACAGGAGATGTAACAGAAGTACTGGATGCTTTATCAATTTTAATAGATAAATACTTCCCATACAAATCCTTCACGTGGCTATCTCTCTTATTGGCGCTCTTTTTTCTTCGTCCCGTAGGTGTCCTATCAAGACTTCATTTTGTGCTGGTATGAGTTGGAGTATGAGTATTGTCACACCCCGTTCACCCTGAACCGGAGCGGTGACCGAGTTAACACCGGTTAACCCAAACCTGCCAGGATCATCAGATACTGTATTCCACCACAGCATACACACACTAACATCAATTCATCATATCAGCGGAAGACTAAGTTTTACCTGTAAATAATTCCCACATACTTGATACCCAAATGGTGATACAATAATTATATACATTTGGGCCCGTAGGCATGATATATACACAAAAAGAATGAAGTTCAAATATCAAATATATATAGGAAATCATCAAATCATCAGAGTACACAGCTCGGCTCGGTATCAAGGCTGGAGCTCAGCTCGGCCTCAGAACCGCTGTCCCACAGCACAGCTCCCACACGCGCAGTCTACGCCGTGCTCAAACTCCTCAGGGGTCCACCAGTCCTCCTCAGGAAACTCGACTGTGGGACCCACCCCATGCTCCTCAGATGCATGACCTGCAAAATCATCTAAAAAGGGGTGCACACGTGGAATGAGCTCACTAGCTCAGTAAGTAGAGAGGTGGACCACACACAACAGTCCACACATCACAACACATCATATGCACTACATGCCATGCAAGTCATTTTAAATCACATACACCTAATCAACATTACTAAGTCTTTGGTTTTAGTGCTACTACAACCACAGTGCGCTTATACTCCGGGTACGAGCCGCGAACTCCCTCCCGCGATACGCCCATAGGGCTGTTGGAGAAGGCCCACCGTGAGTACTCGGAAAAATAAAGACAATGCCGTCCACCGGCTCTCAACAGAAATGTAAATAAATTAAATGACAGTGCTGACTCCAGCAATTTAAAAGCAGTGCGATTGGCCCTCTTGAAATACCACCGGGGTTGCCGGCTGTCCTACACGACTCGCCGGGCGTAATGCCTAACCGCCACAGTGTCCGACAACCGCGACCCCTGCTTCCCCCCAAATGGCAACCCAACACCTTAACCCCTGTTGGGAAGGGTCGTAGCACGGGATGGTGAGAATCCTAATACCGCATGCTCCTATATGTAGTACGACTGCATAGTGCCTCCGTGTCCCATACCACGGGCCACCAATGCATTCGTTTCCAAGCCGACCACGGCATCTAGTCTATCAATGCATTATGCAACATGATGTACACATTCGACATATAACATCTCATTCAATTTGCATTTGAAAAGTAAACATAGCATAAATGCACATCAATATGTGAAATGACTAATCTATATAGCATATTCATGATGACATGACTAAATTAGATATAGTTATATGAATGCCAAACAAATGCCTTGAAATAGGCCAAACGTCCTCTCTCCACTTACTTGTAGCGTACAAGGAGTCCCGCTCGGTACGGGTGAGATCCGGAGCGAATCGGGTAGGCTTTGATGAACCTAACAAAATTGAGCGGGGTTAGTACTTCACCATTTTAGAATCAAAATTAATGAAATCCGATGTCAAAATCGTGTTTAGAACGTCGAAAGAAGGTCACACGTCCGATTTGGGCTCGATCGGACCTACGGATCACCTTCGGGGCCACTCAGGTGGGTCGGACAGGTGGGCTGTCTACCCACCGGTCCTACCCGCCGGTTTAGACCGGCGGGTATGGACCCGCCGGTAGGACCCACCGGTCCTACCCACCGGTGTGGCCAGGAACCCCCCTGCCCTCTCAGGTGGGTGCTCTCAGGCGGGTAGGGACCCGCCGGTTGTACCCGCCGGTTTTGGCGGAAAAACCCCAGTTTCTTCTCAACTTCTTCCATTCCTTGGGGACCCAAATAGGGCTTTTCTCAACCCATTCTTCGCACCTTTAAAGTCCTATAGGATGGTTCTAGCTTAGATCTAAGTTAGATTCAAGTGAGGGAAGCCGTCTTACCTTCTTTGCTCAAGAATGACTTCAAACCTTCCAAATCACTTCCAACTCACAATGCTCCTTCTACCTTGTCAATATCTCTTCAAATCCTTCAAGATCAACACATAAATTATTTATTAAACCTTAGATTCATCATTTCAAAGGGTGTTTACAAGATCTTAAGAAACCATACTCGAATCAAGGGTTTAAAGCGTGGGTATGGTTAATATTCATAAAACCCAACTTTTCTTACCTCCAACTGTAGATCTCGAGTTGAAGATTACTCTCCCGGCACCGGAATGGCAAGATCTAGCTTCGGCGCCACTGAAATCCTTCCTTTCTTCTTCTTCCTTCCTTCTTCCCTTTCTTTTGTCTCTCCTCTTTACTTTTCTCACCAAACGTACGAGGGTAATAAATGGAAAGAAAAGAAATCATAAAGCCTTATATACTATTCCTAATTAAGTGAATAGTGTTGGATGGGTCACTCAGGTGGGTGGGTGTACCCACCTGTCATACCCACCCGAGAGTCAAAACTTGGGATTTTGACCGGGCTCGGACCTCGGCTCAAACCCCACCCCAGGCATACATTGTAGCCTACGTATATATCTTAAAATATAGATATAATACCTGTTTTATCCGTACATAGCCTTATGGTAGGTGCACGTACACGGTTTGGGTACTCCCGTCTCTTCTGGCACTGGCTCGGACTTGTCGGGCCAGCCGGTGTTTAAGGTCACCCGTGCCATCATAGCCCATAAGGAACCCGCTCTAACATCCTCTGGCTCGGTTCCTGCATGGTTAAACCGGTTCAATCGCGAAATCAGACCGGGTTTAAGAAGCGGGATATTACATTACCCCCCCTTCTGAA
Organism: Macadamia integrifolia; assembly: GCF_013358625.1. Classification (NCBI taxonomy): domain Eukaryota; kingdom Viridiplantae; phylum Streptophyta; class Magnoliopsida; order Proteales; family Proteaceae; genus Macadamia; species Macadamia integrifolia. Next base: position 4,822,715 of record NC_056557.1, read on the forward strand.
AAATTTCGTCCTCGAAATTGCGTACCTGGTTGATCAAAAAGATGAGGGTACTTGGCTCGCATTTCTTCTTCTACCTCCCAAGATGCTTCTTCAAGTGAATGATCAGCCCATCGCACCTTTACATAGGAAATGGAGCGGTTGCGAAGGGTTTTCACCTTCCGGTCCAAAATTTCAGCTGGATGTTCTGTGTAGGTCATATCAGCTTCTAGGTACCCTGGTTCCACGGGTAGTACATGAGATGGATCATGCACGTACTTCTTCAGCATGGATACATGGAATACATTGTGAACATTTCCAAGTGAAGGTGGCAGGGCAAGCATGTAGGCTACTGAGCCAACCCGGGACAAGATCTCAAATGGTCCCATGTATCTTGGGCTCAACTTCCCCTTTCTGTGAAACCTTTGCAAACCTTTAGTAGGAGAGATCTTGAGAAATACCTTTTCTCCTGGCTGAAATTCAATCTCCTTCCTGCGGGTGTCCGCATAGCTCTTTTGACGGGACTGAGCTGCTTTAATCCGTTCTCTAATAACGTCGACCTTGTCACAAGTCATTTGGATCATCTCAGGTCCTAACATTCGACGTTCACCTACCTCATCCCAATACAAAGGAGTTCTGCACTTTCTGCCATATAACGCCTCATATGGAGCCATCCCAATTGTAGCTTGGTAACTATTATTATATGCAAACTCCATAAGAGGTATATATTCTTCCCAGCTGCCACTCATCTCCATTGCACATGCCCTGAGCATGTCTTCTAATATCTGTATGGTTCGCTCCGACTGACCATCCGTCTGTGGGTGAAAAGCTGTACTCAAATTCAGCTGTGATCCCAAGGCACGCTGTAAGCTTTTCCAAAATCTGGAAGTGAACCTTGGGTCCCTATCTGAAACAATGCTCACTGGCACTCTATGTAAACGCACTATGTTGTCCATGTAAAGTTGTGCTAGTTTGGTTATGGAGAACTTGGTCTTGATAGAAATGAAATGAGCAGTCTTGGTAAGCCGATCCACAATCACCCATATCGCATCCATTCCCTTAGGTGTACATGGTAGTCCGGTGACGAAGTCCATTGTAATCCTTTCCCACTTCCATTCTGGTACTGGGAGTGGCTGAAGGGTACCATAAGGTCGATGCCTCTCAGCTTTCACTTTCTGGCTGGTAAGACAAGTCGCCACATACAAAGCTATGGTGACTTTCATGCTTGGCCACCAGTAACTTTGTTTGAGGTCTTTGTACATTTTGGTACTTCCTGGGTGGAGTGAGTAGTCGGAGCTATGTGCTTCTCTCACTATCTTATCTTGTATATCCAAATCATCGGGTACACACAATCTGTCTCGAAACATCAATGCCCCATCACTGGCTAAAGTAAAATCTGGGTCATTCATTGTTTGGTCTTGAACCTTAACTCTGATCCGCTGCAATTCAGGATCCAAGGGTTGCTTCATTATCACCTCTTGCCTAATTGTCGGATGCACCTGTAGAGCAGATAAGGATACCGTCAACCACTTAAGGTTTTCTGGTTGAGGTTCAAGCTCTAAGGTTGCCCCCTCATACAAGAGGGTTTCATCCATTAGCATCGCCTCTTGCACAAGTGGTGAGCTTACTGCTAAGCATGAAAGCGACACAGTCTGTGTCTTCCGACTCAATGCATCTGCCACTACATTAGCCTTGCCGGGATGATACTGAATATCGCAGTCATAATCCTTCATGAGTTCAAGCCATCTTCTCTGTCTCATATTCAAATCCTTCTGGGTGAAGAAGTATTTGAGGCTCTTGTGGTCACTGTATATCTCACACTTTTCCCCATACAAATAGTGTCGCCAGATCTTAAGGGCAAATATGACTGCCGCTAGTTCCAAGTCATGAGTGGGGTAATTCTTCTCATATTCCTTTAGTTGTCGGGATGCATACGCTATTACATTTCCGCGTTGCATGAGAACACAACCCAACCCAACTTTGGAAGCATCGGTATAGACCGTCATCCCACCTGTGCCTTCAGGAATAGTCAGCACATGGGCAGTCACCAACTTCTCTTAGATGCGAATGAATGAGTAGCTCCTGAATCAAATAAAACATAGGCTGGTATGCCCGATATGGGTAGGATACCTAATATAACAATGTATATAATTTCAGCAGGTCATCAACATTAATCATAATGAACTTCTTAATTTAAAATGTACCTGCTACAACTTCTGTACTAGCCTCAGCTTCCTCGGCTGATAGGGCATACATCCTTCCCTGCGGTTGATTGCCTCGAGGTAAGGGAGGCCGGTAAGCAGAGGGCTGACTGGAGGGCAAGGCTGGTCGGGCCCGACAGTCTTTCGCATAATGCCCATAGGAATGGAAGTTGAAACAACGAATCTGAGACGTCGGATCTGGAGCGGGGCCCCTCGGCACTTGACCCGCTGCAGATGGAGGTCGAGGTGGCCTTGAAGCTGTAGGTGCCACACTAGTGTTCGGGCGAAAAGAAGTAGAACCCGAACCACCAACTGGCCTAGGAGGGTAGCCAGATGGCCTATAGGGCTGCCTATACATAGGCCCAGAACTGTATGACCCGCAGTAAGCTTTGGAGGAATTTCCCGCATCTGGGAATGGATTTGTTCTCTTCCACAGTCCAGGAGTGAGGGACTGTTCACCCTTTTGCTTATCTTCCATTGTTTTGGCCTTCTGTACAATCTGGCCATATTCAGTCAAATCCAAGACTTCCAGCACAGACCCAATAGATGCTTTAGGCCTTTTAGGAACCTTGCTGCCTTCTCTTCAGCTGTTCGCATATGCCTTGGGGCGAAATGGAACAAACTTTCGAATTGTTGCTGATATTCAAGGACAGTTTTACCTCCTTGAGTTAAGGCCATGAACTCAGTCTCCTTCCGATCTCTGAAACTGCGCGGATAATGGTTATCCAGGAACAATTCCTTAAACTGCTCCCAAGTAGGTTCTGGATGAGTAGCCATCAATATAGGCTTGGAAGCTTGCCACCAAGAATTTGCCTCCTTCTTGAGTTGTAACCCAGCACAAATGAGCTTCTGGGCATCCGTGCACTCAAGCACCTCAAATATCTTCTCCAATTCTTGGATCCATTGATCCGGTTCTAGAGGATCACTCCCCACCGTAGAGAATACCAGTGGTAAGTTCTTCTTAAACGACTCCACCACCCTTGACGTATTACTCGTCGCCGGGAAGTTAGGAGCATAGGTAGGATAATAGGAGTATGGATGAGGCATCCCATGCTGAGGAATACCGAATGGTGGGATTGGAGGTGTACCCACTTGTGGTCCCGTTCCCGACCCTACAGGTGGGTTCTGCGGCGTGAGTACCCCGGGAGGTTGACCCGGTTGAGAAAAATCCAACTGTTGCTGGATGGCAGTCATAAATGCTTGTTGTTGCTGAAGCATTTGTTGCTGGAAAGCTTGTTGGGACTGCTGAATTATTGTAGCAACATCTCCCGGTGTGATAACCGGTGGAGGGTCCGGGAGTGCAGTCATAGGTGGGTCCCCATGTGCCCCACCCTGACCATGGGTCTCTGCAGTTAGTGGAGGTGAGGTATGCCCCATAGAACGGGCCCCTCTGGGATTTTGTGGTCGACCGACCCGACGAGGACCCCGCGAGGTACCTCGGGCATTACTACCGGATCTAGTACGTACCATCGTATCCCTGTACCTGGAACATATCACACACCATATTGGTTAAACACCATAGACTGATTTAGGCACACAATCACATGCCATTATGTGAGGTGTTGTAGTGTATGATAGCCTGTAATTAATCATAGCTCAATTCCAAGATACAGGCAAAGTTCACAACATACATGCTAATGATCCCACTTGACCGTAGCATATTGATCATAGGATTAATATCCACCATAAAACCAATGAATTCATAATAGGAGAAGAGGAGGGGAAAGAAAGAAGAGAAAAGAAAAAAAAAAATTTCAAATTTCCGAATTTTTTCTTCTGTCCTAACCGGTGGGATAAACCGGCGGGTAGGGACCCGTCGGTCTGACCCGCCGGTCCCAACACCCCAAACCGGCGGGTGTCACCGGCGGGTAGGGACCCGCCGGTCTGACCCGCCGGTCTCGCCCGAGATAAAACACGAACAGGGCCTGAAGGGCCCTGTTCTGTCTGTCACTCTCACCCTCTCCCCTCTCTTTCTTCCTCTTCCTTTTGGGCGATCTTGGGAGTCGACTCAGCGCTTCTACTCGCGGTTCCACTCATCCACTCGGCGCTTTAGTGAAGAATCAACTCATCTTCATCCAAGTAAGTTCCTCTTCTTCTCCTTTTTCCAGAATTTCCATTTGGGTGAAATGCTTGAATAGGGTTTGCTTTCTAAGCTTTCTTTCTCTATTTTTCACCATAGTATAGTCTTTCCATGTGTTTATGATGATTCTACTGTAGTCATTCGTAGTTTATAGGAATTTGTTCCTTCATTTGGGGAAAAATCCCAATTTGTGCCCTAGGTTCCCAAATTTGGGGGTTTCTTACATTGTTGATCCTTTTCTCAAATTGGTGATTCCTTTGTAGTACATTCCACTTGTTTTATGCTTAATATGCCTTAGATTTCATGAATCATCCATTATGCTTGGAATCCCTATGTCTTCCCATGAAAATTCCTATTTTTGGCATTGATTTCCTTGATTTTCATTCATACCCGCAATTATAGAACTCTATAGTCTATTTGGGGCATGTTCTCGCATTTCCATCATCCCACTACTATGTCATTTCGCCTTAGTCCTATGGTTTCCGATTGTTCTCCATTATATTCGAATTTGCACCATGTACTTGAATTCCCTCATTTTACTTATACTCTTTGCTTTTGCTGTCCTTTGCTGTTTTGACACGTCTCCATGCGTTGTCATCCACCATGTTTCATGTCATAAGTTTTCTATCATTTCTAGATCGTTGCCGTTCCCGTCTTTGCATGAATTGGGTTTTGGATTTCCCCTTTTTAATGTTGCTGTCTTTCCTTCCTGTACTAAACCCACTTCCTTTTCTTATTGCCAGAATGTCGTCACGCACCGGCAAAGGACCATCTTCCTCTGGCGTTCGACGCAAGACCACCACTTCTAAGCGGAAGAGTGCGGAGACCAGCACTTCAGCTCATCGCACAGGGAGACCTGCACCTGCTCAGTTTGACCCTTCAGACTATGATGAAGAGCACTTCACTAGTGCAGAGGCCGCAGCCAACTGGCCCAACTTCCTGAAGGGGTCAGTGTTGATGGAAAAGACCGTGGTAGTCGAGGACTTCCACAAGGCCCAACTTCAGGAGAGGTTCTCAGCATTGGGCTGGGACACTATTCTTCAGGTGGACCGACCGTGCTACGAGCAGCTCGTCCGTCGGTTCTATTGCAACCTGGAGGTGTCGTATCAGTACGGGGAATTCACTATCAGCAGCCTGGTGAAGGGAGTGGATATCCAGCTGACGGTAGACACCTTGGCCAGTATCCTGGGCATATCGGCGGCGGGACACCGATACTACAGTCCCCCCAGGAGTAGGCCTCAGGGACCGTTCATGAGCATGGAGACACCGGACTTCATCTACGAGACCATCTGCGGCAGCAGCAGTCGCCCGGAGTCCGAGACATCTTTCTTCCCTGAGGTCCGTCTCTTCGCCCGGTTGATCCAGTTCAACCTGCTCCCCAGAGGAGGTCATCGGAACCAGGTAGGTTTTATGGCGGCTTTCATAGCATTTTGTATCTTCACAGCCGCAGAGGGAGGCGGGGAGCACTTGTGCCTTCCCTATATCATCCTCAGAGCGATGGAGCACCATGCTTCCCACCCAGAGGACGGAGGATTCCCCTACGGCAGGATCCTCACTAGGATCTTCGAGTTCTTCGGGGTGGATCTGAGCGGAGAGGAGGGGAAGACTTCGACTGATAGGTTCGATCGGAGCAACCTCTTGAAGATGGGTCTCCATACCCTCATGGATTCACCTCCTAGATCGGGAGCTCGGAGAGGTAGGGGTAGGAGGGCTGCCCCTGTAGAGGATGTCCTCATGGAGGAGTCCAGTGAGGAGGATGAGGACTACGTTCCTCAGGACGAGGAGGCGGATCTGATGGGCGGCAGCATCCCTGAGGAGGCGCCTCAGGAGTCGAGAGGTCCGGGTCCTAGTTCTTCCAGAGCTGCAGCCCCACCACCTGAGAGTGGCGACTACGACTACGAGGGCAGGACAGCCTCCATGCGGGCCTTGCAGGATGGCCAGGTCCAGATACTGAGGCGGCTGGACGAGATTGCCTCCAGGCAGACCACCTTGGAGGATTCCTTCCTTAGGCTGGGTCAGGACTTGGACACCAGGGCTAATGCTATCTCAGCAGACTATGGCCGGCTTCGGAGGGAGGTACAGGTGGTGAACGCGAGGTTCGATTATTACGATCACCGCTTCGATGTTAACTCCAGGCCTCCAGCGAACGTGGTGATCATCGACGACGATGACGACGCCCAGTGAGGGCTTGGCTTGCCCACCCAGCTATTTATCCATTTTTCTCTTTTTGTAGACATTGTACCTTTCTTTATTCTCATTCCTTGTAATTGCAATGTAACTTGATTTCATTTATGGAATGAAATATCTTTGGATAATGGATTGTTGTGGTGTTTTCATATGTGGAGTACCTGTGTGGTTTTGTGGTGATGTGATTTTTCTATCTGTGCCCTTGGTTATATTATTATCTGTTGTTTATCAGGTTTTGTGTAAAATTTTTTGGAAATCCCATTTTACGCCGTTATGCTGCCGAAATTTCGTCAAAATAGCACTTTATCGTCAAAATAGCACTTTATAGGTTATAGTACCATCCTAATCACCTTTTATCTACACTCACGCATGCCATGAATGCAACTTATAATATAACCCCACTTTTATACTTTCTTTCTTTGACTTTTAAATCTTTAAAGCTTTTATATTAGTCCAACCCCATTTTCCTATTATAGAATCTACGGGATTCTAATGGTATGCTGTGAGTGGAGCAGAGCATCACGCTCTGATACCACCGTTTGTCACACCCCGTTCACCCTGAACCGGAGCGGTGACCGAGTTAACACCGGTTAACCCAAACCTGCCAGGATC
>NC_056557.1:4829790-4850360 GCF_013358625.1 Macadamia integrifolia
AAAAAAAAAAAAAGATTTAAAATTAGATATAAAATTATGTTATAAAGAAAATATATAAAGCTACAATTCTTAAGATGGAAGATATGTGAAAATATCGATTAAAACAAGTGAAAAAGTATGTTAAAAACATAAGAGACTAGAAAAAGACCTAGACAGACTATAGACTGACTGTGGTGTAAAATTTAAATAAAATAGTAAACAAATAGAAAATATGAAATTTATACTGTTGAACGTAGAGATATAGATATACAATTTCTAAGAAGAAACTTGTACAAAAAACATCGTGAAAAAACCCTAGAACATAGCCAACATGATTGAAATCAACGATGAAAAATTGCGTAGAAAACAGATTGACAAAGAAAATAAGCAATAAATAAACAAATCATGAAAAATTATGGCAAAATCAAGTTTGAATGCTAAGGCATGGGGGTAGAACGTGATGTGAAGGGTTTAGAATAAAACTCATCTCAGATATTAATACAATGAGTGTATCTCACTCCAAAAACTTAGAATTGAATGAAACGAAAATCAAATGAAACTAGACTCGATTACCTACAACTTTTATAAAGGATGTAGGTGGGTTGGAGTAGCCTAGTCTCAAGTTTCAATGAGTTTATGTGGGATCAACTAAAGTTGTTCTTGAATGTGTAATGCTTCTTCTCAATAGTGTGGGATTGTGTGGGATCGTGTGGGATCCTCTGAAAACATGATGGGATCTTATATTTCTAGCTTTGAGTGCCCTAATTGAGTCCAAGGTAACGTCCATGAGTTTCCATTTGAGTGAGATCTCCTTCCTTAATGGAAGAGGTCAATAAGGCTATGTAGGGGAAGAAAATATTCTCCCATAGCCATTAAAAATCTTTGCTTTGTCTCCAAAGTTTCTACAGTCTTTTAGGGTGTCCTAGGGTCTTAGATTATATCTAGGTATGTGTCTTGGGAGTCAAGGAAGTGATATCGTCGAGATCTTTCGCAAAGATTTACAAAATCCCTATCTTATCGTAGAACTAGCATAAAGTGTACTTGGGTCGATGTCGGCCATAGGCCAAATGAGGCTCAGCTTAGGTCGACCAGACTGCATCTGGCATTGGCCAAATTGCAAATGGTGTTGGCCAAGGTTGGCTTTCTGGTTGGATCTGGCTGGTTCTTTGCTTGAACTAGGATCGATCTAGGGTCTTTGGATTGGTCTTGGTTCATTTTAAGTATGTCAAAGCCGTTAATCATATTTTGTCAAATAATTACCTCCTAAACAAGTATGGGCACTCAGGACATTTCTTAGGACAAAGGGAGGGACACCTAGCTATAATTAAAAGATCCCATCATGTTTTCAAGGGAATTCCACTTCATCATCACCTAACCACTCTAGGGTGACAAAATGTAGTGTCTGCAGAATGCACCTCTTTGACTGAGACTGTAAACAGTTGAAAGTCAAAGAAGCGATTCTCGGACAGGACACTTCATCAGGTGAGCAAAACTTTTTGGTACCGTGCTCAAGGTTATTGATGTAAAAACATGATAAAATCTAAAAAATGACACTGTATCGATTTAAACGACGTCGAAATCAAACCCAAGTGGATTTTAAAAACATGATGATGTTATTGAAAACCAAGAGATCGTGGGGTTTAAAAAGGCCTAAATCACTAATGGTAGCTGTATTGGCTTCGAAACCTTAGTGTTTTGAAATATTAAAAATTCCTGTTGGTAGCCGTATTGGCTTTAGAACCCCAGGTTTTGGAGATAAAGTTTAGAAAATTCCCGTTGGCAGTCATATATGGCTTTGGAACACTAAGATTTTTTAGATTATATTCTGAAAATTCCCGTCGACAGTCATATAGCTTTGAAACCCAAGATTTTTAAGATAGTGTCTTGAAAATTCTTATCGCCAACCATATGGTTTGGAACCTCGAGGTTTTTGAGATAATGTTTTGAAAATTCCCGTTAACAGCCATATGGCTTTGAAACCTCGAGAATTTTTTAGATAATGTTTTGAAAATTCTTGTCAGCAACCATATATGGATTTGGAACCCCAAGATTTATGAGATAATGTTTTGAAAATTCTTGTCGGCCTCCATATAGCTTTGGAACACCGAGATTTTAGAGCTAATGTTTTGAAAATTCCCATTAGCAACCATATGGTCTTGGAACCCTAAGATTTTTAGGTAATGCTTTGAAAATTCTCATCGACAGCCATAAGGCTTTGGAACCCCGAGATATATAATTGTAAAGGGGTTGTACCTGTGTGAACCCTCTAGTTGAATGTTTAAATAGAGGGTGTTATTGCTTACACTATCGTTGCTTGGGCTTCCTGAGTTATATAAGTCGTCCTTGCTTGGGTTATGTACGTTGCCATTGCTTGGGCTGCTTGAGTTGTATACATCGTTGTACATGTTGCTGTTGCTTGGGTTGCTTGCGTTGTACACGTCTCCGTTGCTTAGGCTTATACCATTGTTGCGTAAGTTGCTTGAGTGGTACACATCACCGTTGATTGGCTGCTTATATTATTATTGCATGGGCTACTTGGATGTCTTGTCAATTTCTTCACTAGGGATTGAACTTGGTCGTTGCTTGGTGCACTTGTCTGTCATAGGGCCTTTATTCCACTAGGGTTATGTATTGCATTCATTGTTAAGTTATTCGAGTACTTGGTTGAATCGTGATTTGCTGGGGAATGTATATCTGTCATTGCTTATTGTTGCTTATTGGGAAGTACAATAATATGTTCCCTACCACTTGGGGAAGTGAATGCCCAATTGGTCATGTCATGCGGGCCCACTAGGGTGTGGGAAATGTCCATCCATTTTTTAATTTTTCTTTAGGAATTTTCTATCACTCCTCTATACTTGGCCTATGTTTACTAAAATTCCCCTACCTTTTACTTTTTTACTAATACTCCCCTGCTTTTTTATTTTTACATCTCTTCCTTCCTTGCTCATTTTAAATACCCAGATTACCCTTTCTTTTCATATGTTTCTATTACACTTTTTTCAAATTGATTGGTTCAAAACATGGTTTGAACCAAACCACTGATATATTTTGTCTTATCCAATCATCAAGGATATTGTAAATTCAAAAAATAATAATTTTGTATCCGATCAATATCTATATCGTATCATATGTTCCAATCGGGTAATACATGTTTTTTTTTGTTTTTCTTAACCCTTAGATTGGCTGTGACCGATACCAATCTAATACCCATAAAAAAATAGATTGCTAAATTTGTGATGATGGATGAAATACAAAAAATAATAATAATAAATAAACAACAACACTAAAGATTGGATGTGACGAAATAATAATAATAATAAATAAATAAATAATGTTTTTAAGGGCACATTAGCTATGTCAATATCCTTGATGATTAGATGAGGTCAAACTTGTAAGTAGTTTGGTTCAAACCATGTTTTAAACCAATCAATTTAAAAAAGTGTAATAGGTTACAGGTGAAAAAGAAGGGTAATCTGGGTATTTAAAAAGAGCAGGGGAGAAAGAGATGTAAAAATCAAAAAGCAGAAAAGTATCAGTAAAAAAATAAAACGTAGGGGAGTTTTAGTAAATATAGGCCAAGTGTAGAGGAGTGATAGTAAATTTCCCTTTTTTCTTTTCTTTTGAGATATCTTGAAATTGGAGTGTATCAAGAAGATTTTCCTTCCTTTCTTGTGTTCTTGCTTCGTTATCTTATGGGAGCATGATTTTCTCTCATTTATTAGCGTATTTGGAGGGTAAAATTTGTGGGGATTTGAAGTGTATGGGGCAAGTGTAGCGTATAAGAGAAGGGCTTAGGTTATTGCTTACTCAGTGTCTTCTTCCTTCTCCTTCTTCTTGTCTTCTTCCTTGTTCAACCTAGAAACCCTAGATTTTTGTGAGTGTAAGAGCAATGCTGCCTAAGGACAAATGCAAGAGATCATTAGTTGAGAAGACCCCTCCTCTTAAGAGAATACTTAGGCCACATGGGGGTGGCATTTCTATTCCACCCTACGGGAGGAATCACTTGAGGCATATGCGTCACCTTGATCGAGTTCAGAGGATACAACGCCATTATTTAGCAATAATCATTGGAGCAATGAGTATATGCATGTGTGAGCCTCTGCTAATGACAATGCCAAAGGTGGAGGCTCCTTCCGGCTTTTTCTATTTTATCTTGTACTCATTCTTTTTTTCTCTCTTTTTAATAAAATCTGATCTTCTAGCAAAAAGAGTAAAAGCATGTTGGAGCAATGATGAGTATAAGCATGACGAGCATGCTTGATGGTACAAGGGGAAGCACCTGAGGAATACGGCTTCCCACATCTGCAAAAGGGCGTGGACACTTGTAGCGGTAAGTGCTCGATCTTTTGAATTTGCATTTTTATGTAAATCCTCATGTTCTGGGTTGCAATCCATGCTTAGTAGAATTTTGAAATGTTTTGATATCACCATATACTATGGAACAATATGTTGCTCCATATAACTCTATGTAGCTTGGCACTATCGTTGTATTGAATGCACGACTTTTTGAATTGCTATGTATACCTTGTATAGCTCTATGTGGCTTCATATTGCTTTAAGCTGTCTTGTATTGAATTGAGGTGGTTTTCGTTGCTCTTGAATTGAATTGTTTTCTTAATTGTATTTTGCAGAACGCTAACTACATTAAGAAGTATAGGTTAGTCTTAACTTTATTCCTCCATTGTGGAATTAGCCACAAGAGAGTGGTGAAACTATGTTGAAGGATGGTTAGCTTCACATTGGGCTTCACCTTGTAATTGGTTTCTAGCCTAAATCGGGGTCTTTGGAGATAAATATTATTTTCTTTTTGTATATCAAATAAGAGATTGCGTCTGATGTTGATTCGAGACCTCGATTTCGTTTATGTTAATTTTCTTGGTTTATTCTCCCTTGCTGATGGTCATGCTGAAGGTGGGGGTTTATATTCTTATTGTCTGAGTTGTATTTTTATTTTCTCTATTTTCTAATAAAAAAAATTATCTCTAGCAAAAAAAAATGTAATTATTTTCTAGCCTTAACTGGGTGAGGATTCTCAAAATGCTATAGTCATAGTTTTGCCTTGGTAGCAAGTTGTTTCATGATGTTTGTATTACACCTCTTGAGCTTCACCACAAATTGGTGGCTTGCTTGATTAGGTTTCACCACTGATAATGTGGTTATCATCTTGATATGTCGTGTGCTTGATTTCTTGGACTTTTCGTTTGCTTGGTTGAAACTGGTTTGGTCCTTGCATCAATACCTTGAATAGGGGCTCGTCTTATTGCGGCATTGTGGCTTGGTATTTTCCCAAAGAAAAATCTTTACATTGAAATCCTTGCATTTAATATCCTTGAAGTCATTTGGTTCCACTCCTTTTTGTTTGACATTGTTGTTATTTGAACATGTGTTTCTTCATTGGAGGTTTTCCTTTCCTTTGGATCATGTAATTCTTTTTTTCTATTGGGTCCCCAATGTTTGTTATTATTTTTTCATGAGGTTCCAAAACACATAAATCCCATCTTTGGGATAACCACAATCACGTGTCCAAATGTCTTGGAAATCTCAGAAATCTTTGAAGTTATTAAGACTCAAGCTGGCATAGGTGAGAGGGGACCGACTTCAAACATGTCTCAAACGACATCATTTTAAGTTACACCGATACCAATGGATTTCTTCTGTACATCCGATAAGGAGCAAGAGACGTCGGATTATTTAGATCCAGAAGATAAATGTAATCCAACACTGTGTGGGTTTCTATCGCTGCAAGACTCTATCATTCTGCCTTACGGTTTTTCTATTGATGATTATAGATATATTTATGATTCGACAAGGCATTCCTTCAAGTCATTACTAAATATGATTCTGATTTATGCTTTCAGCTTTGTTAGATTGATCCTTCTTTATTCTCCAATTTTGCTAAAGACTAACGAAGTGAGAGGCTTTGTTGAAAGAGAACGGAAAGCAAAGATGGGGTAGAAATTTTATTAATAGATGGGATAATCATGTGAGTGGGTGGACTGCCTACTTACCGTATTAAGGGGCCAGGTCAAAAGTTATGTCATAACCGGATGAGATTGAAGTTGTCGATAAGAATCTCATCATCATTTAACCTAGGAGGGCTTTACAAGGTTGTATTGGGGCTTAGAACTGGGTTCCAAAGGGTGGTAAGGCTCAAATGTGCCCCAGGGTCTAATCGAGAGTTTGACTACTTTTGCCTCAATCCATTGTTGTCAATGTTTATGAGGGACTTCTTCTCAGAGTTGAATTCTCTTTTTTTTTTTTCTTCTGAAAATTTCTCTTTTCATATTACCCCTGCATTATTGGGCCTCCTAGTTAGACCCCAAGGGCTTACAGGAAAAAGTTCTCTAAAAGGTATCTTAGTAGTGGGCTAATGGTAGGCCACAATTATGGGCTTTTTGAAAAAGAAATGGGCCAAGGTTCAAAATGGGTTCTAATAGATCACAATGTCTTGGGATTCATTTGGAGTGAGATAATGGGTAAAAACGACCTCCCTTAATAGGCTTTATGTGACAAAGTTTCCTTCTAAGCTTTGTGCTTGTTGGAAGGGGATCAGATGTGTGGAGAACTCAAGATCTTTTATCATCAAATATTTGACATTCAAATTCAAAGGGAGGTATAGAAAGTTGACAAATGAAATGGAAATTCAAACCTTATTGATGTGAAAAATATAACTATTATATAAGGAAGTAGATGAAACTGTGAAGTGGAATTGACATGTAAATGAAAAGTAAGGAAAAATAAGAGACTCTCTCTCAACAATGGACTCTTCTCGACTTCAATCTTCACTAGTGACTGTTTTATGCTTTATTAGGCTCTATCTTTGAAAGCCGCTCTAGACTGATCAACTTGAATGCCATTAATCTCTTGGTGCTCTATGTCTGGTTGTTGATGCCAAACATACTGTTGTTGTAGATACTTAATGATGATATCTACTTTCTCCTCCTTAATTGGGTTGTTTCCCGCTGCCACTTTTCTAGATGGAATTTGGACTTTTTGGTCTATGAGGTATTGCACCGCATGCTGAAGTTTGTAATAGTGATTGGTGGCATGCCCCACTTGTGTATGGTATTCGCAATATAAATGTGAGGACAAAGATCGGGAATCGGGATGTTTCCACGATTCCTATCGCCCTCCGATGATGTCAGATATCAGGGGTGGGTTTCGATCCCTCTTACCAAATATTTGGGAGTAGATTTCTTCTTTATCTTTCCCTACTCTTATCCCTCTTGAGGTTTACTAGGGATTCTTTTATATCCTCTATTTTCTAGGTGAAATGAAAGGGTGAAAACATGTTGTTTGGAGTCATCACCTAGGATTTAGAGCCTAGGACCCCTGTTGGTGAGCCCAATTCCAATCAAGGGATTGAGATCGGGTGGAGGGTTAAATTCCTATGAAAGGATTGAACAGCCAGATTTGACTTCATGTTTGGTCTATTCCAGAGATATAGATCATTGTTAGGTTACGAGTATGGGAAAGTGTTAGGCATACGCCTTGCCCGTAAATTCCAATCTTTCTATCAAATGCTTGGATTTCGAATATTCTCCCTCGAGAATTTTAATTATTTTAACCAACATGTATGCAAGGGTAATTAAATTATCATTATAGTGAAAATGAGCATTTAAGAATCTTCAAAATGATTTGACCTATCACGTGCACATGAAGTGAAACAACCAATTACTAAGCTATATATTATCACATGAAGTAATGGCTAACATTACAAAAAACCACATGAAATGATATTCTCATAATAAACATCACATGCAATAATATCTATTTCTTTATGAAAGCTACATAAAATGATGGATTTTATCACATTAAATGAAAAGATTTCTATTCTATCAACACGCAATAATAAAAATATATACTTGCTATCACATAAATAACATGTATGCCATTATGTATGGAATTAAGCAACATGGCCAATGGACTATGTACTTGCTATCATTTGTGAAAATCTCCCCAACTAAGGGACAATGCTTGATTTTTCACTCTCTTTTTTGGAGGAAATGCCAATCTTTGGTAGAGCTTAGGGTCTAATGGGTGTACTTAGGACCTTAGGAATTTTGGGCAGCGCTCCCGTGCTATGTTGAATTAGTTTTATCACTTGTAGAAAAAATGGGCAGATCTTTCGCGCCATGGGGAAAATCAGATTTTATCTTATGTGAAATCGGGCAGTGCTTCTATGCTATTTTGAAAACGGAATTTTTCCTATATAAAAATGGGCAGCTCTTACACTATTTTGAAAATGGGATTTTTTTTTATATAAAATCGGGTAGCGCTTCCATGCTATTTTGAAAATGTACTTTGACCCAACATAAAATCAGGTAGAGATCCCGTACTATTTTGAAAATAGACTTTCAACTTATAAGAAAAATGGATATTAATTGAAACTAATAAGAAAATAGTTGGGTGATGTTATGTACAGGAGTTGTGGGTGACATGGCATGGAGTAGTGGATTAGTAGTTATTTTTTATAGTTTTATATTTATTTTCTAAATGGTTGTTGTGTAGTTTAGAGGAGTTATATATTACGTGGGAAGTGTTGTAAGTAGGTAGGAATTATTATTTAAAAGTTATTGAAAGAATACCTTTTCTTATATATTTAATCAAGGTTAGGAGTTACATATTTATACATAATGAGGATCTTGACACAAGTGGACAAGTAGACAGTACACGTGTTCTGTTACAACTTGTATTACAACTTCAAGGTGGTTTAGTTCTATTATGCCCCCTCAAACTCACCGGGGGTGCACTAACAGTGAGTTTGGTCTTGAGAGTATGAAACGAGGACAAGAGAGACTCTTTGTGAAAACATCAATGATTTGATCCAATGAGGGAATAAATCGAACAAAGAGTTGTCCAGTAGCAACCATGTCCCAGACAAAATGAACGTCGATCTCAATGTGTTTAGTGCGAGTGTGAAACACTGGGTTAGCAGACAAATACGTAGCGCCAACATTATCACACCAAATAGTAGGGGCAGAGGGAAGAGGAACACCAAGTTCCTAAAACAAGGAACAAAGCCACACTAGTTCAGTAGCACCAGCAGCTACCGCTCGATACTCCGCTTCAGTTGTCCATCGAGAGACAGTATACTATTTGCAAGAAGACCATGAGACAAGATTAGATCCCAAAAAAACACCATATCCAGTGGTGGATTTACGATCGTCATGGCACCTTACCCAATCGGCATCGGAGTAAGCCGATAAACAATGGGTGATTTAGCATGAAAGAATAACCCATCAGAGATAGATGACTTAATATAGCTCAATATTCGTTTAATAGCCGATCGATGCACATCAGTGGGCCGATGCATATATTGAGCAACACGATTGATCGCAAAGCTGATATCGGGCCATGTTACTATTAGATATTGGAGTGCACCAACCACTCGATGATGTTTAGACCCATCAGGTAAAGGGGATCCAACTATAGCAGTAAGAGCGATTCCAATAGACATTGGAGTATTCACTGGTTTAGCGTCATCCATAGCAGTACTTATAAGGAGATCAGAAGCATATATTTTTTTTTTATTAAGAAACTGCCCTGTAGGTGTGCGAGATAAATGAATTCCCAAAAAAATTTGACTACAAATTTTTTGGACAGAGTAGTGAGGAGAGCGCTGATTGCAGTAGTGGATGAACCAGTAACAATCAAATCATCTACATACACCAGAAAATAGATGATGGTACTACCATGTTGAAATACAAAGAGAGATGTATTCATTTTGGAAGGGCGAAAGCCTTGAGAGATTAGGAATGTACTTAATCGATTATACTAGGCCTGAGGCGCCTGCTTTAGGCCATAGAGAGACTTTTGCAAACAACAGACATAAGTGGATCGTGAAGGATCAACAAAGCTAGGTGACTGTATCATATACACATTTTGTTGAAGCGTCCCATGTAGGAATGCATTTTTCACATCAAGTTGGTGGAGAGGCCAGCCATTACTAACAGCAAGGGATAAGACAACACGAACAGTCACTGGTTTAATTACTAGGAAAAAAGTTTCATTGAAATCAAGCCCGATGCGCTGATGAAACCCCTTAGCCACCAAATGAGCTTTGTATCGTTCAATTGAACCATCAGATCGACTCTTAAGGTGAAAAATCCACTTGTAACCGATTACATTTTGAGATGAATAAGAAGGAACCAGACACCATGTTTGATTATGGAGCAAGGCATTAAACTCCTCTTGCATTGCTTGGCGCCAAGGAGGGAGCTTTAGTGCTTGGGAGTAACAGGTAGGTTCAGATTCGATATCCATAGGATAGTTAGTTGTAGTGAGATTTAGACGAGGTGGATGGTGTTGAGGTGCACCAGTGCGAGACCGTGTGGCCATGGGATAAATAGGAGCCAAGGTAGATTCATGGGCTACCTCACGAACTGGACTAATGGGCTGAGGACTGGTAGGCATAGACGAGTCTAGAACTGTAGTATTGGGCTGAGAAATGTTATGCAAAGATGGACCTTGAACTGTAGCTGTGGGTTGAGAAATGATAGGCAAATATGGGCCTGGAACTATAACTGTGGGTTGAGAAATGTCATGCAAAGTTGGGCTTGGACCAGAATTTTGTAAAGATGATGGACAAGTGCAAGGAAGCAAGATTGGTGGGGAGAATTAAAACCACTATTCTATGTCTAGGGCAATCAAAGAAGAGGACAATGGAACAAAGGAATGAGAAAATACATTTTCATCAAAGACAACATGTCTGGAGATATAGAGACGATTGGTTGTAGCATCTAGGCACTTATACCCTCGATGTGTAAGAGAGTAACCAAGAAAAATGCAAGGACGGGAACGTGGTTCAAGCTTGTTATGACAATAAAGCCAAAACCAAGGATAACAGATGCATCCAAATGTGCACAAAAACTTATAATCTGAAGCAATTCCAAAAATATGTTGAAGGACTGATATGGCCTATTAAGGATGAAGGAAGACGATTTATGAGGTATGTTGCCATAAGAAATGCATAAGTCCTAAAGATAGATGGTAAATTGGCATGAAAGAGGAAAGCAAGCCCAATTTCAATAATATGCCGGTGCTTGCGCTCGGCAACACCATTTTTGGCTTGAATATGTGGACAAGAGAGCCTGTGGGAGATGCCATGTTGGCCAAGAAATGGGTCCAGCTTCTGAAATTCCCCACCCGCATCAGATTGTAATGATTTGATTTTACAGCCAAAATGATTTTTAACTTGAGATTTAAAAGAGATGAAAACAGAGAGCACATCTGATTTTAAAGCAATGGGAAAAGCCAGCTATATTTGCTATAGTCATCGACAAACAATACATAGTATCTGTATTTATCTAGAGAAGCAACAGGGACTGCCCCCCATATATCACAATGGAGAAGCTCCAGAGGAGCAAAACTAATGGACAAAGAAATCTGAAAGGGTATTCTGTGACTTTTAGAATGCTGGCAAGCATCACATAAAGTGGTAGACTTATTAGAAATAGAGAGATTGAATTTTTTAACTATTGAACATACAGTTTGTAAGTAGGATGACCAAGGCAACAATGCCAATTGGTGACAGGTGCACGAACATTGGTGAGAGCCACCTTCAAGGAAGAGGGAAGGACGACAGTGACATTGGATATAGATCATTTTTACTCTGGCTACGGTGAAGTATCTTCCCTGTCTATTCATCCTTGACCAAAAATAGTGAGGATGGAATTCAAAATAGACATCATTTTCTATAGCAAATCGACTAACCGAGAGTAAATTGCAATGTATAGGGGGAACACAAAAGATCTTGGAGACATTGAAATTGGAACTAAGGAATGTGGAGGAGCCAATATGAGTGATAGGCAGACCTTGTCCATTGCCCACTATGATCTGCTCAGGACCAGAATAGGGCGAACTAAGAGCCAAATTTCTAACATCTGCAATCAGATGACTGCTAGAGCCAGAGTCAAGAAGCCAAGAAGAAGGGGATGGAAAAGTAGAAGAACTCATACTAACAAATGTGTGATTAAAATGCTGTGGACAGTTTGAGGCAAGATGTCCTGGTGTGTTGCAAATTTGATAGGAGGATCTTGGATGATTCAGAAAGGTAGGTGAGATAGGACACTCACTGGCCGATGAATGTCCCATGGGATTATTATAACCATAACCTTGTCGTGGACCATTGTTGGAGGCATTCTCATGACTGCTCTAATTCTGAAAACCAAAGTTCTGGTTCTGGTTTGGAGAACCAGAGTAGCGATTCTGATTTGGAGACTGGTTTTGATTCTGATAGTAACCATGATTTTGATTCTAATATCCTCTATGATTTTGATATCCATTGAGATTCTGATAATCTTTGTGATTCTAAGAGCCACGGTTGTTTGGAGAACCATGTGTTCTATTGGAGGATCCAATTGATGCAACATTTTCCATAGTAACCAAGCTAGATCCATTAGGAGAAATCGAACGCAGAAAGCCTTCATGACTAATAAGTAGACCATATAACTCTGTAAAGGAAACAGAGGCAGCACAAAGTTGATGTGGCAAAGTCACGGTAGTCAGCTCCCAATCCACGGAGTGTAGAAAGAACAAGATCCTCATCCGACACAGGGTGATCAATTGCCATAAGTAATCTATTATAGAATCATAGTTCTTCTATAGGCGTGAGATCCGATCTTTGAGATCTAAGACTCTGGTGCATGACGAAGGGGTAAAAACTTGAGCCAAGATTGTCCAAGCTTCGTGAGAAGTGGAAGCACTGACAATGTGAGGAACAAAAACTTCAGACAGGGAGGAGATGATCCAACTTAGGATCAATTGATTTTGACGCTCCCAAAGTTCAGAGGTTAGAGTTGCAGAGCCATCTCCAGAAGATCGTGGAAATGAGCCAGTAAAGTAGCCAAGCAAATTATATCATTGAAGCAAAGGAACAAATTGAGTTCTCCATAAAATATAATTGCTGCAATTGAGCTTGAGCGACAGTTGAGGTGTGTCATTCAGAGCAACAAATGCAGAAGGTGAGTCATCAGAGATCAAAGTTGCAGGAGATGCCATAGCTGTTTTGAGATCCAAGATCAGATACCAGAAACAAGAAACCAAACCTGAAGATCAAGAAACTAGATCTGAAAGGCAAGAAATGAAGATCTGAGACCACAAACAAAGGTCGGAGACGAAGATCAGAAACGCCAGATCTGAAATAAAGATTTGAGCAAAGAAAAGGCAGACTCGAATAAAAAAACCAGATCAAGATCTGAATACAGAGGAGAAGAGCTCGCTAGAGCAGAAAGGCTTCCTGATACCATGAAAGAATACTTTTTCTCATATATTTAATCAAGGTTAGGAGTTACATATTTATACATAATGAGGATCTTGACACAAGTGGACAAGTAGACAGTACACGTGTTCTGTTACAACTTGTATTACAACTTCAAGGTGGTTTAGTTCTATTAGTTGTAACAACTTATTATCCTATTGAAAGGGATAATCTAGAATGAAAAGGCAGACTTGAATGAAAATTGGTTCCTAAGTTTTCTCTATTTTGAGAAGTAGGTCATGGCTTCCTCGATAAGGCCAAGAGGTTGGCTACCCCCTAATTAGCCGAGACGTTATAGCCTCGTCCATTAGGCTACTATCCATTTTTATTTCTTATTTAATTTTTTCTAGTTTATTTCTCTCCCTATCTAATCTCCTACTTTTTCTCTCTTTTAATCCATCTTATCAAAATCCCAAAAGGAGATTGGCCACGCACGCATCAAGTGAAGTCCCTTTCCTGACTAGTAAGAAATTGTTCTTAGAAGAGCGTATATAACCTCCACTCCACGGCTTTATAGGCAGCTTCTTGTTTCAAGAACACTGACAAACTCGAGAGCTTAACTTTGAACTTAGGTTCTAATGATTTTAGCTTCAAGGATTTACACAGGGTAAAAGGAAGCTAGGATGGGTAAGCAAGGGTAGTCACAAGACTTGAACAAGTCTTGGACAAGATTTGCCAGAGAGGAAATCAGAATTTTTGGAAGGGGTTCCACACAGATGTTTTTCTCTTTTCTCTCTTCATGTGGCTTGTGTCTCAGAGTAAATCTCAAATAAAATGAGAGGTAAATGGGTATAGAGAGGGAGAGGAGCGTGAAATTGGTGTAGAGAAGGTAAAAGAAAACCCTCCTATATATACGCAAACCAAGGGGCAAAGGGAAAATGGGCCTTAGACTAGCTGTTTAGGCTTAAACCACCCAAAAGGCCTTAAACGGCTAGAAGGTTTCCCCCCTTAAACGGTTTGTCTAGGCTTAGACATGACAAAAGGGCTTAGACTCTCTTTTTACAATTAATAATGTGGTCAATTGGAGGGCCCCCTTTGGCTTGGCTTGGCTCAAACCAAGTTGACTAGGACTTGACCCTAATGGTTAAGGTTTTAACTTGGCTGAATGAGTATGAATTTGGCTTGGTCTTAGCCTAATTTAAAAATGGGTTTAGCTTAGCTTTAATGAGTATGAATTTGGCTTGGTTCTAATGTAAAATTGTCTTCGTTTTAGCGTAATTTAAAATGGGTTTAGCTTAGCTTTATTTAGGTTCAAATGGGGTTGAGTTGGTTCAATACTTCAATGTGGTTTGGTTTGGTCCAACATAGTTTAATGAGGTTCAAACTTTAGGAACACATCGTAAAACAGTTGGCCATCTAATTTTTTACACGTGAGATATCGATGGATTCGCAATTTCGAGCACTATTCAATGATAACAAGGATTGAATACTTGACTAGCTCGATCGTCATTTTATGATGGAAGATGTTTTGACCCTTACGGTCACCTCCCTATATCATTGAGCAGTATTGGGCTGGATCCCTGACATTTCTTTCATTCAATCGTATTCCATGCATTCATGCAAAATGGACGGGGTTAGGGTTTGACCATAATTAACTGAGTTGATTGGGTTTATCCAGAATTGGCTAAGTTCATTGGGTTTGACCAGAATTGGTTGAGTTTGGTGAATTGGTTGATTGGGTTTGACCAGAATTAACTGAGTTGATTGAGTTTGACCAGAATTGGCATTCCGCAACGAAAGAGAGCGTACTAACTTCGTCTCGTCTATAAATCATCATTGTTGGGGGGGGGACAAAATTAGGTGTCTACAATGAGGCATATGCCACTTTGGGAGTGGACTAGGACCAGATGTGGATCAATTGTGGAAAGCAATCCTAGCTCTTAACAGTCCCTTAAGGACGAAGCTTTGGCATCTCAAGATCAGTGAACTCTCTCTTCATCTGATCCTTTGGTTTTTGTTCAATCTTGAATTGATTTTGATCTATGAGATCTTGGATATCATTCTTCAGCTTCCAGCAATTATCGTTTGTATGACCATACTGAGTGTGATACATGCAGTAGAAATCCAGCTTATATTCGCCATACAGAGGATTTGGGACCAGATATGGCTGACCGTGGCAAGTTTCCCTTGTCTTTGTAACTCCTTGTAGATGACACTTAGTGGGATTCTTAGATTGGTGAATTGTCTCTTTAAGGTTCTTTTAGAATTATGGGATTTCTTAATGCCATTGTTGTCACAAGTTCCACCTATGAGATGGTTATTGGGGTGCTTCCCCTGAACTTGTTCCATAGAAGGAGGAGGAGGTGCCTTTAAGCAACTTGCTTCCATGTGTTGGTCAACATGCACCTCAAGCTATTCGGAAGGTTGAATTTTGATACAACCAAATCAATCTCTCAGTGGGGAAAGGACACGTGTCTCCCCCGGGACACGTTTCGCCCACCAGATAGGGATTCCAAGGACTACCACGTTACCTACGTGAAGGGAATATTCCCCACCAAAAGGATGGACGTATTCGAGTGGGACTCTAAGAAGGAAGAAGGTGGACCCGAGAAGGACTCAGGGGGGAAGAAAATGGAAAAGGGAAAACCCTAAACCCGAAGAGATATATAAGAGGGCCCAAGAGGAAGGAAGAAGGTAAGCATCAATACCCTCACCATTACTCCTTAACAAAAACTGTACGGCCGATCCCTAACTTGAGCGTCGAAGGACTAACCCCGGACAAAGCTCCGAGCCTCTACCATCTGTGCTTGTGCAGGATCTACTCATACGGGATTTTTGGCAGCAACAGATTGGCGTCGTCCGTGGGAATGACAGTAATGGTGGGGAGAACCTACAACCGTAAGAAGACAAGAGCAGCGTCAAACATGGACATGGGGGAAGAACCTTCAGGGGGGCTTCCTCCCTCGACGGAGATAGGACGAGAAAGGGGCAACGATGATCAGGAAGTATCCATAAGGTACCAGCATTCGGCTGGATATTTAGTACATGAAGACAGTGATTCTCAGCCCCCTCCTGCAGCGCAGGAGTACGTGACAAGGGAGCAATTCGAAGCCCTCTAGGACAAATATGGCCGGATGGCCGAGACAATGAGGGAGGTCTCCAAAGCTGTCTCTCAGAAGACCGGCGGAGCACCCCCAGGCCCCCACATCCAGCCTGAGAGGGCTCGAGACAAAGACCAGAGCAGTACAGGATCGACAAGGGCCGGTCATAACCCTCGAAACCGAGCGAGGAGGGAAAGTCCTGCACCCAGAGGTAGGACGCAACGCGCCACCAGAGACCCACATGGGGATCCACGCCAAGGAGACAAACAGAGGCCCGAGGACTCGGGGTTAAAGCAGATGATCCTAGACCTGAAGGATGAGATCAAGAAGGTGGCAGAAAATCAGACGGGAACTCGCGAGCCGGACCTCACTAATGACACGACTCTAGCTCATGAGGTCATGAGGGACCCACTCCCGATTGGCTTTCGCCTACCCAAGTATGACACTTATGATGGGTCGGGGGACCCCGTCGATCATCTGGAAGGCTTTAAGGTTGCCATGCAGTTCCATCGGGTCTCGAAAAACATTATGTGTCGCGCTCTGCCATTGACATTCAGAGGGGCGGCAAGGCTATGATACAACCGTCTGCTGACAAAGTCCATCCATAGTTTCAGCGATTTAAGCTACTTCTTCGTGAAGGGATTCTCTAGTAGCCAGCCCCTTCAGAAGACTACCTTGAACTTGACCAACGTCAAGCAACAGGAAGGAGAATCACGTGGAACTACATGAAGCGCTCCCAACAAGAGAAGATCATGATCAGAGGCCTAGACCTGAAAGAGGAGCTCACAGCCCTGTTGGGAGGCGTCAAGGATAAGGAGCTGAAAAGGTCTCTGGCGAAGCATATACCTCGGAATCTGACCGAGTTGAGAGCTCGATGCGATAAGTACATCCAGATGGAAGAAACCCTCCAGGCCGATGAAGAAGCTGAAAGGAAGGCGGTAAGAAAGAGGCTCTCAAGGGCCGATGATAAACCCTCGGAAGAAGACAAAAGATGAAAGTCTGAGCACGGTCGGGTACCCAGTCCACCAAGGAAGTTCGAGAAATACTCACCCCTGAACCGGAGACGAACGGAGGTACTGATGCAGATAAAGGACTCCCCTGATGCCAGGGCCATGAAGTGGCCAGGAAAGATGGGGCGACACCCCGAGAGATGCAACATGGACAGATATTGCCACTTCCACAGAGACCATAGCCACGACACCGAAGACTGTTGGCACCTTAAGGGGGAGATAGAAGGGATGATCCGAAGGGGATATCTAGGCCGATTTGTAGACCGCGAAAAGGAGGATGCCCAAGACGGTAATGACCGTAGGGATAACCGTCGGAGAGATGGCAGAAGTCGCTATGAGAGGAGGGGGCTTGCCCGTAGAGGCAATCAGGAACGGCGAAGGGACCAGACACCCGAGGAAACTGAGCATCGCCCTCGAGAGGAGAATAAAAGCCCAACTAGAGTTATAGCGACCATCTGTGGAGGCCCAGCCGCTGGAGAGAGTTCAGTCTCTGCCAAGAAAGCAAAGGCCTACGCAAGAAGCGTACATATGGCGGAATGGCCGAACAAGAAGGCGAGGACCGGGACGGTTATCTCCTTCTCAGATGATGATTTGGAAGGGGTACATACTCCGCACGACGATGCCCTGGTTGTCACCATGACCATAGCGGATTGCAAAGTGAAGAGGATCTTAGTAGATAACGGCAGTTCAGCTGATATCCTGTTCCTTGAAGCTTTCCGGAAGATGGGCCTGGACGAGGGAAAGCTAAAGAAGGTCGAACACCCGTTGTAGGGATTCTCCAGCGTCCCAGTGAAGGTGGAAGGGTCGATTGAGTTGCCAGTAAGAGCCGGCATCAGAGATCGCCAAGCGACAGTCATGATCAACTTCCTGGTTGTGGGCATTACATCGGCATGCAATGCCATACTAGGAAGGATTGGATTGAACCTACTAAAGGCAGTCGTCTCCACACCCCATCTCAAGATGAAATTCCCAACCAAGAATGGTGTCGGGGAATGTCGGGGCGATCAAGAGGCATCCCGGAGGTGTTATGCCACTACCTTATGGGGAAAAGAAAAGGTCGGCGAGGCGCTCCCGATAGAGGATCTGCGCGATGATGCCAGTTATCAATGAGGGGATCCAGCCGAGGATTTGGTGCAAGTTGAAGCCAAAGAGGGGGATAATGCTCGGTAATTTCAAATTGGGGCTACCATGCCAAGGTCGCAGTGAGAAAGACTCGTCTCATTCCTACGAAACAATGCTAACGTCTTCGCCTGGTCGGCTTCGAATATGCCCGGAATAGATCGAGAGGTAATAGAACATCATCTGAATGTTAGCCCGATGAAGAAATCGGTGCAGCAGAAGAAGAGGACTTTTACCCCCGAAAGGCAGCAGAAAATAGACGAGGAAGTGGAGAAGCTGTTGAAGGCCCAGTTCATCCACGAGATCCAATACCCGGAGTGGATATCTAACGTGGTAATGGTCCCGAAGGCAAATGGAAAGTGGAGGATTTGCATCGACTTCACCGACCTGAATAAGGCCTGCCCAAAGGACGCGTACCCCCTGCCCAAAATAGACCTCCTCATCGATGCCATGACAGGATACGAGGTGCTGAGCTTCATGGATGCATACTCGGGGTACAATCATATCAAGATGTCTGAGGTCGATGTCCTGAAAACATCCTTCATAACCGAGGGAGGACTATACTGCTATGAGGTCATATTTTTTGGGCTAAAAAACGCAGGGGCCACCTATCAAAGGTTGGTGAATAAAATCTTCAAGGGGATGATCGGCAAAACCATGGAGGTATATGTGGACGATATGCTCGTAAAGAACCTGAAGGCGGAACGACACATCCAAGACTTAGAAGAGGCGTTCCAGGTGCTGAGATGGTACGGCATGAAGCTGAACCCAGCAAAGTGTGCATTCAGAGTAGCCTCGAGAAAGTTCCTCGACTTCATCGTTTCGGAGAGAGGAATTGAGGCCAAACCGGTCAAGATACAAGCCATTCGGGATATGAGGTCACCCCAGAATGTGAAGCAAGTCCAGGAGCTAACGGGTCAGGTCGCTGCCCTCGGGCGATTCATGTCTCGGTCTGCAGACAGGTGCCTCCCCTTCTTTAAAGCACTGAAAGGGACCAAAAAGTTCGAATGGATGGAGGAGTACGAAAGTCCTTCAAACAATTGAAGGAGTACCTGGCCGCTCCCCCGTTGCTGATGAAGCCGAACACCGGGGATACCTTGCAGCTATACCTTGTTGTATCGGCAGTGGCGGTAAGCGCCGTACTAACGAAGGAAGAAGGAAGGCAACAACGACCAATATACTATGTCAGCCGAACCCTTCTAGATGTCGAAACAAGATACAGAAAGGCAGAGAAAGTGGCGTATGCCTTAGTGACAGCGGCAAGAAAGCTGAGACCATATTTTTAATCACATACGGTATGCGTACTCACCGACCAGCCCCTGAAGAAGATACTGCAGCGGCCGGATATGTCCGGTCTCCTGGTAAACTGGGCCATAAAGCTGGGAGAATTTGACATCCAGTACAAACTGAGAACCGCGATTAAAGCACAGGCCCTCGCAGACTTCATAGCCGAGACGACACTCCCCGACGACCCCCAGGAGTTTGCCGAGGATCGAGGAGAAGAGGCTTGGACATTATACGTGGATGGGGCTTCCAACAGTGCAGGAATCATGTTGGTCAGCCCCGAGGGTTTCAAAATAGAATACGCCCTACGGTTCGACTTCAACGCCTCCAACAACGAGCAGAATACGAAGCGTTAATAGCCGGAATTAATCTGGCTCGGGCTTTGATGGTAAAGGAGCTGGTAGTGCATAGCGACTCGCAGCTCGTGGTACGACAGGTGAATGGAGACTACGAGGCCAAAGAACAAAGGATAGCCGAATACTTGAAGACGGTGCGAGACAGGGTAGCGGCCTTCAAGGAATTAGAGGTAAGGCAGGTGTCACGAGAAGATAATGCTAGGGCAGACGCACTGCCACAACTGGCCACCTCCGACTTCGTAGATCTTGGACGATCGGTGTATTTCGAAGTGCTATCACAGCCAAGCATCGAAAAACCCCGAGAGGTATTACCTGTAGGTGAAAACGGCCAAAGCTGGATGGATGCCCTAACCGAATACCTCAAGGAAGGAAAGCTCCCAGAGAATAGGGACGAGGCAAGGAAAATAAGAATGAGGTCAGCGCACTTCCTTCTGAAGGACGAGACACTATACAAGATAGGGTTCACCTTGCCGTACCTCAAGTGTCTAGATTCCACCGACGCTGAGTACTCACTCCG
>NC_056557.1:4850460-4874076 GCF_013358625.1 Macadamia integrifolia
ACATAAGTTCATCAGATCAGCGGAAGACTAAGTTTTACCTGTGAATAAATCCCATATACTTGATACCCGAATGATGATACAATAATTATATACATTTGGGCCCGAAGGCATAATATATACACAAAAAGAATAAAATTCAAATATCAAGTATATACAGGAATTCATCAAAATCATCAGAGTACACAGCTCGGCTCGGTATCAAGGCTGGAGCTCAGCTCGGCATCAAGGGTTGTGCCCAGCTCGGCATCACATAGAAGAGCTCAGCTCGGCCTCAGAAGTGGAGCTCAGCATGGCCTCCAAGGTGGAGCTCAGCTCAGCCTCAGAACTGCTGTCCCACAGCACAGCTCTCGCACGAACAGTCTACGCCGTGCTCAAACTCCTCAGGGGTCCACCAGTCCTCTTCAGGAAACTCGACTGTGGGACCCACCCCATGCTCCTCAGATGTATGACCTGCAAAATCATCTAAAAAGGGGTGTACACGTGGGATTAGCTCACTAGCTCAGTAAGTAGAAAGATGGACCACACACAACGGTCCACACATCACAACACATCATATGCACTACATGCCATGCTGTTCATTTTAAATCGCATCCACCTAAGCAACATTACTAAGTCCTTGGTTTTAGTGCTACTACAACCACAGTGCGCGTATACTCCGGGTACGAGCCGCGAATTCCCTCCCGCGATACGCCCATAGGGCTGTCGGAGAAGGCCCACCGTGAGTACTCGGAAAAGTAAAGACAATGCCGTCCATCGGCTCTCAACAGAAATGTAAATGACTGAAAATAAAGGTGCTGACTCCAGCAATTTAAAAGCAGTACGATTGGCCCTCTTGAATGTACCACCGGGGTTTCCGACTGTCCTACATGACTCGTCGGGCGTAATGCCTAACCGCCACAGTGTCCGACAACCGCGACCCTTGCTTCCCCCCAAATGGTAACCCAACACCTTAACCCCTGTAGGGAAGGGTCGTAGCACGGGATGGTGAGAATCCTAATACCGCATGCTCCTATATGACAATAGTACGATTGCATAGTGCCACCGTGTCCTATTCCACGGGCCACCAATGCATTCGTTTCCAAGCCGACTACGGCATCTAGTCTATCAATGCATTATGCACCATGATGTCCACATTCAACATATAACCATCTCATTCAATTGGCATTTGAAAAGTAAACATAGCACATATGCACATCAATGAGAGAAATGACTAATCTACATAGCATATTCATGATGACATGACTAGATTAAATATAATTAAATGAATGCCAAACAATTGCCTTGAAACAAGGCCAAACGTCCTCTCTCCACTTACCTGTAGCGTACAAGGATTCCCGTTCGGTACGGGTGAGATCCGGAGCAAATCGGGTAGGATTTGGTGAACCTAACATAATTGAGCGGGGTTAGTACTTCACCATTTTTGAATCAAAATTAATGAAATCCGATGTCAAAATCGTGTTTATAACATCAAAAGAAGGTCACACGTCCGATTTGGGTTCGATCGGACATAAGGATCACCTTCGGGCCACACAGGTGGGTCAGACAGGTGGGCTGTCTACCCACCGGTTTTACCCACCGGTTATGACCGGTGGGTAGTGGCCCGCCAGTAGTACCCTCCGGTTGGGCCAGAAGGCCCCTGCCCTCTCAGGTGGGTACCACAGGCGGGTAGGGGCCCACCGGTTGTACGCACCGGTCTTGGCGGAAAAGACATTGTTTCTTCCCCATTTTCTCCATTCTTTGGGGAATCAAATGGGGCTTTTCCCCACCCATTCTTCACACCCTCAAGGTCCTATAGGATGGTTCTAACCTAGATCTAGGTTAGATTCAAGTGAGGGAAAACCATCTTACCTTCTTTGCTCAAGAACGACTTCAAACCCTTCAAATCACTTCAAACTCACAATGCTTCTTCTACCTTGTCAATATCTCTTCAAATCTTTCAAGATCAACACATAAATCATCTATTAAACCTTAGATTCATCATTTCAAAGGGTATTTACAAGGTCTCAAGAAACCATACTCGAATCAAGGGTTTAAAGCTTGGGTATGGTGAATGTTCACAAAACCCAACTTTTCTTACCTCCAACTGTAGATCTAGAGTTGAAGATCACTCTCCCGGCACCGGAATGGGAAGACCGAGCTTCGGCGCCGCCGAAATCTCCCTTTTCTTCCTCTTCCTTCTCTTCCTTTCTTCTTCCCTTTCTTTTCTCTCTCCTCTTTACTTTTCTAACCAACGTACGAGGGTAATAAATGGAAAGAAAAGAATATCATAAAGCCTTATATACCATTCCTAATTAAGTGAATAGTGCTCTTGGATGGGTCACTCAGGTGGGTGCACCCACTTGTCCTACCCACCTGAGAGCCAAAACTTGGGATTTTGACCGGGTTCGGACCTCACCGCGAACCCCACCCCAAGCATACGATGTAGCATACGTATATACCTTAAAATATGGATATATTACCTATTTTATCCGTACATAGCCTTATGGTAGGTGCACGTACATGGTTTGGGCACTCCCGTCTCTTCTGGCACTGGCTCAGACTTGTCGGGCCAGCCGGTGTTTAAGGTCACCCATGCCATCATAGCCCATAGGGAACCTGCTCTAATTTCCTCTGGCTCGGTTCCTGCATGGTTAAACCGGTTCAACCGCGAAATCAGATCGGGTTTAAGAAGTGGGGTATTACAGTACTGGCACGAGTGAATTCTGTTATCTATGGCTAAGGCCTCATGTAGACCCGTGGTGATTGATCAATGCACGATGACTGGCTCGATGGGAAACTATGCCCTAGTTCTTGTGGAGATTGACGTAAAAAGTAACCGCCTTGAGGAAATTCAGGTGGAGAGGAAGTAGCCAGGTAAGGATATCTTTTTTTGGTTGACGTTGTGCATTACATACGAAGATGAAATAAAGAGATGTAATTTTTGCAAGAAGTTAGGACACTCTACTGTCGAATGTAAAATCAAAATGGGGGCTGCACGGAGGAATGAAGAGGTGAGAGAAGAGGAAGATGATAGTGAGGAAGGCCATAGCAGATCGAAAAACCCAAAAGAGGGAGTGGCTGAGGAGACCGGCGATCATAGCAGCAGCAGAAACTTACCGATGGAAAGAGAGAGATCCAATCCTCTTTTTATGGAAACATACCATATAGATCATGATTTGCAGTTGAGGGAGGATTCATTGACTGAATTAAATGGGAATGACGAAAAAATAGGTCTTGGTCAATTGGAAATTTTACTCTCCACAGATCACGTCCAAGGAAATTTGAATTTTCAAAACACTATGGATAACCCGCTGGGTAAGAATTGTCATGGGTCAGACCCATTGGGCCATGACAATTCCTTGTCCGAGAGTGATTCTGAGCACAGGGAGGAATCCTCCGAGGGCAATGCAGAGACTGATACCCAAGGGGTGATAGGTATTGCAGATAGCATGCCACTTCCTCGTACACTTCACCCACGTAAAAACCGAACAGCATATGCCGTTTCTCGTGGAGGTCGCAAGCTTACTAGAGCAGGCAAAGATGGACTAGGAAAAGAGTGGGGCAGCCATGACCACATCATCTCAGAAGTTTCTGAAACTCAGATTATGGTTGGTAGGGTGGTCATACAACACCAAGAGGTCGCAGCAATTGACCACGCCATCTGTTAGGCAGAGGCAGATAAAAGGAGGAAGGAGAAAGGTGTTGTAAAAACGGGGCAGACCCCGATCTCTGACCGTCAAGCTGCCTCCAAGAAGTGACTTTATGAAAATCCTCTTCTGGAACATTAGAGGTATCAACAAGGTGATTGAAAAGAGAGCCTTGAGCGACTTAGTTAGGCAAAAGAACCCTGATCTTCTGTGTCTCGTGGAGCCGATGGTGAATGTAAGTGACTTTCCAAGATTATTCTTTAACAAATTGTGATTTCATTCTGATTTCATTTATAATAATTGTGGTGATAGAAATTCAAATTTATGGATTTTGTGGAGGAGAAATTTAAATACTCCTGTGGCTATCTCTAAGTCTAAGCAACACGTGATGATAGCCATGAGTTGGGGCCTGCAACAGATTCAAGTTCATTTATTCATGTGAGCTGCTTCAGAGTGGATAGAAGAACGCTATGGTTGGACTTAATGCATGATTCCCCTCAGTCTCCCACCCCCTAGGCGATTATAGGAGACTTACTCTCATGAAAAGCGTGGTCTTGGAAGCTTCAGTTTGGGCTCAGCTGTAGAGTATGGGGCCATGGTAGATGCATGTTCTATGTCTCAGGTGCCTTCAACAGGCAAAAAATTTACCTGGTCCAATAATCGGTGTAGGGGGAATGTATGCGATGTTTTGGACAGAAGGTTCTGCAATGAAGAATGGATCACTTGCTTTCAAGATTGCTCTCAGCTAGTCCTTCTGTGGATAGCATCTGACCACACTCCTTTGGTGTTGATCTCCAATACCAGCCAACATCCTCATAATTTCTCCTTTTGATTCCACTAGTTTTGGATGGATCACATTGACTTTGAGCAGGTTGTGGCGGAGTCGTGAGCAGAATGGGTCTCAGGCTCGTCAATCCTTTCTCTTATGTTGAAGCTAAAGCGCCTCAAAAGAGTCCTTAGATGTTGGGCTAAATTTGCATTCCCAAATTTTAAACGAGCTCTGGAGGAGATGAAACAACAGTTAGTTCAAGTGCAAGATCAAATTGATTGCAGTGGGATGAATGACCAGTTGTTTGTGCTTGAGGCAGATGCTAAAACAAGTCTAGCTAAGGCTCTAGAAAATCATGAGAAGCTATGGGCTAAGAAGACGAGAATCAAGTGATGAATTATGGAGACAGAAATTCGAAATTCTTCCATTTATCTGCAAAAATGAGAAGAAATATAAATACAATCAGAGCTTTAAAGAAGAATGACGGGTCCTACGTGGAAGAGCAACCTCAGTTAGGGGAATATATTGTTGATTTTTATGAAAACTTCCACAGATCTATTCCAACTGTAGACCATTTAGATCTCTTGGAAAGTATTCCGAAAACTCTCCAAGGAATTGATAATTTTCGGCTCGATTTGCTCCCAGGTGATGCAGAAATTAAGACAGTGGTGTGGGAGTTGGATCTAGATAGTTCACCTGGCCCTGATGGTTTTTCTGATGCTTTCTTTAGGAGATTCTGGAGCATAGTGGATAGAGAGGTCTGCAATGCAATGAGATTTTTCTTTAGCAAAAATTGTATGCCCCCTAGAGTCAATAATAATTTTTTAGATCTGATTCCCAAGATGGAAGGAGCGGAGACCCTTGATAAATTTCGCTCGCTGTGTATCAGCAATTTTTTCTGCAAAATAATCTCAAAAGTGATGGCCCTTCATCTTGAAGCTCTCCTTCCCTGACTTATTTCAGAAGAACAGGAGGCATTTCAAAGGGTAAGATGATCCATGACAATATCTCTGTTGCTTCAGAACTAGCAAACTTGATGTTTTCTTCTACAAGAGGGGGTGGCCTGGGTCTGAAAATAGACATCAGTAAAGCATATGACACCATCTCTTGGAGCTTCCTATTCCAAGTAATTCGCCGCTTTGGCTTTTCTGAGATATGGATTAACCGTCTCCATCAAATCTTGTCATCTACAAAAATATCTGTCCTCGTCAATGGAGGACCACAAGGTTTTTTTTTGGTGTGGAGAGAGGTCTGAGACAGGGAGACCCTATTTCTCCCATGCTCTTCATCATGGCAGAAGAAGTTTTGTCAAGAGGCTTGTCGAGACTGGTTCAGAGCAAGATGATATAGTCAATCCAGGGCCCCAGAGGCTCTCCTACTCCAGGGCATATTCTTTTTGCATATGACATTTTCATATTCTTGAATGCTAATATGACGTATGTTCACAATTTGAAAGATTTTCTAAAGAATTACTAAGAATTCTCTGGGCAATGTATCAATCTTGAGACGAGCAAGCTTTTTCTGGGAAAAGTTGCTCCTGATCTTAGACAAACAATTTTTGAGACCCTGAAAATTCCTATTTGTAGCTTCCCTACTTGCTATCTTGGTGTCGAAATTTTTAAGGGAAGGGTAAAGAAGGGGGCGTTGATGCCTGTGATGGACAGAGTTAAAGGCCGTTTAACTGGTTGGAAAGGAACGCTTCTGTCAATGGCAGGAAGGGTAGAATTGGTTCGATCGGTTGTATTTGCCATTCCAAATCATAGTTTTACGGTTTATTGGTGGCCATCATCTCTCCTTGAAACAATGGAGAGATGGATGAGAAACTTTATTTGGACTGGCGAGGTGGATTCTTCTAAGGCGATCACGGTCAGATGGGACTTTGTTTGCAAGCCAAAGGAGGAGGGGGGCTTGGGGATTAGAAGACTTAGAGATACAAATATGGCTATGCTCAGTAAGATGGTGTGGCACTTCAAGCATGGGAAGCATGCCGCCAGTTCTTTTCTCAGGGCAAGATTTGTCAAGAAAAATAAAGCTTTTAATATGGGCTACAGGCAATCCTCTATAGCCTTGGGCATCCGAAAGGTGTGGAAGTTTGTCGATCTGAATGAAAGGTGGATAATCGGTAATGGGGGCCTAGCAAGATTCTGGAAAGATAAGTGGTGGGGACCCAAGGCCATCATGGACGAGATTCAAGATGCGGATATCTCTCTCTTGGACTCTAATGCCAAAGTAGGTGATTTTTTTCAAAATGGAAAATGGACCCTTCCAGACGTGAACTCTGACCTACTACGGTCTATTTTTAAAGCAATTAAAGAGGTTAAAACTCCCACTGATCAAGTAGAGGACGTATGCATTTGGCAACTGACTCCGTTGGGATCTTTTTCTACTGCTTCTGCTTGGGAAAGTATAAGAAGAAAATCACCAAAAGTGAGCTGGAATTCCTTGATTTGGCGTAAAGGCTTCCCTCCCAGATACTCTACTCTGGGATGGCGCCTTGCCCATGAGAGGCTTCCCACAGATGAGATTACAAGAAAGAAAGGAGTCCACATGGCGTCTCAATGTTCTCTCTGCAACTAGGCGGAAGAAAGCACCAACCATATTTTTCTACACTGCCAATATGCGATGGCCATTTGGGAGAATTTTAAAAATTGTTTCGGTATCCGCTAGGCAGATCACAACTCAGTGACATGTTTGATGATGTGGTGGAAGAGGAAAGCGAGATCTATCAATTTGAAGTCTCATTGGCTAATGGGATTTACGATTATAGCTGCCTATATCTGGTGGGAACATAGCAGAAGATGATATGAGGGCACAACTAGGAATGTGAACTACTCCTATGAATATATTCGACAGGAAATTTGTATTTGTGTAGGCCGCTCCAAGGGTGAGATTAAATCAACTCCTGATTTAATTTGCTGCAGGAAATTGGGTCTATATGTAGAAAACCAAAAGGATACACCTCCTCTGGAAGTGCATTGGTGTAAACCTCCAATAAACTGGATCAAAATAAATGTGGATGGCAGTTCTCTGGGCAACCCAGGTAGAGCAAGGGCAGGGAGCATTGCCAGAGATAGTGAGGGGCGCGTTTGTAACTCCTTCAGTACCTTCCTGAGTATCAAGAAGATTTATGAAGTAGAATTTGAAGCGGTCATGGAAGAAATCATGCTCGCTCAAAATATGAATGTCAAAGGTCTCTGGATCGAGTCAGGTTCGACAACTGTGGTGACTGCGATACAAAAAAATCAAATTCCTCGATTTATCCTTCAAAGGTGGATTTGCAGCCTTAATTTTTTAGAATCTACACCATGGAAGATCTCCCACTGCTTTAGAGAAGTGAACTCTGCCGCGGACTATCTGGCGAAGAAGGCATCCAAGTCAGGTGTCTCTGCTTGCGTGGTGCCTTTACCAAATCATATTAATGTCGATTTAGAGGATGATAAGTTGGGCAGGCACAGGTACCGTTTCTTCTAGGGTTATGCTTGTCTCCTCTGCTGATGGCCATGCCGAAGGTGGAGGTCTCAAGTGGCTCCTAGGGGTCTCGGGCTTGCCCTTTTTATTTTCTTTGTACTCTCATTTTACTTTTAATAATATTCACATCTTTAGCAAAAAAAAATTCATGCAAGTTGTCTCCGAGCAGTGAGACGTCATTTATGGTGTGACTGAGAGGAATCTTTGGTTTTGGTCTTTCCTAGTTAGTCATGGGTGATTTCACCTCTTACTTTTTCACTCATGAGAAGCGCGGTCCGGGCAGATACAATGTTGGATCATTTGAGGATTTTGCGACTTTCATGGATTCAGCATGTCTACTCACTGTTCCGTCTTCAGGGCTGAAATTCACCTGGTCTAATAACAGACAATCAGAAAATGTTGGAGCTGTCCTGGATTGATCTCTTTACAATGAAAAATGGATGCAGCAATTTCCAGGATGCTCTCAGCGTGTTCTTCCTCGAGGCTATTTGGACCACTCTGCCATAATCTTGGATTGTAAGGAGATTCCTTGTCCTTCTAATGTTCCTTTTAGAATGCAGTGTTTTTGGGCAGAACATCAGGATTTTAAGGAGGTGGTTCAATCTTCTTGGGAGGAACCTCTATGGGGGACTCCGATGTTTATCGTAATTAAAAAATTAAAAAGACTTAAAGCCATTCTCAGGTCCTGGGCTGAGGAAGTCTTCTCTCATATGGATATGGAAGTGGAAAAAATTAAGGCTTCTCTGGAATCGGTGCAACATGCAATAGAAGCTGATGAATTTAATGACTATCTTTTTTAGCAGGAACGAGCCGCTCGTCAAAAATTGGACCAAGCAATGATGCTCCAGGAGAAATTTTGGGCTAATAAGTCTAGAATTAGGTGGTTAAAAGAAGGTGATCGGTGTACAAAGTTCTTTCATTTATCAGCAAAAATTAGAAGAGGAAGAAATGTTATTCGAGTTCTACAAAGAGATGACAGAGTGGTTCTCTTTAATCCTATTGAAGTTGGCCAGCATCTAACTTCTCATTTTGAAAATTTTCACAAAAAAGGAGATGCAATGTGATGTGATTCGATTCTCTCAGTTATTCCTGAGCTCCTGACCGCAGAAGATAATTCAATGTTGTCTGCAATTCCTACAAATGAAGAAATAAGAGGGGTTGTTTTTTATCTTGATCCCACTAGCGCTCCAGGCCCAGACGGATTTTCAGGTACTTTCTTTAGAATATGCTACGATATTGTGAGTTTCGATGTTCGCAAAGCAATCCAATTTTTTTTTTCTAAAGGGATTGTTACAAAGGGAGTAAATAGCAACTTTCTTACATTGATTCCCAAAGTTGACAATGCATCTAAAGTTGGGCAATTTAGGCCAATTTGCTTAGAAAATTTCTTCTTTAAGCTAATTCCTAAGATCTTGGCTATGAGATTTTGTTCTTTGCTGCCTCGCATCATTTCTGAAGAGCAGGGGGCTTTCCAGAAAGATAAAATTATCTTCTCTAATATTGGAGTTGCATCAGAGCTCACTAATATGATGTCAACTAAATGCTTCGGTGGGAGTATTGGTTTAAAGTTGGATATTCAGAAAGCATTTGATACGCTAGAGTGGAGTTTCTTA
Organism: Macadamia integrifolia; assembly: GCF_013358625.1. Classification (NCBI taxonomy): domain Eukaryota; kingdom Viridiplantae; phylum Streptophyta; class Magnoliopsida; order Proteales; family Proteaceae; genus Macadamia; species Macadamia integrifolia. Next base: position 4,859,937 of record NC_056557.1, read on the forward strand.
TTTGATGCAATGCAAAAGTTTGGATTCTCCCAAATTGGATCAGCTGGGTTGAGAAGATTTTAAAATCAACAAGGCTCTCTGTGCTTCTTAATGGAGGCCCTATTGGTTTTTTTGATTTGGGTAGAGGACTTCGCCAAGGTGACCCTCTTTCACCGATGTTATTTATTATTGCTGAAGAGGCTCTATTTAGAGGCCTTCGTGACCTTCGGAATAGAGGATTGGTGAAAGGTATTCTAGGCCCAAGGAACATTGAAACCCCATCCCATCTATTATATGTAGATGATCTATTGATTTTTATGAATGCGGAATTACGTGGCATCAAACATCTTAAGAATTTCTTGGATTCATACCAGGCAGCCTCAAGTCAACAAATCAACCTTCAGAAGAGCAAGATTTTTCTTGATTCAATTCCTCAGAGTAGAAGGCATAGAATAAAGGAGGTTTTAAAGATTTCAAATTGCAAGTTCCCTACCAGATATCTCGGTGTGGAGCTCTGTAAAGGAAGAGTTAAAAAGGAAGCAATTTTCCCATTGATGGATAAGATAAAGGCTAGATTAGCTGGATGGAAGGGCAGACTTTTATCAATGGTTGGAAGAGTGAAACTAGTGAAAACAGTGGTGAGTAGTATCCCTATACATAACTTCTCTGTTTATCTTTGACCAGCTTCTGCTCTGAGTCAAATGGAGAAATGGATTCGTAACTTTATTTGGGGTAGCGACCCTTGTTTTTCGAAGGCTGTTACTGTGAAGTGGGATAATCTTTGCATACCCAAGAGGGAAGGTGGGTTGGGCATCCGTCGCCTCAAAGATGTAAATCTTACTATGCTCGTGAAATTATGTTGGTACATCAAAACGGAGAATTCTCTTTTTGCTTTGTTTCTTTATGGAAGGGTTATGGCAGTGGACGGAAGCTTAAAAAAATCTATAAATTCATCCTCTATCATGCCAGGTCTCCACAAGGTATGGGATTTTGTGTGTAGTTCTGAGAGGTGGATTGTTGGCAATGGCATGTCAATCAGTTATTGGAATGACCGATGGTTGGGAAGCAAGAGTTTACATGAAGAGATAAATGACATTCACTCTCTCCCTCTTCATTTGAATGCTAAAGTTTTAGACTTCATTGAGGATGGGCAATGGGACCTACCTTTAGTAAACTCTTCTATAATGCAAAATATAATTGCTCGAATTGAGGCTATCCCTCTCCTTTCAATTTCGGTTCCAGATAGAAGAGTTTGGTCTCTGACTGAATCTGGCTGATTCTCAGCTTCATCAGCATAGGAATCACTAAGAGAGAAGAAGGTTGTTATTGGCTGGCACCGATTGGTCTGGATGAAGGGGCTCATTCCTCGTTGTTCTATTTTTGGATGGAGGTTGGTGCATGGTAGTTTACCTACTAATGACAAGATAGCAAAAATATGAATTCCAGTAGTGTCGAGGTGTAGTTTATGCTATAAGAACGAGGAATCTCTCTATCATTTATTTTTGAATTGCAACTTCATAATATGCATATGGACGGGTATTCTTAATTATTTTTCTCAAAGTTGTTGTGGCTTCCCTTCAATTGAGGAGTTATTCTCATGGTGGAAAAGAAAAGCAAAGTCAATTCAATGTAGTACGGTATGGCTCCCATTATCAATTATTGTTCCTTATCACATATGGACAGAGAGAAATAAAAGAATTTTTGAAAATCAACATCAATCAGTAACAAATGTGATATCAACTATTTTTCGCGATCTACAAGAGTACTCTACTCATATCTCTATAAAAGTTACTTCGGTGGCGGAACTCCTTCTTGCAAAGAAATTGATGGTGGCAATTGCTAGATCTCTCACACAAAAGATTTTGGAGCTCTTTTGGAGATTTCCACCTACGAGATACTTCAAATTAAATATTGATGGATGCTTTTTTGAAAATCCAGGGTGTTTAAGAGCTGGAGGCATATTGACAGATAAGATGGGCATTGCTTTAATTTTCTTTGCGTATTATGAAGGCATCGGGACAAATTATATAGCGGAATTCTCTGCTTTTTTCATAGGGATTCAAATGGCAAGGACTTGATAATCTTTGGATCAAAAGCGATTCTCAGGCAGTTGTGAGTTGTGTTTAGAATCAAGTGATTCCTTGGTGCTTTGAACAAAATTGGTGGTATATGAAACAATACCTGGACAATATAAATTGAAAAATTTCTCATTGTTACAAGGAGATTAACTCAGTAGCGGATAAACTAGCCAAATATGCTGCAACATCTAGAAGTACTACTATTTGGGATACAACTCCTCATTTTGTTAATCATGATCTAAATTGGGATTTTCAGTAGAGACTAAGATATCGGTTTATGTGATTTTCTTTATGTAATTTTCTTTTGTTTGGTTTGCTTTTTCTACTGATGGCCATGCCAAAGGTGGAAATACAATCCAATAAATCTATTTTGTATGTTCTCATTCTTTTGTTCTATTAATGATATTCACTTGCTGACTTTTAGCGAAAAAAAAGTATTCCATCATATGAGATCCATTTACAATATACTATATGGGACACACCTCTACTATGGCCTGATTGCTTGACATTATTAAAATTTGAAACTATTATTTGAAGCTCCATGAAATCTAGCGGTATTAGTCTGTTGTAAATGGTCAAATGAAAGACCAGTTCACTCTTATGAGTTATTCAATTGAAACTTGTAAAGTTAAAATGATCAGTTTACCCTTTAAAGGAATTATTCTAAAAAGACCCAAATTGATAGAAATAGTGGGTGAAGGGATTCTACTTTCTCCCATTTTTCATCTCAATTTCTTCACAATACTGGATCAGAAATTAGGGTATATTCAGCTCTATGTTTTACAATTTAGGGTTGATTTGGATTGTACAGAATAAGTCCATTGCTAACCAAAATAATAAATAAATAAATAAAATTTGAAAGCCCCTTTTCGGTTTCATCATCCCTTCATTTTGACTGCTGAAGGAGAAATGGATGCAAAAGGGTTTCAGCTTTTTGATTATTACTTCTGTTATTACACACTCAATAGGAATTCATTGTACAAGGAGTTGTGCCAATTCCTACCAAGAATTCACCAAGAGGAAAATAATAACAATAATATTTGTTATTATTCTCAAAAAATAAAAAAAAATAAAAAAATCTCGCTTTTGGTTGAAAGATTGGAATTGGCCAAGAAGAAAGAAGAAGAGACAGAAGAGGCAAAACAAAGAAAGACGATGCTTCTCCTATCTTCTTCCTTTTGTACCGTATTGCATTAGAAATCAATTGTCTCGTTAAACCTTATAAACCCTAAATCATACCAGTTATTCGGATTTCCTTATCTTTGCTGAATCACAAACAACAGCGAGGAGAATTGATCTCTCCTTGTTTCTGTCACTCTTTCGGGAGAGGGTTGTGGTAGGATGTTAGATCAGGTGCGTGCTTCGTTCTTCCCTGACGTTTGCAAATAGCCACTGCAACAAAGAGAGAGAGAGAGAGTGGAGGGTTGTGTAATGATGAAAGAGAAGGCATCTTCTCTTATTTTATTAAAAAGGTAAAAGGGTTAACTCATGACCCTTAAAGAATAGTTTGGGTATTTAAGAGTTTTCCAACCCATGATGTCATCACTAAACGATGACTAACTAACGGACAAAGGCTAATTGTACAAATCTTAAAATGCAAGAATAATTTAAATAATAGTTTCAAATTTTAGGGGTATCAAGCCATCGGGCTATAAGTACAAGCAATGGGGCCATAACACAAGGGGTGTTCTAAGTAATTTGCCCTAAGAAAAATAAAATAAAAATCTAAAAAACATAGAAAAATACCACTGTAGTAGTTCTAGGAGCTATGCATCACATACATCAAATTCATAATCAAATAAAAAATAGGATTATGAAATCTTACAAATGGACCCATTATTTGGATGATCCTAGTTTTTCCACTTCAGATTCCTTTTAAACCACACATGATAAATTCAAACACAAAAAGCAAGCTTTCCAATAGTCAAAACAAGACTTTCAACTGAAGGAAAACCTAACCTATCTCCACTCTTGGTCAAAAGCAAGAGGTGCTCGCCTTGAAAAATATCTCAAGTTCATCTGCGAAAGAAATTTGGGACAACGTGAGACCTTACATTTGGAGAAGGGTTCAATCTACTTTTGGTCCATTCGGATTTGAAGACCATTGGACAACAATTTTATAACAAAGACTGATCATGGGCATCCCTAATGAATCCCTATCGAATCAACAAAAAAAAAAAACCGTGGAACTGCCATTGATCAAGCTAGTCCAAATATTAAGTTGTAGCAATGCAATTACACCCAACTCACAAATAATGGAGGAAAGTTCTTCATGCACATAAAGTCTCTGATAAACTCCCATCTTTCTTTGACTTGTACAAACTGCTAGGTGGATTTTAGGTTGCCCTCTTAAACTGCATCGCAGTACGTGTTTTCACAAATAGTGTTCAACGGTGTAGTAAGATGCTTCGTAATTAATTCTATATTACTAATTATTGATAGGAATTAACTGCGTAACGGAAAATATCGAATTGAATATCGACATGTATAAATAAAATAAACAGTCTTATTGATAAACCTAATTTGATAAACATACATATCCAACATTAATGTCCTATTGTAACACTATTATGGAATCTATCATTCTTTTAACTATGGATATGCATAACACAGGTATCGCCGGATGGGAAGATAAAGCTCTAGATTTAATTACAGGAATGTTGTTGGTACGTATTCGAGATCTTCCAGATGAAATCATCCTTGGGAACTTAAGAGTCCTCTACTTTAGCTTGCGTGGTACATCAGATGGCTGGACAAACAAAAACCTTCCTGTGTAGTATACATTGGCTTAAGCACTGTAGGGACATTGCCATTACATGAGTTGGGAGCATTAGCAGAGGACTAGAAGCTAGTGGAACACCATTTCTTTGGGCTCTCAATGATAAACTGAAGGAACAATTACCGGATAGTTTCAAACAGGACAAGGGAAAATCAAATATTTTGTTTTGATTGATTTATTTATTTATTTATTTGTGGTGATTAAGGTTCTTACGTTGAGCATGTCTATGCCACATGTTAATGTTACCTACTTCTTTTTCTTTGAGTACTAGCGATACTGATATGATATACCCACCATATGATCTCATCATTTTTTTTCTGATTTTGTTAGAAATATGATCTCATCACTACCTCTTTCTTTATTGAACAAGGTCTGAAATAATGTATTTAAGTTATATCCAACTATTAAAACTAAAACTAGGATGAAACTGGGTCAGGTTGGCTCTGATTTCTTAAAAACTTTAGTACTAACCTTGGGTTCTTAAAATTCAACTTAGCCCAACTTTGTTAGGCTCTTACCTAAGCCCAATCCTGCTGGTCAGGGTTGGGCTAACCATGATTGGCCTTGTTTTTATCATTTGAGCCTATGCATAATAATAATAATAATAATAATAATAATAATAATAATAATAATAATAAAATAAATAAATAAATAAACAAAATAAATAAAGACAAAGAAGCATCAGTAGATCAATGACCAATACATAATTAAAATTAGTGCAAGACACTGATAGATGTTTAGGACACCTAACCATAAGAATCGATGACCCAAATTTCATTATTCTAAATAAAAGGATAGGATTTTGATCAATAAATAAAAAGATAGCATGGCAACTCTAAATTAAATCATTAAATTAGACCTCAACTTAGACCCGGCCCAACTCTGACTTAAGGTTAGTGTTTTTCAACCCCAACCCGCTTTAGGGTAAAACATATAGGGCCAACCCTTGTTCAAGCTCAAGGTAGGCCAGGGCTGATTCGGGCCATCAAGGCAAACTTATATCCCTAATCAAAACCTATGGATTAGGAGATTCTCTCCTCACCAAAGATGAAAAAATAATATAACTTAAATCATCAGAAACACGGATTATTGGCCCAAGAGATATTTCATCAAATCGGATCCATCTAGCATTGTGCTATCATCATCTTCTAAACATAACCCAAGCGATTCTAGTCCAACTAATTTGACTCAAAACCTAGTGATCTAATCATCAAAATCGGTGGATCAATTGATTGATGAATTTTCTTTCATAAGGGACCCATATACATTTTGACACGATGGGTTTCATAAGGGTTTAATGTTGAACAGCTCAACCAGGTATTTTCAACCTCGTTGCATAGGAGAATTAATTGAGAAATTAAGAACCTAGGATGGTGGATGAACAACCTCTTTAAATTTGATTGAAAGGCACTCACAGCCGATAATAATGTTAGTGAATCCCAATAAGGGTCCTAAATGTCTATTAAAGGTCATAATCATAAATGTCCCATCCAGCGACTCTTTCTAGTGACTTTAAAAGGGCTACAGATAAAGTTCTACGAGAATGCTTTTGTACATCCCTGGTCCGTAGATTAAGAATCTATTAAATGAAAGAGAAAAAATTGATTTTAAATCCATGGACTAAGAATGTTTCGTAAACTTGATCTATTCTCCTTTAAAAGATCTTTAGTAGTTAACATTCACCAACTCGACTGACCAATTTGACATCACAAATGAACCCTTCTCCATTGGAGGCTAAAAATTTTTGATTTAATATTTCATCAAAATTGAATGAAAGGAGAACCTCTCAAAGTTTATAGTACAAAGATATCTTAATCAACTATATTCTTTTAGCCCCTCAACTACTTAACATTCCTAAAGTTTGGATTTGCTACAAATACGTTCATGTGGAAGTACATATGAAGTCCTAATACTTATCTCACTTTTTGCCATTAAAATGATGAAAAAATTTATATATGAAAATAAAAATGACTGATATTGGATCCTCACATGTATGTTTAGGTGAATGTACCCCTTCAATCGAACCAAATTCATATTCACTTTCCCCAACGTTATTTCAGACATAGACACATCATGCATGGTCCTAATTCCTAATGAACTCTACCAATTTGACAGCCCATGAACCCTCCTCCACGTGTGGCTGAAAATTTTCACTTTAATATTTTATGAAAATTGAATGAAAGGAGAGCCTCTCAAACTACCTAACATTCCTCAACATGTGGGGTACAGTCCCCTTGGCTCAACATGTGGAGTAAAGTCCCCTTGGACAATTCCCTAATTGTTGATATAATCTCCCCCCCACCCATACCCATCCCAAAAAAAATGATAAATGAAAAAAGAAAAAGAAAAGAAAAGAGAACCTCTATAAAATATCTTTACCAGCAGCTACATTCTTTTAGCCCCTCAACTACTTAACATTCCTTAACACCTATCTCACTTTCTATCCAAACAATATCTAATTAAGATATCGGATCAACTAAATCAGTATCAAGGTGTCTCTTCTAAATTCCATCTAAAATCTTCGACTATGAATGATGAAAGAAATATCCAACAATCCAAAGTTTGAGATTTAACAATCTTCTTTGCTAAGGAGTTAGTCCAAAACAAAATTTATCTCACGATAACAATGAGTGATTTCCCATGTTACCCCTCCAAAAATTAGGTATAAATTAATTTACCATGTGCAAGAAATTAGTCAGAGAGCTTTCACAACTTTCCAATGATGTTATTCAGAACTCCAAACAGATAAGCCCCCAAAAGTATGACCCCTCAACCTTTGTGGCAATAAATGCATCCATTAAGAGGATGGGTTTAATTTGGTTCCACAAACGACACCCACAAGACAAGTGAATAACATAAGGCCACGCTCCCAGGGATCAAAATCTTCTGTTTTTCTCATCCCTGTTTTTTCTTGTTTTGCTATTTGTAGAACACGACACGTGGACAACAGAGGATCCAACGGTCAAGGTTGGGTGAGGATTATTACATCCGGTGCGTTGGTCTTAAAATTGTCCACGTGTCGTGTTCTGCAGGTAGAAAAACAAGGATGGGAAAAACAGAGGATTATTTTTCCGCTTCCAACACCCTTCCAGACTCTCTGAAGCCTATTTTAAAGAGAACTCTACCAATTTGACATGTGTGGCTGAAAATTTCAACTTTAATATTTTATCAAAATTGAATGAAAGAAAACCTCTCAAAATTTATATGATATTTTTACCAACAACCCAAGGGTTTTTCGTCTTACGAAGCGAGATCGTATAATCCAACCTTTACCACATCACCTAACTTCTTGGGACCACCGCACAAGAGTTTACGTCTCAAACTAATCCAGTTCCATTGCACCTAAAATCATGTGGATATACATTTGATACCCAACACCTATCTCACCCATCATGGTCCTAACTCCTAACTACCATTCAAGTGCACTGCCCAACCAGGCCCAAGACCCAAGCTGTAGCTTTATGTTAATTCCTTCACTATGCTTTCTCAAACCAAGCCCTCCCCCATCCAACCCCCAAAGACACTTACCTTGACCATGGATGAAACATTTCCCAGTTGCATCTCAAGCAGTGATGCCCATGTCGCAGTCCTCTCGTTCCCTTTCTCAAGCCACCCAACATCTCTCTTAACGCTCGTCCGTCGCCTAGTCGCCACGGCTCCGAACGTGATGTTCTCATTCTTCAACACTGCAAAATCTAATGGTCAGATCTTCAGGAAAATTGACAAAGGCTTTGAGAATTTAAGAGCTTATGATGTAGATGATGGAATACCAGAAAACTATGTATTCACGGGCAAACAACAGGAGGAGATTGAGCTTTTCATAAAGGTGACGCCATGGAACTTCAAGAAGGGTTTAGAGGTTGCAGTGAAGGAAAGAGGGAGGAAGATAACATCTGTGTTGAGTGATGGTTTCTTGTGGTTTTCTGGGGAAATGGCCGAGGAGATGGGAGTTCCTTGGTTGGCTGTTTCTTTTTCGGAGGCTTGTTCACTCACTACTCATGTCGACACTGACCTGATCCGCTCAACTATTGGAGTTGGTCAAAAAGGTAATGGTGATGGACTTTGGCTAATCGATTGATATATTTTTCTTCCTCCCTTAGCATTCTTTCAAGTTACAATTGTATTCTAGAATAAAAAAACATCAAGCAACCATAACTTCCAGATAATTTGATTCAAGGGATTTTTTTTTTTTTAGATAGGTAAGGTTCAAGGAGAGCTAAACTCATGGCCTCTTAATTATGGGACTAGCGTAGGGGCACTGATGGGCAAAGTTCATTTCCCCTTTATTGTTATAAAGTGGGGGATTCAATCTATTTTGTTTCAATATTTTTGTTGGGATCAAGATACAACATATGGAAATCAAAATCAAATAAAGTCTCTTCTCTAAATTAGAATCAGTTTGGTTTTGGTTTTGGTTTTGGTTTTGGATTTTTTTTGTTTCAAGTGACAATGCATGTTGTCACCATTCTAAAACAACAAAGGAGAAAAGAACATTGGTGGGTATCATTTTGCGACCTTCTATGCCTAGACATAGGGATCACATGACCAAGGAACTATCATTTTCTCAATAATGTTTTTTTTGTTCCCCAATACATACCGATCTAACATGACCCCTATGTCCCTAATCCACCATGAATCTCCTACGTGGAATTTGGATCTGCTGCTCGTTCGATCAACTCCACATCCAACACCTGTCCATTTTGCTTATAATATACCGCTTTTCATATTTGTAATGGCAGGAAATAGGACAGGTGCTACAACTCATACGTACGGTGATCAGGTGATCGTACGAACAGTGGATCCAATCTCTTCTTCGTCGAACTTTCGGAACCAAGTCCCTACAATCCTCTCTCTCTCTCTCTCTCTCTCTCTCTCTCTCTCTCTCTCTCTCTCTCTCTATGGATTTTTATAACACAGATATTGCCGGACGGGAAGGTGAAACTCTTGATTTCATTCCAAGATTGTCGTCGGTACATATTCGAGATCTTCCAGATGGAATCGTCCTTGGGAACTTGGAGTCTCCTTTAGCTTGCGTCCTACATCGGATGGGCCAAGTGTTGCCACGTGCAACTTGTAGAAACGCAACCCTAAAACGATGCAGAAGATAATGGAAAAACAAAACAAACAATGCACACGGATTTTACGAGGTTCGGCAAGGTTGCCTACGTCTCCGGTGAGATGAGATCCTGCTTCACTATCAATGGAAAATAGGGTTACAGCGCTCGTCCTCACACCTCTCAGTATTTCTTGCATTACAGAGAAAGAAACCCTCGCTACAAATATATAGCGAAAAAACCCTAATCCGGATTAATCTACAATTGCCACCCTAATCCGGACTAAATTACAATTGCCCTCAAATAAAAAAATTCAAGCGGGGGGCTGTGCCCCCCTACACCCCCTGCTATGTAGGGGGCCTCCTGCCCCCCTTGCAACCCCCACGGCCTGCTAACCGGCTAGCGGGACGGCCGTCCTGGCCGTCTAGGTGCTGCACCAGTACTCCCTGGATTAAACTGCGACGGAATACAAGACATCATACACCAACAATCTCCACTTTGGCTTGAATTCTGTCGAGCCTCTTGTAAAGATAACTTGTAGACGTCTTCATCATTGTACCTCATTAGAGGTACAAACCCGCACCTGTTTGGTACGTCCCTCATCTTCAGCAATGAGTAATATTAATCAAGTCCAAACAGGACTCGAACTTCTCTGTAGTAACTGGCTTTGTAAACATATCTGCAGGATTGAGATCTGTATGAATTTTTCTCAAGTGAATACTGCCTTTTGCAGCAATGAGCATGTCATCAACATAAAGCATCAACAAAATAATGGAATTATCACTTGACACTTTATAATAAACACAACTATCATACTCACTTCTTGTATAGCCAATCTTCATCATGTGGGAATCAAAGCGCTTGTACCACTGCCTAGGAGATTGCTTAAGGCCATAAAGCGACCTCTTAAGCAGACAAACATGGTCTTCCTTTCCCTGCACCTTCAAACCTTCAGGCTGCTCTATGTAAATCTGTTCCTCCAAGTCACCATGAAGAAATGCAGTTTTCACATCAAGTTGTTCAAGCTCTAAATCATATATGGCCACCAAAGCAAGTAATACCCTGATCGAAGTGTGTTTCACCACCAGAGAAAATATTTCATTGTAGTATATCCCATCCTTCTATGCATAGCCCTTGGCTACAAGTCTGGCTTTATACCTTTCACTTTCCTTCTCAGATGCTGCCTCTTTCTTACGAAAGACCCATTTACACCCAATGATTTTTCTTCCCTTGGGTTTTTCCACAATCTCCCAAGTCTTGTTTTTCTGTAGAGATTCCATTTCCTCCATCATAGCTATCATCCATTTATCATACTGTGCATCACTCAAAGCATCATGGTAGGAAGATGGATCACCTGTACCTACAGTGAGGGCATAGGCAACCATGTCCTCAAACCCGTATCTCATAGGTGCTTTGTGAGTACGCTTCCCTTTACCCTTTGCCACAGTATAGGGAACTTCTACTGCTTCCTGTTGTCCTGGTAAGTCTCTTGATGACTCATTCTCTCTTGTTGTTTCTAACTCACCTAACTCCACCTGCACAGTAGAACCTTCTTTATTTTCATCAACTGCTTGTGAATTGTAATTTGACTTCACTATATGAGACTCATCAAACACAACATCTCTGCTAACCACAACTTTCTGTGAACTTGGATCCCACAACTTGAATCCCTTTACACCTTTCTTAAAACTAAGAAAGATACATTGCCTAGACTTTGAGTCTAACTTGGAACGCTGCTCACTCTCAACATGCGCATAGGCTGGACAACCAAATATTTTTAGAATAGAATAATCTACTGGTTTTCCTGTCCATACCTCTTCAGGAATTTTACAATCAATCGCCTTTGATGGAGACCTATTGATGAGGAAACATGCCATGTTCACTGCTTCTGCCCAAAATCTCTTGCTCAACCCTGCATTAAGCCTCATACTCCGAGCTCTTTCTAGAAGTGTTCTGTTCATCCTTTCAGCTACACCATTTTGCTGTGGTGTCTTTGAAACCGTGAAGTGACGTGTAATCCCTTCAGCTTTGCACAATTCTAGAAACGGCTTGTATGTGTACTCTCCTCCATTGTCTATTCTCAAGTATTTAATTTTCTTTCCTGTCTTCCTTTCTACCTCAGCCTTCCATTCCTTAAATTTAGTGAACACCTCACTTTTATGCTTCATGAAGTAGATCCAGACTTTCCTTGAGTAATCATGAACAAAGGTCACGAAGTATTCTGCCCCACCTTTAGATTTTGTTGTTGAATGACCCCATACATCGCTGTGTACATAATCAAGTACCCCTTTACTCTTATGTTTTGCAGTTTTGAAGCTACCTTGCACTGTTTTTCGAACACACAATACTTGCAGAAGTTCAGTTTACAAGTTTTTACTCCCTTCAACATTTTTCTTTTATGAAGCTCCATCAATCCTCTTTCTCCCATATGCCCTAACCACATATGCCACAGATAGGTATCATCTGTATCAAATACTGCATCTGTAGTCACAGATGTTCCACCTATAACTGTGCTCCCTATGAGTCTGTATAGGTTTCCTGCTAGCTGTCCCTTCATGACAACCATTACACCCTTAATAACTTTGAGAACTCCATCTTCTGCTATGAACTTGCAATCATTTGAGTCAAGTGCCCCCAAAGATATTAAGTTTTTCCTTAATTCTGGTACATGTCTCACATCTGCTAAGGTTCTTACTATCCCATCAAACATCTTGATTTTGATAGTGCCTATGGTCTTGCATACGGCATCATTCCCCATTAGGACAGACCCACCATTATATAGTTAATATGTATCAAACCAATCCTTATGTGGACATATGTGATATGAACATCCAGAATCTAAAATCCAAGAATCAGAAGGTTGATTCTTACCTGATGATATAGAGAGTACATCTCCATCATCTCCATCTGAACTGTCAGCCACGCTAGCTTCCTCAGATGCCTTATCTACACCTTTCTTCTTTAAGTCCGCCTTCCTCTTCAAGCACTCTCTCTTCAGATGACCTTCCTTCTTGCAATAGTAACAAGAGACCTTTGTCTTTACCCCTTTTGATTTCGATCGACTCTTTTCAGATCCATTCTGATTTGATCTCCCTCTTTCCTGCTCCTTGTCACCTCCGAAAAAAACCTTCTCCTTGAGATTTCGTACTACTGGCCTTCTTCCTTATATCATTGGACATGAGGGCAGCTGTGACTTCATCCATCTCAAGGGTCTCCTTCCCGTATAAGAGAGTCGTTACTAGGTGATCATATGATTCTGGGAGCGACGACAGCAATAGTAATGCCTTGTCTTCGTCCTCGATCTTAACCTCCACGTTTGTAAGTTTACTTACGATCTGATTGAACATGTTAAGATGCTCTAATAGATCCGTACCTTCCTCCATCTGTAGAGAATACAATTGCTTCTTCACGAACAACTTTTTTGTTAAGGACTTCATCATGTAGATGCTTTCAAGTTTTACCCAAAACTGCGGTGCAGATTCGATACCCACAACATATTGTAGGGCATCATCAGAAAGATTTAATCGAATAGCACTTACCGTCTTTTCCTCCATCTCTTCCCAATCTTCGTCAGTAATTTTTGCAGGTTTCTTCGACTTCCCCAACAATGTTTTTGCCAAACCCTGCTGTATCAGAAGATCCTTCATCCTTTGACGCCAGAGGGTGAAATTGTTCTTCCCATTAAACCTCTCGATGTCATACTTGACATTCGAACCCTTCCCTCCCATCGTGATAGTAAACCCTAGAAAACGAAAACCTAGAGCTCTGATACCAATTTGTAGAAACGCAATCCTAAAACGATGCAGAAGATAATGGAAAAACAAAACAAACAATGCACACGGATTTTACAAGGTTCGGAAAGGTTGCCTACGTCCCCGGTGAGATGAGATCCTGCTTCACTATCAATGGAGAATAGGGTTACAGCGCTCATCCTCACACCTCTCAGTATTGCTTGCATTACAGAGAAAGAAACCCTCGCTACAAATATATAGCGAGAAAAAACCCTAATCCGGATTAAACTACAATTGCCACCCTAATCCGGATTAAACTACAACTGCCCTCAAATAAAAAATTCGAGCGGGGGGTTGCGCCCCCCTACACCCCCTGCTATGCAGGGGGGCCTCCTGCCCCCCTTGTAACCCCCACGGCCCGCTAACCGGCTAGCGGGACCGCCATCTTGGCTGTCTAGGTGCTACACCAATACTCCCTGGATTAAACTGCGACGGAATACAAGACATCATACACCAACA
>NC_056557.1:4876024-4880174 GCF_013358625.1 Macadamia integrifolia
TTCATGTCTCAGATATGATGGTGAGAGATGAAGCTGCTAAGTCTTATTATAGATTTAAATAATGGTTGATCCTTGGTCCTGTTTATGGTAATGTTGAAGGTGAGAACTTGTGATATGCATTTTTGCTAGATGCTTGGATTTGTTGATTTCCTCCTCTTTTGTTTTTAATAATATCACCTTTTACGAAAAAAAAAAAAAAACCAACCGCTTCAAAAAGACCTTTAGCATTAAATAAATGTACTTTTTTTCTTGGGTGCAGTGCAACTGAACGCAATAAATTCACTGTGCCGTAGCAAGGGCCAGCTGTTCAAAAGGAATATCTATGTGCCACCATTTTGTTGGATTGGTGGGCATAAATTGAGTGCAGAAATCACCGGTTTTTATAATGTAAGATTTTTATTTTTATTTTATTTTTTTTATGTAAATTGGGCTACACAAGAATTTGTAGATGATGTTGTGTTTTTTGTTTTCCTTTCCTATGTTTTCCGATTCTCTCCGCGGTCCTAATAGGAAGCCCATTCTTTTCAAAATTTGAAAGGCAACAATTTATATTAAAAAAAGAAAAAAATAAAGATAAATGCAGGTTGTGTGAGTAAAAATGTGCATGGATGGTGAATAGGGACATTTAAAATATAATACATGCATTTTATTGTATAGCATAGTATAATATATATATATATTTTTTTTTTTTCTATACATAGGATCGCGCTAGGTTGGCCAGGCTCAGCCCAAGGCCTAGCTCGGCCCTAAATTGGCCCTAAAATTAACATAATAATAGATAAAATTTCAAATTATTTTAAACATTTTTTTTTCATTTTTATTTAAATAATTTTTGAGAATAAGGCAAAGGTCAATGAAAGTACGTTACTAACGACTTCATTTTTTGTGAATAAATAATGTATTAAAGGAAGGAAGAAAGGCCACCCAAGAAGCGTACACAGAACAATGCAAACAACTGCACAAAGAAGCCGACAAACAAAGCAAA
Source organism: Macadamia integrifolia (assembly GCF_013358625.1). Taxonomy (NCBI): domain Eukaryota; kingdom Viridiplantae; phylum Streptophyta; class Magnoliopsida; order Proteales; family Proteaceae; genus Macadamia; species Macadamia integrifolia. The sequence goes on from NC_056557.1 coordinate 4,877,010, forward strand.
AGAGCAACCAAAATAAACAGAAAAGGGAAACTAAGGAGAGGGAGAGAACTACATTGGGATATCCTTGGACTAACAATAAACAAATTAATTTCTCACATTATCAGGAGATAGAATAGTAAGAGCTTTCTAATGAACATCAAAAGCAATACCTGACCAGATCTAATGATACATCCTTGAGGATGAGGTCCACCATTTTTGTTACACTCCCACCAAATGTGGAAAATCCCACCATAAAAAGCAAGCTAACCAATAACAACACAAACAGATTTCCAATGATGTGAGACGACACCGAACTCATTCATGATCAAAGGATCCTATCGACATAAGAGGGGGAAGGGGAGGATCAGTTCTGAGGGAGTGAGTGAAAACTCTCCAAGAGATGAAACTATGAGTAGGAATATTATAGTCATTGAGCCAGATCAATTTGTCCCAAGGAACCTAGAATCTTGGACTTCGCCATATTTCAAGTAGAAGAGATAGAGAATATTTTGGAGGCAAAGCGGTCCACTGGATTGTTGGGTCTCATTTGACATTGAGAAAGGGGGTGAATCAATGTATTCAAAAACTTTCCCTCAGCTGGTTATTTGCCAAATCACTAACTGATATAGCTCACTCTCAGTTATAGCCTATCAATGCTGCCCAATGCTACTATGTATACAACTGGCAACCCTCTTACTCACACAATCTGTATTGTTGCCCAAAGTTATCTTGTAATCCCTATAGTACAACTATAGTCTCACACATACAAAGTCGTAAGCACATTCACACTGCACCATCAAGTGGTCAAGCCTACTAAATGTGCACAACCATCCTGTAGACAATTAAGCACTCCAATATGCGAAGAAAGCATACAACCAAAATACAAGAGATGCGTGCTTCGGCTTATTACCTACATGCACAGAGTAATGCCCACTGTCGGGTTTAGCATCTACTCAATATCATTTATAACTGCACCCACGACTAGGGAACACATCCCAGTTTATATCTTTGACATACAAATGCTAGGTCTTCAACCCAGTTTTTCCAGAATAATCTGAGAAGCCACACTCATGGTAAATATGTTGAGGTAGTGGTAACTACCAAAGAACATATTGTCCCTATGTAAAACACCCATTAGACACCAAATACAAAATTGAGATCAGGCTTATATCAATGCCTTACAATGATGCACATGCTAACATAGGTCTACAATATCAAACTCCTATACCTAGCATACGTACAAATACTCAGATGTACATATGAAAGTAAATGCAAGGATTGGATGCTTACAACCTTATCTGAGATACCCAAAGATCTCGGGAGATTTTCGAAGTTGTCTTGGAGATGTTTTAAAGATGCCTCAAGTTCAATGGAACTTCTAAGAATGGTTGCAACCCGAAACTAATAATGGACTGGAACCCCCTTTGTAGTAGTGGTTTTCTCAGTCACTCTCTCTCTCTTTTACTTCTCTTTTTTTCTCTTTCCTTTCCTCTCTTTTCTTTTCTTTTCTGCCTTTGTAGAAATCCTCAATAATTTCTCCAATTGTGGCACATAAAGCGTTTTCATAAGCTCAATACGTTGCTCACATAATATGGAGTACACCACCAATGACTCAATTTCCTTCTTTCTTCCCTTTTCTTTTCTCATTCATCTCTTACTTGCAATGTCTTCAATGTAGGCTCAAGCAAGGTCACCAACATCAACCTTCATTAATGGAGCTTAGAAAACTCATCTCTTAAAGTTAAAGCAAGCACGTACAAAGAGGATGGACATTCTTTCTTTTTCAATGGAATGGCAGAAACACAAACCCATTTATGTACTTCTTCTTCGTCAACGCACAGAGGGACATAACTCTAACTCCTTCTCTTCTCTCTCTCTCTTTTTCTTGGCTACCACCAATAAACTATCAACCCTTCTCAAACCCCCCATTAATGGAGTACGTGGAACTCCTGTTAGGAAACAAAACACAACAATCAAGAGGGTAGTCTCTCTCTCTCTCTCTTCAAAATTATGGGTTTTCTCATCTCAATCCTCTTATCATAGCTCCCAATGGATAGAACACGAAAAAAAAAAAGAAGGTAACAACTTGAATGGACCAATTTGGCCTTGTAGATAAAAAGTTATGGCCATTTGAAATTCAACACTAAAATATGTCCATTTAGAATCTTATAGGTGGTGTAGGCTACACTGACTACGTGCAGGGTACGGGCGCATCTCAGCCATCGGATCAGGAATCAAAAGGCACCTTTGATCTATCCAAGGGTCATTTAATTTTAACCGTAGGATTGGAATAGGCGCTGACATGATGATGTAAGCATCTGACATGATGATGCAAGCAGCTGACATCATCATAGAAGTGATGTTGAGCTCGCATTGGCGGGCAGATTGACTGTCAAGTTTGTTTTTAAAAGACCCCAAATAAATTTCATATAAGTTCATCTCCGAAAATACCATGCTGAGAGTCCACTTGACTCATTTGATTGGAACTTTCTAAAATTACACAAAAGCCCCCCAGTCCATTAAAAATGCTGGAAATACCTTTGTACACGGAGAGCTAATTTCAATTTTAATTCCAATTTTAGATTTTTTGGACCGGTTTCACGGAAACCACCATAACTCTCTCATATGGATTCGGATTGAATCGAAATGAAAAAGGTATGGACCACGACTCAAAACTTTAGAAATTTTCAAAATACCCGATTTTCAGACTTAGCCATGCAAAAATATCAAAATGATTGAACATTATGGATGCCATAACTTTTTCATCCAATATCAAAACGGGAACTAGGTGCGTTGAAATGAATAAATTATGCTCATATTGTTACATATAGGATCCGTCTTCCAAAAAAATTATTTTCAATACCGAAAATTATCCTAAACATAAATAGGCCAAATTTATCAGTTTTTACCTAAGAATCTGCACCATCTATCATGGATGACCAAATTCACTCTAAACACTTCATATACTATTGCCATCTTTATCAAAGAAACTGTACACGACCATGTCATTGCTGCCATGTAACCGAGGTTCCCAACAAGGACAACTAAAAAATAAAATGAATAAGATCACTGCTACCTCTTGAACACCTAGGAATGCTCTTCAAGCAGCCCAGATCTCAATGCCCCTACGTTCGTCTACTATGCAATGATCAATAGGTCCTTCGACATGAAACCAAAAAAAAAAAA
>NC_056557.1:4880194-4889654 GCF_013358625.1 Macadamia integrifolia
AAAAAAAAAAAAGGAATAATATGCAATCTAGACAGAGTCGTTTTTTTGGAGGATGGGAGTATAACCATTCCATCCAAATAGAATCAGCACACCACTCCAAATGAGATTTATCAATGCAGCAAAATATACCTCTTTGACTCTTCTCATATGTCCTTGGGGAGGCGCATAAATAATTTTTTTTTTTTTGTTGGAAATAAGCAGTATTTTATATAAGATATGGGAAAAGAATGAAAGATGAACGTATATCATGGATATCCAAAATAAAAGACATCCCAAAAAAGAAATCCAAACTAAAGCTAACTAGATTCCTCCTCTACCTCAGCAGAAGGGAAACTCATCCAGACAATATCTAATCAAGATATCACATCAGTAAAATCTGTATTCAGATCTTTCTTCCAAATCTCATCTGAAATCCGTAACTATAAACAATGGAGAAAATATCCACAAATCCAAAACTTGAGATTTTGTAGCCTTCTTTGCTAAGGAATCTGAATAGGATAACGATAATTGTCCATGTTATCCCCTCTAAAAATTGCGTATAAATTAATTCACCACATGCAACAAGTTAATTAAAACTTTCACAACTTTCCAATGACCTCAGAACCCCAAACACACCAGCCCCAAAAAGTTTTTGACCCCACAGCCTTCGTGATAATAGATGCATCCCTTAATTTAGTGGATGGGTTTGGCTCCACAAAGGACACCACAAGGCAAGTGAATATAAGGCCACGCTTCCAGCACCGTTGCAGACTCTATGAAGTCTATAATTAAAGAGAACTCTACCAGCTGTTGCTTCACTCAACTTACTCTCGTACCTAACATTCAAATGTGAACCCCACCAGGCACGCACCAACGCCCAAGTTACTAAGTCCAAGCCTCTGCCTAGCATTCAAACATGAACCCTAGGCACGTTCCAACACCCAAGCTCCAAAGTGCTCTTTATTTATCCCCTTCTTCCTCCCCTCCCCTTTCTCATACCAAGCTCACCACTTCAGCCATGGATGAAACACTTCACTCTTGCACCTCAAACAATGCTCCCCATGTTGCTGTTCTCTCGTTCCCATTTGCAAGCCACCCCATGTCTCTCTTCATGCTTGTCAGACGCTTAATCGGCGCCGCTCCGGACGTGATGTTCTCATTCTTTGGCACTGGAAATTCCAATGCCATGATCTTCAAGAACATTGACAAAGGCCTTGAGAATTTAAGAACTTATGATGTAGATGATGGAATACCAGAAAACTATGTTTTCACAGGCAAACGACAGGAGGATATTGAGCTTTTCATGAAGGTGACGCCATGGAACTTCAAGAAGAGTTTAGAGGTTGCAGTGATGGAAAGAGGGAAGAAGATAACATGTTTGTTGAGTGATGCTTTCTTGTGGTTTTCTGCGGACGTGGCTGAGGAGTTGGGGGTCCCTTGGATAGCGGCTTATTTTGGGGGTGCTTGCGGTTTAACTACTCATGTCAACAGTGACCTGATCCGCTCAACCATTGGAGTTGGTCCAAGTGGTAAGTTTCATGAACCTTACACGACTAAACCCAATTCAGCCTCATCCCAATTAAATGGGTCAGCTATCCCAATTATTCTCTCTTTCTTCTCATCATTTTTTTTTTTAAATTCTATTTTCTTATTAAAATTTTCACATCTCCCTTTATTTCTATTCATTTTCCCATTTTTATTTAAAATATATTATTTTTCTTATAATCTTGTTTTAATTGATACAAATAAATATTAAAAAAATAATAAATATTAGTAAAATTGGTATTACTCATCTCCAGATTATCTAATATCAATACATGACAATCAACATAGCACGATATGACAATTTAGAAATTTGGTACTATGGCGACAATTTGACGATATGTCTTCATGATAGCGATTTGAAATAGGACATCATAACGACGATATAGTGTCATGAGGGCAATTTGGTGATATGATGATATGGCTACGATTGTTTTTAGATATTTCAAGATAGATCAATAATGTTGTAGTGTCATATGGATTGGGTATGATATCATTTTGTACCAATAGTTATTTTTTATTTTATTTTATTGGTATCAAATCAGTATTAGCCAAGATCAATACCTAAAACTAATTTGTAAGATTAAAAATAAATAAATAAATAAATGAATGTTAAATTAAATAATTAAATAAAAAATGAAACTAATTTGGTAAACCATGAAGAGAGAGAGAGAGTGTGTGTGTATGGAAAGAGATAATGGAATGAGAAAATAGGAAGGGAGAGGTAGTTAAGTTACACTTGTCCAGCTAAGACATTCACCTCTTAATTGTACTAGCATTGGAACTTAGATTCTCGTACAAAAACTTGATCTGGACTCATTATGAACGTTAATTCATTTATTATATATATATATATATTTATTATTATTATTATTATTTTTTTTTTTTTTTTTATTATCATTTCTTAGTCAAGTGGTGCCCCAGGAATGGGCTTTTAGATTTCACAAGAATGGGGTATCATTTAACGGCCTTAAATGTTTGGTTGTGAGAGCTACCAAAACGGAGACTGCATTTCCCTTGTTTGTTTTTCCACTTCATTTATGTCAAAAAATAAATAAATAAATAAATAATCTGATCAATAAGGGGAGAGAAAAGGGTCCCAATATTTAATGAAGAAAGAGAAAGAAAAGGAAATAAAAGTCACTATTAGCATGTGAATTGTAGGTTGGCCTGATAAAGTGTCTGGCACTAATACCAAAAATAAATATAAAATGTTGGCAACAGTTGTGATTCAATCTTAACTCAGCACGTGTGTTGAGATTGTGTTGAGATTCATCATAATTAACAATTAAAAGAGCTGAACACATGGTGGGCTGGAGTTGTATCACAAGTAGACGATAGGAATTTCTATTGCTCGATTTGTTTTAAATCTCACTCTTTTAACTGTGGACTTTCTTCAAACAGCTATCGCCGGACGAGAAGATGAAACTCTTGATTTCATTCCAGGACTATCATCCCTACCTATTCGAGATGTGCAAGAAGGAATCATCATAGGAGACTTGGAATCTGCTTTCAATCGCATGCTACATCAGATGGGCCAAAAGATGCCGCAAGCAACTGCTGTTGTGGTCAATGACTTTGAGGAATTGAACCCACCAATCATCAAGGACCTCAAGTCCAAGTTCCGAAACTGCCTTTCAGTTGCACCCTTCACACTAAATTACCCTCCTCAATCAGATTCAGATACTAGTGGTTGCCTTTCATGGCTGGACAAGCAGAAGCCTTCTTCTGTAGTATACATTAGCTTTGGCACAGTAGGGGGATTGCCACTACCTGAGTTAGAAGTATTAGCAGAAGGATTAGAAGCTAGTGGAACACCATTTCTATGGTCTCTCAAGGATAAGCTGAAGGAACAATTACCAGATAGTTTCCTAAACAAGACAAGGAAGAGGGGACTTATAGTCCCATGGGTTCCTCAGTTGCGTGTCTTACAACACACAGCAGTAGGTGTGTTCATGACACATTGTGGATGGAACTCAGTATTAGAGAGTATCTTGAATGGAATTCCGGTTATCGGCCGTCCGATTTTCGGAGACCATCACTTGAACGGACGGTTTATTTCTGATGTGTGGAAGATTGGAATTAGAATTGATCATGGGGTCTATACCAAAGATGGAGTGATGAAAGGATTGGATTTGATGTTGTGCAAAGAAGAAGGGAAGAAAATGATGGAGAAGGCTCAGGCCCTTAAAGAGCTTGCCAAGAGGGCAATTGAAATTGATGGTAGCACTAGTAGGAATTTTCAGACTCTCTTGCAAATGGTATCTACTACCTAGTACATTAAAAATAGTTACACATTTGAGCCTTTACTTAGTCTCGATTAGGATTTGAAGCTTTTAATTTCATCATTTTTTTTTTTTATAAGTAGGATGGAAATAAGAGTGGAGGGACCGGCTTGGAGTGTAGATCAGGTTTTCGTACAAGAACCATTTTCGATCTTGATTTACATATATGATACATGGAATTTAACATTGTTATAGATTCTAGTTGGATTTCTTGTGTATAGATGAGGGAGAATGGTTCTGAAAAATGCACTCTTAAGGATGGAAATAAATGTGTTTTTTTATATATATTTTGTATTTTTTATTTTTTATTTTCATTTTAGCTGCAACCAAATTAAAGGACTACTTGAAACTTATGGTTATTGCCGTAGAGAATTTAAAGCCCTATTTAAAGCCCACATGGGAAGTTGAAAAAGATAGGTCCCTATTTCTGTACTATTAACTGTTCAACAGTTCATAAATGAGCAATTCTGCCCATTCTTTTTCTTTATTGGTACACCTACAACCTGGATGCTTTGAACAATAATAATACCTTTGAACAATAATAAATTGCTTTATTTTTATTTTTATATTGTATTTATTATCTTCCAGACCCTTTCTCTCCTAAATCCTCCTTCAGCCATCCTTTCTTTCTCTCTGTTTCACACACACATTTGAAGATCCTTGTAATCCACATGTGTGTTGACACCTTCCACGCCAATCCAAAGGGTGCACAAGTAAGAGTACCACATGATTCGTATACAAAGAGACACACATGCATGGTCAGAGATGAGAGGGAGTACTACAGTGTCAACGATGGGAGAGAGAGAGTTTGAAAGTATAATTACTATCCATCATTTTCCCTTTTCTTCTTCTTCTTATTATTATTATTATTATTATTTTTTTCTTTTTTTTTGAAATCTATGGTCTTTTTATATGCTAACCCTCAATTCTTTGTTTCAGTTTTATTTATTTATTTAGAAATTCTAATCCTTTATCTAATGAGATTGAAAATTTCCAAGGATCCTATCTTTGTAACAATGTTTCATTAAAAAAAAAAAAATCTTCTTGATGAGTTTGAAAAAAAAAAATAATAATAATAATAAGATATGTGACAAATAGATAAAGGAAGTTTACATAATTGATATGACAAGGAAATGGAAATTCAATGTTCTTTTGGTTTGACCCGTGGGTGAGAACCCATAATCGAACCATTGACCTCCATGACCACCATCATGTACACCATCCATGTCCGCCCACTACCCCAGTTTGCTACTTCCTCAATAATAACATTTGGAATGTTGAGTTTTTGAATTTTGTGACCTCTGCTAATAATACAAATATTATTGCACAAACTCCTTTGTCAAATCAACTCGACAAGTGGTGGTGCTCTCTATCTAAGGACAGATCCTTCTCAACTAAACTAGCAGCTCAGTATCTCAAGACCACTGAACTAACAAATTTCAATGAATGCTCACACAGGTGTCAATGCTCCTCTCTTTACTCTCAATGGTGGTGATATTTTTGGAGAATCAATATCCACCCCAAATTTATACTTTTCTTCTGGAGAGCGATTAATGAGGGCCTCCCCACAAAAGACATTCTATCTAACTAGGTGGATATTGACACTCAATGTTATTTTTGCCGCACCCAGAGAGAGTCTGCTTTCCATGTCTATTTGAGCGTGAACTTGTAAGAAAGGTCTAGGCCTTAGGCACGCTAGGCCTCAAACTAGAAAGACTACCATGCAACTCTGTTAAAACTTTAGTTTCATATTGCTTTAAGTCGGGTTTCATCCAAAAAAAGGATCTGAATTGGTTTTTTTCTGTAATAATAATAACATGTTATTTCCTATGGAACCACAGAAACAAAACATTGTTTTCGGAAAAAAAAAAAAAAAAAAAAAAAAAAAACCCTGATATTTCTAGTATGATCCACCAAGCTGAGTGCTGGTTAGCTAACAGCTCAACACACAAGTCAATGGAGGTCCAGGTGATGTCTCCCATTACTCAACTCTATAAGCTCTATAACCCCAACTCATATGACACCAATCTTCTTATGGTCACAAGTGTATATGACAAGTAGACAAATATGTCAGCTTGGGCTATAGTTTTCCTAAACCAAAACAATGAAATCTTATGAGAATCTAACTATGTTTTGACACGAAACCGCGATGAAGCAGAAGCATTAGGACTTTTGAAGGGATTGGAATGGGCGAGAACGGCTGGATGGAAGGTGGATAGTTTTGGGAGCGATGCAAAGGAGATCAGAATATTACTTGAGAAACAGTTTAAAAATTTAGTAGAACTATGGCCACAAACTTTAGTTATGGTGTGCCATGAATTAGACTTATATCTTAATTATCCCAGGTTCTGTAATATTCATAACCATAACCTACTAGGACAACTCAAAGCTATGGCATATGGTACGCTAATTACTAGGGCTACTAATTACCCAACCGAGGGACCATGTAATAAGTTTTCTATTATCTAATCTAGTTTCTTCTTTTTGCTGACCAAAAAAATAAAAAAGTTTGCATAATTGATATGACAAGGACAAGCATTGGGGTTAACCATGGTTTGCCAGGTCCTGAAGGCACACTATCCTCATAGACCAAATAATAGTTATCAATATACTCGCTCCTTATTCCACCTCCCTCGTGAGGCCAAGGCTAATAGTCTCTCAGGTCGTGATCATTTTGTGGTTTTTCAAGTTCGATCAATCCCTCTCATTTTTTAAGTTGAATATATAATGGTTGATCGATGTTTAACTGATATAAAATGCTTCCATTCAGTCTACAAGCACTGGAGATCCACAAAGCGTCTTGGACATTGATGTCTTACTGCCACCATGATGATCAATCAATACAATGGCTAATAATCTCGAACTGCCATCACCTACTAACTTCATCGTGTACACTCATCGATCTATATTTGAATAAAACTCACTCAATCGAGATCAAAGCCATTAATGGACCTATTGATAGTGTTCAAGTATGTTCTACCAAGTTCGGTTGATTCGGATAGCATTCACATTCGGACTTCCTTCTTTCTCTACTCTCCCTTTATTGATTAAATTATTAACTTCCTCAACTTGGATTCTACCTTCGACGTCGAAACCTTTTTCTCAGTGCCCACTTCTCCTAATTGTGTATTCTTCGTTTTGCGCTACACAAATAGAGTGACTATCAGTATATGTCGCTAAGGGACATGGCTTGGACCTCAACTAGTTTCCCTGGTAGGTTTTCGCCGATTAAGGATATAGTCTACTCCAAGGGATGTTCTTTCTCAATGATTCATGGTGGATAACGGGCCTTCAATGTCTCTCAACAGTCATGGAGTGTTCTTCCTGAACCCAAGGCAATAATGGATGTTCGAAGCTTTGATTATGATGGTTATATGGTGGGAGATGAGGAGGAGGAGCTCTTACTTGTTCTTGTGAGCAATTCATGTCATTGCATTTTAGTTCATAAGCTAGATAGATCCGAGATGAAGTGGGTCAAGGTTGAAGAGTTAAGAGATAAAACATTATTTGTGAGCTCTGCCAGCACATCCGTTGTGGTTTCTAAGAACAAGAGAACTGAAAGGGTGATGAGTAGGATTTATTACTGTATGCGCTCTAAGCCCCCAAGTTCTACTCCTTCAAAGCTTCAAAAAGCAACTAGTGCTCTGATACCACATTAAGTAATAGTACTACATGATATTTCTTGACTTAAGAAAATCACAACCTAGTGGCCTATATATATAGAACCTACATAAGAATCGATATAATTGTAAACTCTATCTGCTAAGGAGATCTAATAAAAGAGATAGTTTGAGTTGCGTTAAAAATCTATTATCTAATAGCTGTAAACATGAATGTAAAATCCTAGGGTGATAGAGGTTGATAGTAAATGCAACCCAATGATGTAGAGATCCTAGTAGAAAGATAAGATTGACATATAATGGAGCTCCTACAAGATAAGAGTGGATCGGCCAACATGGATGACGATAGAGATTGAGAGAGTAGAACTTGAACTCTTTCTGATACTATGAAACATTTTTTCTCTTGAGTAAATGTGCTCATAAAGGGAGTAAAAGGAAGAAAAAGAAACAGTTTGGGTGAGTAAATGCAAATCAGTGGTCTCCCTCTTCCTCTCCTTCTATGTTCAAAATCAAAATGGTTTCTTCTTCAACTTGCTTCGAACTCCTTTGATTTGACTCTACCTTAATCCTTTATTTTTTTACACTAGCAACCAACTATTTATTGTTCGTTTGTTATATTTTCTTCTGTTAGTTTACAAATTTTCTCATATTTTACCCTTTCCCTCTACAACAATACCATCTCTCTCTCTCTTTCTCTCTCAAGATTTGAGAGGAGGCAGTCGGGTAGGGATCGGTCAAGGTTGGACCATCCCATATCGCACAGAAATACTCATGGATTCAATTAAAAAAAAAAAAACTTTTTTTCACTGTTTTACCCTTTGCTCGTGTCAATCTACTAATATAATTAGGGGTGCAAGTTTGACCTTGGCGTTCCAAACCCACATTGCCCCTCCCTAAGCCCACATAGGGCTAGACCCAAAAATTCTTGCACTGAGGGCCGACCCTGCCTTGAAATTTTTTCTTCCTGAGTTAGTGTTAGGGTGGGTAAGGGTTGATGTCTAGCTCGCCCTAAGCCCGACCTAATTTTTTACCCTGAGTTTTGGCCCTAATTTGGCCCAACCCAACCTTGATTTATTGAGTGTTTGATGATCAATTTTTTAAGTTTGGTAATTATTATCCACCATGGTTGTATAAACTATTTAAATTTCTTATTTACTAATATTTTTAAGAGTTAATTATTATTTTACTTTTTTATTCCAAGGGACTTAAATGCAAAGTCAAATGAATTTTTAGTTATTTCATATTTTGTAAGGGTCAAAGTCAAGGTCAGGTATACCCAGCCCTAGATGGAAATCTAGGGTTAGGGCCAATCAGGGACATCCTGCCCTAGCCTTGTCCTATCAGGGCCAGGGCCAATCAGGGCAGCTTGGGCTAGGCTGAGCACTGCAAGGTTGGGCTTGGGTTGAAGATTTTAGACCCTGTGTCAAGGTTCAGGGTGAGCTTGGGCCTAAACAATGGGACTCAGGGTATAAAACCCTGGCCCAACCCTGCCCTGTTGCAGCCATAAATACAATATTTACCAAGAATTGAGATCAATCAAGAGCGATACTGATCTGATTCGGTAGATTCAGGCTCATCCGATCTGATTCTTCTCTCTCACGCTCACATTATATGTGTATGCTTGTGTGTGTAGTTTCCGAAACATGCTGCAACAGCCAACAACTATGTCTACCACATCTTCGGATGGAGCACCGGATTTTATAATGGTTGATGTTAACTGCGACCCACAACTGAAGCCCAGTTTTAGGTTTCCCTAACCTGCAGTGTGTTTTCTCTATCATTCTTTGATCCTTTTTATCCCAAATTTATTGATAAACAAAGTGACGGATTCTCATAGATAAAGTGAAAGGATGAAGAAACTGAGATTTGTACTTTTGCTTCAGTGAGAGAAACATCTGTTTTTTTTTTTTTCACCTCATGCAACCTTCATGTGGAAGCTCCCCACAATTGATTTGAGAAGAAAAAAGAAAATTAATAATTCTTGACACTAGCTTGTCATACAACGTTGAAGGGGTAGATTTTTTTTTTTTTTTT
>NC_056557.1:4890141-4903443 GCF_013358625.1 Macadamia integrifolia
GGGGGGGGGGGGAGGTTGGGTAATCGATGGCCTATGGACCAACTAGGATGACAGCCAGGTAGCATCTCAATTCAAGAACGAGTGGCGAGAGGAGAGGAGAGGAGAGGGGGAACTCGAACTCGAGATATGTTATGGCAGTAGCTGCTCCAATAGACAGCCCTCAACCAACTGACTTAGTAGTTAATTATTGGAAATTAAGACATGATCTAGGTAGGGAGAAAATGTAATTTTTTTCTCCATAGGGTCCATGGCACACAATTTGTTCCAAGACGGGCCACCAACGGCCATGCTCATCCGGATTTTTAATGTTAAGTACTTGTTCAAATTTTGTGGGTGAAGCATGTCCTTAGACATCCCAACCCTCTTTTGGCATCGGCTCATAAGTTGAGGGATGTCAAGGCTGCTCTTAAGGGGTGGAATGTCTCAACATCTATTCGTAACTGTAAGAAAGAGCTCGTTTCTATCCAGACCCGCCTCCAAAGTGATTTGAGAAATGGCTAGTTGGTTGGGGATGAAAAATTACTGAAAACAAAGCTTAAGGATATTTTGTCAAGGATGGAAAGTTTCTACCATTAGAAGTCTAGGATCTCCTATGTTCAGCCGGGGGACTCCAACAAGGCCTAAGCTAGAATGTCCCCTCTTATGGTCTCGGATGTCTCAACTTTTGTCAAGATTGGGATTGTAAGGATTCATGTGTTTGATGAGATTGTGTTAACTTCGACTAAGGTGAAACATGTGTCAAATCGAAAGAAGAATCTGATTTCACTAGAAACATTGAATCGAGAGGTTTCAGATGCTCATCTGAAGGTGGATTTCTTGAGGTTTCAAGAGAGGCCATGGTTGTGATTTAGAGACAGATGATTGGTAATTTGAATAGACTCACAGGGAGTGTAGAAACATGTTGAACTATTATTGGAACTCAAGCAAGAGAGATATAGGTGGAAGACAGAGATTGTAGATAGTTCAAACGATGAATAAGTGCAGGTCTAGAAAGAACCATGTGTCTTTTGCTTTGTATTTGATGAGTGGTATTGATCTTTCATAGTGGATTGCAACTATAGGAAAGGTAAAGCCACGCCACATCATGCAGTGGTGGTGAGCTGTATAGGAGGCCTCATGCGGGGGTGTGAGTCTTACCGATTTACATATGGCGAACATGCAAGGACACCCCAGACAATAGGGTGTGGACCATGCCAGTTGGTTAAGGTGGATAAACAAAGACAATGGTGAAGTTCGCTGAATCCAAATTAACACAGGTCTTCTTCAAAGTGGCTTGCAGAGCCAAGCTAAGGAGGAGATTATTGGGGTTGGGTGTGTCTTGTATTCAGCAAGTTCAAAGAACTATTATTGAGTCTATACTTGTAATTGTAGGTTTGGTCATGTAAAACATAAAATTGTAATTACTTAGGAATTAAGGGCTTTAGGGTTTCCGATATATTATCTCTGTGGAGCGTAACAAAGAAAGAGTTCACAAGGAGATTGGAGAATTGTATAGAAAGTTTTTTTTAGTATATAATAAAAAATCTTGGATTCTCTCTAATATATGTAAGCATTTGTATCTAACCATGTTAAATTATTTTATTCTCTCTCTCTCAATATATTTCACTGTAAAAGAGGAGAAGATCAAGGGACCATGAAAAGACAAAACCAAAGCCCATATTTTATTGGGAACATGTTGTGTTAATTTATGTGAAGAGGGGTGGGGGTAAAGGCATGTTCTTTGCACCCGGTGGAATGAATTATTTGCGGCAGACAAACCACGCAGTAATATGCATTTTATTCTCCTTGTCCCATGACTTCATATCTCATTTGATTAATTTCTTTTGTCTCCTATGCTTTGGTGGACTAATTACATTCATATTTGCCTCTTCAGATACAGAAAGAAGACGAAACTAAAGCATTAAAATCCGGAGAGTTTGTTCTTTTGGCCATCCTCTTCTTGTCTTTTCCTTTTTAATTCCCTCCTCCCTTTCATTCCATTGGCTATGGCACTTCTTCAAAGTCCTATCATTGCCACCTTATCTTCTAAGATCTCTATATAACATTCAAAAATAGTTCCAGGCTATCTACTGTGTTTGTAGTTTAGTTTACTAATGGAATATGAGAGGACCCATCAGGTATCAGTGATGGGTGATCAATAAGATGATAGCTAGCCAAGGTCCCCGCACATCCAGGGAACCTGTTCTCAAAAAGCTTCCCTAGCTACTCTCTGAAAACCACTACAGTGGCACAGCCGCACAGCCTTCTTTTAGGTTTGGCATTCCACCCTGTATTTAGCTAAAGAAACAGCTTATAGTTTTCAATGCAATACTATTGCTTTGGGTTGTCTACTTGTCTTCAGCTTACTAACTTTGTCTTCACAGAATCTGCTGCTTTACGGTTGATATAAATGCAGGAGCAGACACACTTCACTACTATAAGACTGTAGTCAATATTGTGTTTCTTTTGTTTTTCCATATATTTTTTTAGGGGGAGTCCAGATCAGCTCCTCATATGGGCTATGCATGGCCCCTCGATGGGATAGAGATCAATAGATCAAAGGTGGGTCTCACACCCCATGGAGGGTCTAGATATATCCTTATTTTCCCATGTGAGGAGCTGATTCAAATATGCAGTTCTGCAATAATGTGGGAGGGTTACAAATGGTCCAATAAAGACGGGTGTTTAATGAGGAGAGAGGATGTAAGAGGGTGTGCATAAGAATCTATATACCGGTGTTATAAGATGTTTTTTTTAGAACATAGAATATGAATAACTTATAGACTTTTGGGTCAAGAAGAAAAATTCAGGAACTAACTTGATGTGAACAGGTTCACCTACCCTTATGTGTATGCCTTGGTATGGTTAGATGATGACATCTGACCCACTCATGTGCAGGTTTTTTTTTTTTTTTTAGAGAGAGAGAGAGAGAGAGAGAGACAGCGTTGGTAGAGAGTAAAGTTATAAGGATCGGGGAGGGCAAGTCCCCCCACCCCCCCCAAAAAAAAAAAATTTGACGAGGTCAATACCAACTCAAATATATGTCATCTATAAAATCAAAATTGATTTCATGGTTTAGTTTTATTTGGTATAGTTCTTTCATCTCTAGGCATTCCTTTACTGCTTGGAGAATTATGACTAAATCTCTCCCCACACAGGAATTTCTTCTTCAAATAAATATATTCATTCCTAATTACTGCCTTTGTTGGAACTCCACAGAAAGTGTGGATCATCTTTTTTTCTTCTGTCCCTTTTTCAAGTCAGTTTGGAATGGTATCCTCAGGAAATGTTGGCTCCCCCCTAGAGTTATCTTTTCTTTTAACAGGGAATGGAGGTGGATCTTAAAAGAATTCAATGGTAAAATTTCTTGTGATATTGTAGGTAAGTTGGCTTTTTGTGTAGCAATTCACCATATTTGGTGGGAAATAAATAAAATGAGATGGACTTCCTTTTCCCATTCTATTGATCAAATATGGAATGTAATCTCCTTCGAGGTAAGGAATAAAATCCTTTATAGATGTGCCAGGTGCTCAGATTCTTTTAGAAATAGACACTTTGCTTTGTTTTGGGATCTTCCACTTGTCTCCCCTTCTCCCCAGTGTTGATAAAACCTCTTTTCTTTTGTTTCTCCCCTACCCCTTCTTTTAGTGTACCATTCTTTTCTTGATATGTAATTTACCCCCGCCCCTAGTTTTCTTGTATCCCCCTTGATGGTTGTTTTGTCCCCTCCTCTTAGTTCTTCATTTATTTGGTCTTAGCCATTGGAAGGCCTGTGTCTTGGCTTTGTATTTTTTTTATTTTTCTTTTCTTTAATATATTTTCTTTCACCAAAAAAAAAAAAAAAAATGGCTCCAAATTTTGGACATGAAGGCACCTTTGATTACATGTAAAATTTATCTTAAATAAAATTTGGGAAAAGGTTGGGTATGCTGCCGATATTAAGTATGCTAGCACCCATTGTGTTTATCTCTCTCTTTCCTTTTTCTGAAATGACCCTCATATTTTTTTTGAATGATACTCCATCATGTGTTCCTATTGGTGCTATCCGCTAGCATACTTGATATCGGCGGCATACCTATCCCTCTCCCAGTTTGTTTACAAAGTGGTATTGAAAATTCAAAACGGTGCAAGAGTAATAGTGGATGAATTACAGCGATGGGACTTGGAGAACTAGGCTCTCATTTAAACACGTGGCTAATCGATACCATGTATTTTTTAGAGTTGTCACTTCATTTTCATGTGGGACAATGAGGATGTTAGGGTAATGAAATTGACATTTTTTTCCCTCTTTAAAGCATAAACTAACTTAATTAATACATAAACCATCTTGCTTGCCAAGAAATCTATAAAAATGAATGAATGGAAAATCGCTAAACCATACTCTCTCTCTCTCTCTCTCTCTCTTGCTTGCCAAGAAATCTATAAAATGAATGGAGCGAAAATCGCCAAACCCTATTTCTCTCTCTCCATCTTGCTTGCCAAGAAATCTATAAAATGAATGGAACGAAAATCGCCAGACCCTACTCCTCTCCTCTCCTCTCCTCTCTCTCTCTCTCTCTCTCTCTCTCTCTTCCTGTTGCTTGCTTACCTTACGCGATCGGTCTGCATTTGTCACTGTGTTCGTAGCTTTTTGCTTTGCTCTTGCAGGCTTGACTACTGAACTGTTCTGAGATCAAATAATTTTTCTTAGCATAGTGATTAGTGAATCCATGCTTCTGCAATAGAAAAGATGGGTTCAGGATTGGATTCTCACCATCACCATCAGTATCGTCCTTCCCATCGAAAACCTTCTCATGGACAGGAGCAGGATAGTGATGACCTCCTTCTTGAGGTGAACCCAAAACCGAAGCTAACCTTAAAGGGAAAGAAGAACCCAAGAGTAACTTCACAAGGTAAGACGGAGGATAAAGATAAAGAATCAGAAATGTTTAATGAACAGCTCGTGACCGCCTCAACCCCAAGGATCTGTGTCAATTGCAAGACCTCCAAGACCCCTTTATGGAGAAGTGGCCCTCATGGTCCTAAGGTGCACTATATACCTTCATCTCAAGCTACCTTTTACTTTCACTTCTCATATTTTACAAAGGTTTTCTCTTCAGTATTTTGTTACTGTAGTTCATATTACAATCCTCAAAATCTTGATTCTGATACAACTTGTTAGGAATTTGGATAAATTAGTTTTAAAAAACTAGTGATCAAGAAGAGGGTACCCAAATACATATAAGTCTATCCTAAGGCTACTCACATCTGACGTAGGATTATAATTTCTACCTTCAGTGTAGAACCCAACATCGAGGACTATAATGCACCAAACGCTTTATTCCGTTTTTTTCATTCCAATAGAATGAAAAAACTTCAGAAACGTTTTAATAGAACGTTACCAAATACAGCCTAACATTCTCAATGTTTCTTTATCAAAAATAAATAAATAAATAAATAAAAATAAAAATCCAGTGCTTCTGGTTATCATGCTATCAATGTTCATTGACTCACTGAATATTTAGAAATTGGTTGGATTTAGATTTCTTAGATTCTAATTCTCAATGTAAGAATGTAGTATTTTTGTTTAACTTATTTGATGTCCTTATTCTTTTGCAGTCCTTGTGCAATGCTTGTGGGATAAGATATAGAAAGAGGAGGAGAAGAGAATTTGAGTTTCACAAAATGGGGAAAGGCATTTCCATGAAGGAGAAGAAAAAGAATGGACAAGTAGTTGACAAGGAGAGAGTGCCACTTCTGTTACAGGGAAAGTTTGCAGGAAAAGAAGAAGCAGAGGCAGCTCTTTTGTTAATGGCTTTGTCTTGTGGGCTTTGCATTCGTTGATTAATCATCACTACCCTTCTCTGATGTGAAAGTTTGGAGGCTTTTATGTTTTGGCCTTTTCGGGTGGTGAATGGCTTTACCCACCCTTTTTAGCTGTTCTCTGTCAGTGAAAAGAGAACAGAAACACAAAGGTCCCTTTCCTCTCCCAAGTCCCCACTCGCAAATCTTTGTGCCCCACTGTTTGCATTGTAATGCCCTGCATATTGACATGACTTGGTGAGGTGGAGTGGTTCTTTGTTTTGTTCTGTTTGGATTTTCTTTTGTCCTTCCCTGATAAATATAGAGGCTGAGTCAGATGAGTTTCTGTAACAGTTTTTTCTGTTTCTTTGTTCTCTTCCTTCACAACACCCCTTTTTCCTAATGAAAATACTCCCTTTTCCTTAAAGGTAATGGTGGTTTGAGAGGATATTATGGTCACATTGTACAGAATACCCCACCATTGGCATTTTTTTTTTTTGGGGGGGGGGGGTGTGTGTGGTGGTGGGAGAGAGTAGAGGTTGGGGTTCTGTTATGTGAGTGCGTATAATGTAAGCATTTGCATTCCTTCGTACAATAGGTGACAGTCTTCTTCATGTTAATAAAGAAATAAATGATAATCCATGTTCGATAGTAAAATCTATGTATAATTAAATTATAAAAAAGAAAAGAATAAAATATTATTGTCACAATGTGGATAGAAGATATGTCCATTTCAATCCTTAGATAGAACATGGTCTAGATTACTCATGTGTCAAATTTCAGAGTCTTATTCAATTAAATACCATAGTAAACCTGTCATGTTTTTATATTTGTGCCAATAATCTAGCCATAATGATGCACTTTTTCAACTATGAACAATAACAAATGGTTTAGCTAGGAATACCCATGAAAATTAACAGATAGGTTAAATAAATCTCTTGACTTCTAAAAATATCAGACTGTTGTGACACCAATAACTACCCTAAAAATATTGTACTTTTTCATTCTTTTGTGTAAAAAATTAAGGGAGAGAAACTACCTGATCACGTGGCTCCTATGTCAACTCAGGGCCAATGGAAATGCATACTCAAGCATCCAACAGGGAGGAGTGGGGAAATCATTTTACCACCCATGTATGCGCGCAGGATTGCACGACCGGGTAGCAATCTTTTCTCCAAAAATGTTTTTAGTCCGGCACATCTAGAGATTCTAGATAGGCATAGCTAGTTTTTCCACAATCACATTGCACTTCTAGGCTCTTTATTAAAAAGGGCGTATCTAGTGTACGAGGATTTCGTATGTGCAAGGTCTAGGGGGTGAGAACTACGCAGCTTTACCCTGAAAAATGTCGAGAGCCTATTTCGACCACTTGACCATTGGACCAAGCACCACCCATTCTAGGCTATTACTACTTAGTATTTCTTACGAGCTAATGATGCGGATCCCATTTGTGGGCTGGGGCTGCTTTGACACAGAGACTCCGATTTGATTAAAAAGTTGGACTAGAGTATGCTGTCGATTGTATAAAGATGGCTTCTTTACCTATTTGTGATACTGAGGAAGAGAAGATATTGTGGATTCTAAGGTACAAAGATGGCCAGCTTTATACAATCGACATATATGCAAATAGGGAATGTTTGTTATGCATTATCCTGGCAAAATTTTCAACCCTTTTTAATGACTAATGGCAGATTGAATATGAAAGAAGAAGAGTAATCCAGAAATAGAGCAACCCTTTTTTATTGTCCAACTGCATGTACAATAAAATGGAGAACAATACAAATGCAACAAGAGCACTATAAATGCCAGCAAGCGATTCGTTTAGGAAGCAACGCCAACTGCTAGATGATCCATTCCAGAACCTCCACCAACACCTTTGCTGCCAACTCTCTTCATCGCCTTCCCCACCAGTTCACCGCTACTCCTTCCAACAGCTCCAACTACCCGTCTCCCCTCAATACTCTCTTCCTTCAACTTACTACCCCATGATCCTCGCTGTTTACAATTCTTACCCTTTTCTATATTTTTCTTCCCCATTGAATCACTTCTCTTTAAGACCTTTGAGGTGCAGTTTTTGTTGGTTGATGCACTAGGAGTGCTTTCACTCACTTCGGAGACCATTGTTGGTAGACAATCAGTTTCTTCTAACGCTTGTGGCCGAGCAGCTGCATTTTCAGATTCACCGGCATAAAGACCTTGCTGACTTCCTGCTTTTGGAGATGGTGGCGGTCTACCTGCAACTCTGCACCCAGGACTTGGCGACTTGCTTTGCGATTTTGTTGATTTCACATGACCTGATACGACCTGAGAGAGAAGAATGCAACCAATATCAGCTGGTATGCTAGGTTTACTCCTTTGCTGGGATACACATTGGAAAAGAAATACCACAACCACTCTATTCGGAATAACAACCTTTCATAGGCATGAAGCAGTAAGAAACAAAGCACTAGAAACATGGCGGGTTTATGCTTATTTCTGTCTCCTAGTCGAAAAGATTTTAGCCAATCAGATAACATATTACAGTAAGTCCAAATTTGTAGATTATTTTGACTTCTACTCAACTTCATCATAATGATAGACTTTGGCTCTTGATTTTTGTTTCCTATGATTTTTTCATGCATCAAAACTAAGTTCAAGAAGGTACTCATCAAGATGAAATATTAAATAGGCACTTAATATAAAAAGGATACCACATTTATAAATAAATTATATGCTTCTATGATGTTCATATGGAAAAGGTTCTTTCATAGGATGGTATTTTTTTTTTTTTTTTGGCTCACGACGGGAGACGGGAATCGGGTATCGGGTATCTAGGCCTTCAGCCTGACTAGTCCTGCGGGCCCATATTGACCCCACAAACGCATGGATCGGGTCATACCGGGGTTGAAGGAGAATCATTCAACTTTCACTGAAAGCAGTGAAGAGCATTAAACACCCCCGTGTGAGTGGCCCCAAGGAGGTAAGAGGAGTCGAACTCAGAACCACATGCTTCCTGTGGCGAAGGTCCCTTGCCAACTCAGCTACCCCCTTGGAGTTCTTTCATAGGATGATTTTTATTATTTGGCCCTTCTGTGTATGAACCAGGCTCAACCAGGAAATCAATCAGAGGCCAAGGTTATGCACCTTTTTTTATAACAGCTGGATGCACCTCCCACCTCTATGGTTAAGAGTGGGGGCAAAAAAGAAGCTATAACTTTTACAGTTTAGAATTACATTTCAATTTCCGTAAAATGGGAAGATAATAGTACTAATCATCAAACTAAAAGCATAACCTTCCTCACAGATGCGACGAGTTATCGGCTGTTATTTCTCCCAATTTTCTAGAGAAAGACCTACATAAAAACAGGTTATTGTCGAGCCAACCAGGGTTAAGCATCGTCAGGTTGGGTTAAAAATTAAAGCAATTAATCATGATCATTGTGAGACTTGAGTCCCATAGCTTCTCTCATTCTCTTACTACAAAGCCAAAAATTTATCACTACATTGTCATATACTCAAATAACTTTTACATGTCTGTATACATAATACATTTAGAGGTGTGCTACAGATCTGGTTGGTCAAGGTGCCAAAGGTTTCTATCTAAGCCAAACAGATCTAGATTCAGGGTGTAACTTCAATCCCAACCCAATCCAAGATCTGGATGGGACAAGCTTAACAAGCCTCCGGTTCAGTTTTGTGTTCAGCGTAGATTCTAACCCAACTTGCCACTGTCTCCAAAAGACTGAACTAAAGAAATAAATTGGCACTGTTGTTCATTTTATGGGCTAATCTAAAGATGTCAAAACTAGATTTGTCAATGTACAGTTGCTGCAATAAAATTGATTAAAAGCCTTTTGTCAAAACCATATTCGTCAATGCAACAGCGGAAACAATTTGATAAATACATGATTATATAAACAATAGATAAACACTAAATTCATATTTGTAATGTGTAAACAAGGAAAAATGTCTTTCCTAAATAGTTTCTGAATGCAGGGCCCTAATTTGACACATCCAATGCTCCACCCGGGCTTGGTACTGGCAGTGCAAAAGCACTGGCAAGGTTGTAATAGTTAAACAAGGAATTGGATTAACTGTTTTTCCATCAAGACTGTAGGCATGTGTATGCATTTGTCCAAATGAGTATCTGGAACACTGATTCATCAAAATTTTTTGCAAGAAATGAAGTGTCTTACTAAATTTGTTTGGATTTTCAATCTATCTAGTCATTTGAAAGGTATTGAAAACTACACATTCTTCTGCTTACCTTTTTGCCATCTAAGCCTCGTGGTGCAGCTTCGTGATAAAAAGAAGGCATAGGTGTAGCCTTGAAGTTTAAGCTTTTGCGAAGTTGTTTAACCTCAGCATCCACCTCTTCCTAGAAATAAATTAATTTAAGACAATAAGATCCATGATAATAATAAGAAACATAAAAGTTATTAAAAGTAAGGGCAGGGTATCAAAACACTGCAGGTGTGGAATGGAATCTCCCATGCCAAACCAAAGGAAGCACGGGCCTGTGGGAGTGGTGCTGAATGGTTCATATACGGGGGGGCCCACATGTCAAGGAGTAGATATAGTGTCAAAGGGTGCATGATACAGTGTGACCATCATTTTCCCTAAAAGGCAATTCCTTAGTTACATTTATTTATGTAACAAGAATAAAAAACAAAGAAAACCCAGAAGAAAGGCATGTCCATACATTTTATTTCACAAATAGTTAGGCCCTTATAGGACTAATAATCATGGTGAAAAGACAATTATATACAATACTATCACTTATGACCAAATCTCACAAACTGTTAAATTCATTTGGTTCCTCCAAATATTATTATTCATAAGAGATTATTGATTATAGAACAAAAATTATAAGACTTCTTACTGTATCTTTAGTTAAATTTCATCAGGGTGACCCATTGATTCATCAAAATCAAGGTGTATTTAGCTCATCAGCAATATAAGAATTATGTGCAAATGGAAGATGATTAAAATTTAAAATAAGAGAGAATAAAAAGTGGCTTTTACACCCCAAATTAAAGAGTTTCAAATTGTTTTGAAGGCCTATTCTAATAGGATCTTCCCTAGAAAACTTCATAAAATGGGACCCTAATAATTGAATGGACTAAGAACCAGTGACAAGAAAAAGTTGTTTGATGAGTTATGTGCAATAACTAGCTGCTTTTTTTTTTTTTTTTTTAATGATAGGTAGGCCCTAAGGAGAGCTGAACTCTTGACCTCTTTATTATGAGAAGTTGGTCTTTGCCCCTTGATGTCTGAAGAAAAATGCACTAACTAATCTAAGTGATCATTGTTTAAAGAATAAAACTCCTAAAATAAGTCAACAACCGAATAGACCAGTCCACAGACCTGTGTAATTGCTTGGATCTGGTTTATCTCAGCCTCTTTGGCATGCATTTTTTCCTCTAACTTCATATGGAACTGAAAAGAAGGGAAAAACAAAGACGTAAGCCTTTTCAGGTTCAATATCTTTTAGTTGAAATGAATTTCAAATGAAAAGAACCAGATGAAATTTTGCCTCTTCTCTCTTTACTGCTCTTTCATCTCTCTTGAAATGGAAGATCACAGAGGCTGACTTCACATCTGAATTCGTTGAATTAACTGTTCTCCTAGGCCTACACCATCCCATTCTTGATCAGAAAGTCAATACTAGCAAATAAAGAGAATTGTCAGTGAAGTTTCTCACAAACCTGTCTGCAGATTGGCTTGCTTTGGGTTCACTTTTCTCTAGGGTAGAGTGTTGAGACTTAGTACCTGCCTTCTTTACCTTCAGATCTTTTTCACTGTTATAAAAATAAAATAAATACCTCTGAGGTGTAAACTGAAGAAATTTTTATATACTTCAGCTGCTGAGGAAAGTAGTGAATACCTTCTATTATCTTTCCTGAGTTTTTCCATCAAATTTTCTGGATCCTGCACAGAAAACAAATCCACAACTTTAGGAAAAAAAAACTAAGAATTTTATAACAAAGAAATACACATTTTTCAAAAAAAAAAAAAAAAAAAAAAACAAAACAAAACAAAACAAAATCTACAAACTTCAACTCTGGCACTCAAGTTTGGTGTTACACACTGACTGTCTCTTTGACTAAAAGATAGATCGGTGTCATGTCATAATATGTGGTTAATGATATTAAAATAGATTTTATAATCACAAATCAGATACCTACCTCTGGTTTTGAAGTTCTTGCCAAAGAACAGGCTGTTTGCAAAGCCTTTGGTACTGATGTCTTATCTGTTTTAGTCCTCAGTAGACTCTCTATCTCCCTTCTTGGATTCTTTGTGGATTTCTTAGGTGCTTCAATTGAAATATTTCTCGGAACCCGAGCCATCAATTTCGTTTTGGCTGTTTTAGTTTTGGTTGTGGCCTTTACCTAGCAGTCAAGTCATGGGCAGTCAAGTCATGGACCATGTAAGCTGAAAAAATAAAAACCTATCACAAAATCTTCATGCCCGCTAAAGGTGACCATGTTCCTGTGGCTAAAGATAGAATCACCACATAGATAAAAGGAAACAAGAAACAATAATAACTTCATTAAAACACAAGAGAACAAAGACTCCACAAGTGTCAATAAATGAAATAATTTAACATCAATGCAATCAGTGAATATAAACCTTTAGAGTTTGTCTCTGGGAATTCTTCAAGCTTGGACTATCATCTTTCAAAGCCACACGTCTCTTTGGGGCTGGACTGGTTCTTGTTAAGGTCTCCACATTTTTCGTTTCATCAACATGTTTATCTTTTAATTCTACTTCTGGTTCATCCTTAACTAATGGTAGTGTGTTGAGAGTATGGTGCATTTCAGCAGGCTCTACATCATGTTGACCACCATCTAACACTTCATCATCATAAGTGAGAGTGGATGCATCATCTTGAAGATCACCATTCAACACTGTATCATCATTGGTGAGAAGAAGTGCATCAACTTGAAGATCACCATCCAACACCGCATTATCATTGGTGAGAGCCTTTGCATAATCCTGCTGGTCACCATCGAACACTGGATAATCATTAGTAAAAGTGGGTGTGACATTTATGTCAAATTTAGAAGACAAACCATGGGGGCTCGCATCATAGTGAATAAAATGGATTCCTACATCATCATGCTCAAATTCTTCCATGTAATTCATATGATCCAGGATGTCATTTTCAGTAATTTGGTACTCCACACTATTCTGGTTCTCAGTATAAATCTGATGGAGAAGAGCCTTTTTCTTAAAATGAGCTTCGAAATATGCTTTCTTTTTAGTAACTGAACCTGGTGTTGAGTATTTCCCAGCCTCTTCAAGATATCTGTTATGTGAGAAGGATGACCACCTTTCCCAAGACAAGGGTTCAGTTTCAAACCTTCCAAATGATATGGAACCAGAGTGTATAGAGTCTGCCTGCAAATTTTGAAAGAGAGGACATTCAGAGGGAATCAGTAAGTAGCCAAGGGTGGAAGAGGCAATGTATGTGTTTTCTTTCTTGGGCAGGTGCATGTACAATATAGGTATATAGTTAGCAGATAATGGAAGTCGCAAAGCCAAGAGCTGCAGTAGAAA
>NC_056557.1:4903463-4906215 GCF_013358625.1 Macadamia integrifolia
AAAAAAAAAAAAAAAAAAAATTCCCGATAAAAGCCTGAAATTTTAAGACACCATTTTTTCGTTTAAAAACTGCGTTTTGACACAGAAACTGAAATTTTCGTTTTTGGAACAGAAACGATACCAAACAGGCCCATAGTATCTTCAAGTCCAAAAAGTTTAAGCCAACTCAGTTCTCAACATCTTTTAAGAAGGTTAGAACTTAGAGGAAATGAGGCATGAGCCAAGAGTGGGCCATGATCCCTTGAACCTGACTCATTGCCATCTCCATCTTTCAGTTGTGAAGCCCTTTTCATTGCCATTAACATTCATCTATTTCTTAATTCTGTGATCAATGCTCTTACTATAATCCCATGCCTCGTTGCTTTCAGGCCTTCCAAGCTGTAGTATTTCTAGTGAAAGAATAAAGTCCAACAGGCAAGAAAGAAAGTTAATTAAGGTACAAAATATCCCATAGAGGGACCTCCCTAAGTAATAGTATGACTTGGAGTTCAAGTCTCTCCTGATGAAACTAAAATACACTCCATAGAACCAGACAATTTCATGTGATGTGTTTGGATATGACCTGTGATTTTTTATTTTTTCAGAACTTTAACCCAAAGGGCAGAAGGGTTTTCCAAAATCCTCCAACCTCATTTGGCTCAAAATGCCAAATTTGAGCTTCGAAGATTTCCATCCTAGCTTCCTATGAGATTAGCAAATCCTATTGTAAATCATTGCAATTCTTGGTTAGAATCTCTTTCTTGAATGATAACTAGGAAAATGTAAATTTTAGAAGGTTGTGAGTGACTCAAAAGAAATGTGAAAATACCAGTTTCAAATCTGTTACTCAACAAATGAGATGCGATTCAAATTTGATGGATAGGTGAAACTCAGCATTGCTTGCACACATGTTAAGTTTTAATTCAGAAGTCTATGAAATAATTAAATAAAGCTTTGAAAAATCCACTGACTATAGGAGAATGCACAATATTAGTAGGAGTGGCATAGGTAAGCAGGAACATGCATATGGGATTAACTAATAGAATTTGAGTATGAAATTTTACACATGGTTAATCCAAACCAAGACCTTTCATTCCAATAATCAAAATAACCATGTCATCTATCCAGGGCACAATAAAATATGCTCGTTTAAAATTTTTAAATTGTAAATAAAAGTACTAATTCTTATTGTCTGCACTTGGCGAGAATGTCTAATCATAAACTATAAGTAAACGAGGTAATATTGGGAGGAGATGAGTGAATAAAATGAAAAGGAATAATATAACGCATCAGAGTGCAATTTCACATCAATTAAGGGGGTGGGAAATTAAATTGTCCAATAGGAAATTTTAATGAGGAGATAGAGTGTGGGATCCATGGATGGAATGTAAGAGGGTGTATAGGAATCTACACACTAGTGTTGTGACAATCTTTTTCATGCTCATGAAGCTATTACATTCTGTGTCTTCCCCTAGTAAAATTCTTCAAATTCTATAGAGAAACAATCCCCACGCTGACAGTGTGGAGATTCTTTATCATGCCCTTTTACATAACTAACACTCTCTTTCTTCTTGACATATTCTCCCTCCTCTCAGACCTTGTGACTCCCTTATTTACAAAATCGATTCGTCAGAAGTTGATGATTTTCTTGGTAGGCCAATCTAAAAACATTATGGGCAGCGCAACGACCTGTTAGTAATAAATAAGTGCATCTCTATGTCTCAAAATTCTCAACACCTGAGTCTAGGGATTTAGAATCTAGTAAATGATGAGAGAGAAGGTGGATTCCAAATTCACGGACTAGGGACATACGAGATCATTCTCATGCATGAACCTAATCCGGTCTCTACTATTTCATGGTTAAAAGAAGCAAAGAAAGTTGTCGAGTATAAAGTTGCAAATTCTTTAGCTAGGAAGGCTACTCTATCATATGTGTAGAATAATTGGATGTTTCCGCCTTCTATTCTTGTGGAAGACGTCAGATGGGATTTGGAAGAGAGATATCGATATAGATTTTTTTAAGCTAACCATTTGGGAAGCTTTTTGTACCTTTTTTTTTTTGGTTCTGTTTACCCCCTTGTTGAAGGCAATGCCGAAGGTGGAGGGATAAACTAGCTAGGAATTTTTATAAAATTATTATTTGATGTACATAATATAAAAATTGCTGATTGTTAGCAAAAAATTGAAGTCCCCGAGTATGCAGTGCACCCACGAATTTGTCATGTGAGATTCAATGATTCACGTGGTCTGAGAGAGAGAGAGAGAGAGTAGGCTGGGGCTTATCCCCTGTGAACCCAGCCTGGCCATTCAAATTTATGACCTTTTAGTCTGGCCAATGCCACCCCAATCCTGATACATTTGAGTCCCTTTCCTTCCAGCAGATGCACTCAAAACTAAAGCCTTTAATTTGGCTGGGCTAGAACCTCATAATGGTCAGGGCCCAATTTGACCCCATAAAGTTGTTCTTAAGACTAGTTTACACTGATGTTCTTTCTTATTTAAGCCAGCGACATGTTGCAGTTCTGTTAAAAGCTCTGAACAGATTTGGACTTCAACCACCCTTATCCTTTTCTCACCTGTTGAATTTTAGGCAAAATGCCAAACAAAAAAGGAAGAACAGAAAATTACGACACGATAAACCAAATACATAGTGTTTTATATGATTGAGATGGATTACAAAGCCAAAGATGCATCACAATGGTGCCTTTTCAATGAATGGTCTCAATTGGTTACACTTTTTTTTTTTTTTTTTTTTTTTTTTTTTTTTTTTTTT
>NC_056557.1:4906235-4960585 GCF_013358625.1 Macadamia integrifolia
AAAAAAAAAAAAAAAAGCCAAAACAAAACAAAACAAAACAGAGTACACATCAACGCAAGTATAAAAATAAGCAACGATAGATCTGTTGACATTCATGAAGACAAGGCAGTAAAAGGATTACAGGGGAGCATTTGGGAATTGTATCTACAGGGCTTTGGAAGATTACATCAATCCTGCCCAAAAGATGGTAGATAAACCAATGGAATTGGAAACTTTTTGGATTTCCAACTATAAAGAATTTGAGTCATGGCTGAAAAAATATCACTAGGTGGAAGAATTCTTGTGTAGCCATATGGTCTTTGGGCTTAGTACAATATCGAAGACATTTTCCTTTCACAGGGTGGACCTCACCTATCTACTCTCTAAAAAAAATCCTTATATAACTAACTAGGCGAATTCCTTATATTCAGTGCAGAAAATAGTAAGATGCTCTATGAGAGGATTCAACAAAATAGAGGCATATGAAACATGGCTAGGCAAGACAAGAGGCTGAAAGATAATAACCATGGACCATGTTAAAACTCATTGGATCAAGAAATAGGTGAGCCATAGAGGCATAAATTTTCTATTTCATAAGCGAAATTGGAAATCTATTTGGGACTTGGGAGTATGAACTTTATATTCTAGATCGAATTACGAGTTGAGAACGTTAAGGCTAAGATAGAACCAGAACTGTGCAGTGCTAATTTGCTAAGAAACTTTGATTGTTGGCAAGATTCAAGTTGGAATATGAATCTTTTTACTGATATCAAATCAAGTCATACAAAGCATGATTCAAGAGTTAAGGATTTCTTCCATCGTTATCTTTAATAAGTAGAAGCACAATGCTGGTTCAGTGAAGTCGAAACCATACCCGAAAGTTAAAGGGTTCTTCCATCTCTCCAGCCACGAGAAGCCAAATCTATCATAACATTCCCAAACACCTGCAAATATAAAATAGAGAAAATCAAAGTCTCTCCTTCTCATTTTTCTGAAACCAGTGATTGAAACAGATCATATAGAATCAACAAATATTATGACAAACACAGGCACCAACTAAACTATCAGAAAACCCATTTGATGAATAATTCTTAAAGAACAGAATTTTACAAAACTTGGTCTTGCAGATCAACCAAAATCACAAGAAAAAAAGCCAGAAAAGGGAATAACAAGAATATGAGATATACCTAGGAATGCAGTTGAAGATGAATATCTTCATGACAAACAATTAATACTCTGGGACTAAACATCAATTTCTACGCGGCATTCCATTCATTCTAAACAATAGAACTCAATTCAGAGATCACGAAATCCAATGAAACAGAGCTCGACGATTAGTGCTCCACTCGATCTATCAAGCTACCAATGAATCCACAGAAATGTCTCAATCAAATGATTTAAGAATCCAAAACTTGGAATTGGGATTGGGATTGGGAGTGAACTTCAGAACAAAAACACCAAATTATCTCAAAAAATTTCTCCTTTTCAGGGTTTTTTCTGAGAAGGTGAGATGAGAGCTGAGGAACACTTAACGATTTATAAGGTAATCTGAGGAGATGCTTCAAAAGTTTGGCTTGATCGCTCAATGCCGTCTCCTACTATTCTCTTGTCTTGTTCTGATTAAACCACTCTTCTAAGGCAAATAATAATAAAAAAAAAAAAAAAAAATTGATCCTCCGTTAGAGATCGTCAGATTACCGTTAAACTTCCTAAACAAGGGACTGTTCAATTCATTAGCTGGGGATTGGATTGTGCATTAATTTAACCACTTAAGAAGAATAAAGATCATGCCAGACGTTTGAGGAAACTGACGGAAACTGTCAAAGGGTCCCCCCTCCAGGATCTGATCTTACGGCGGGTTGTTGCAGCCACGTGACTTTTCTTGGCTTAAATCACTTCCTTAAATAGGACTTACTGATTTAAGTAAGATTCATTAGTATTACAAAACTCATCCAGGTTGGGACTTGGGAGTTAGTTACGATCCATATTCACTCCCCGACCCAGTTGGGTCGGATCCTAAATATTTCTCAATTCTAAATTACTAATGGGAAAGTGTTTCCTGTGGCAGTGCCTTGACCCTATGTGTGGGTAAGAACTGATAGGCAAGTACGCAAAAACATCAGGTAGAGAGTCATTACGACATTTTATAGGAGGCGGGGGTCGTTCCTCTTGTATGTGTGGGCATCATGGTTTCAAAAATCGATCTCGTATTGATCATATCGGCTATATTAGATCGGTATCGATTGAGATCAATCTTCGATCCCTGATCAATTCAGATTGGTGTTCTATATCGTTTTAGAGATAAAATGGTAAAAAGATAGTAATTTTTAAGAGGTGGGTTGGGGACCAGTCCTCATACCTAGGTAAATAGACTATGTATCATTTCTAATCACTAATTTGGCGTCTTTGGGTTAGATGGCAATTGTTCCACCCACCTTCTCTCATTGTAAAAGGTAGGTTAGCATGCATTTACCCTAGGTAATTGGATCCTTTATCATATCTGATCACTAATTTGGCCTCTTTAGGTTAAATGAATGGCAATAGACCCACCCACCCTCTCAGGGTAAAAGGTGGGGTTTGACTGGTGGGAATCCAAATTTCCAATAAAACATTCAATCAATACTATACATATGAATGCTAGAGTCCAAGTTCAAACTTACAATAAATAAAAGACATGGAAAGAGATAAGTGATAGCATTGCAAAATACAAGTCTCTTACCGACCCATTTTACTATTGATTACGTAGTATCTTCAAGTCCAAAAAGTTTAAGCCAACTCAGTTCTCAATATCTTTTAAGAAGGTTAGAACTTAGAGGAAATGAGGCATGAGCCAAGAGTGGGCCATGATCCCTTGAACCTGACTCATTGCCATCTCCATCTTTCAGTTGTGAAGCCCTTTTCATTGCCATTAACATTCATCTATTTCTTAATTCTGTGATCAATGCTCTTACTATAATCCTATGTCTAACAGGCAAGAAAGAAAGTTAAGGTACAAAATATCCCATAGAGGGACCTCCCTAAGTAATAGTATGACTTGGAGTTCAAGTCTCTCCTGATGAAACTAAAATACACTCTATAGAACTAGACAATTTCATGTGATGTGTTTGGATATGACCTGTGATTTTTTATTTTTTCAGAACTTTAACCCAAAGGGCAGAAGGGTTTTCCAAAATCCTCCAACCTCATTTGGCTCAAAATGCCAAATTTGAGCTTCGAAAATTTCCATCCTAGCTTCCTATGAGATTAGCAAATCCTATTGTAAATCATAGCAATTCTTGGTTAGAATCTCTTTCTTGAATGATAACTAGGAAAATGTGAATTCTAGAAGGTTGTGAGTGACTCAAAAGAAATGTGAAAATACGAGTTTCAAATCTGGTACTCAACAAATGAGATGCGATCCAAATTTGACGGATGGGTGAAACTCAACATTGCTTGCACACATGTTAAGTTTTAATTCAAAAGTCTATGAAATAATTAAGTAAAGCTTTGAAAAATTCACGACTATAAGAGAATGCACAAAATTAGGAGTGGCATAGGTAAGCAGGAACATGCATATGGGATAAACTAATAGAATTTGAGTATGAAATTTTACACATGGTTAATCCAAACCAAGACCTTTTATTCCAATAATCAAAATAACCATGTCATCTATCCACAGGGCACAATAAAATATGCTCGTTTAAAAATTTTAAATTGTAAATAATGGTACTAATTCTTATTGTCTGCACTTGGCGAGAATGTCTAATCATAAACTATAAGTAAACGAGGTAATATTGGGAGGAGATGAGTGAATAAAATGAAAAGGAATAATATACGCATCAGAGTGCAATTTCACATCAATTAAGGGGGTGGGAAATTAAATTGTCCAATAGGAAATTTTAATGAGGAGATAGAGTGTGGGATCCATGGATGGAATGTAAGAGGGTGTATAGGAATCTACACACTAGTGTT
Organism: Macadamia integrifolia; assembly: GCF_013358625.1. Classification (NCBI taxonomy): domain Eukaryota; kingdom Viridiplantae; phylum Streptophyta; class Magnoliopsida; order Proteales; family Proteaceae; genus Macadamia; species Macadamia integrifolia. Next base: position 4,910,166 of record NC_056557.1, read on the forward strand.
GTGACAATCTTTTTCATGCTCATGAAGCTATTACATTCTGTGTCTTCCCCTAGTAAAATTCTTCAAATTCTATAGAGAAACAATTCCCACGCTGACAGTGTGGAGATTCTTTATCATGCTCTTTTACATAACTAACACTCTCTTTCTTCTTGACATATTCTCCCTCCTCTCAGACCTTGTGACTCCCTTATTTACAAAATCGATTCGTCAGAAGTTGATGATTTTCTTGGTAGGCCAATCTAAAAACATTATGGGCAGCGCAACGACCTGTTAGTAATAAATAAGTGCATCTCTATGTCTCAAAATTCTCAACACCTGAGTCTAGGGATTTAGAATCTAGTAAATGATGAGAGAGAAGGTGGATTCCAAATTCACGGACTAGGGACGTACGAGATTATTCTCATACGTGAACCTAATCCGGTCTCTACTATTTCATGGTTAAAAGAAGCAAAGAAAGTTGTCGAGTATAAAGTTGCAAATTCTTTAGCTAGGAAGGCTACTCTATCATATGTGTAGAATAATTGGATGTTTCCGCCTTCTATTCTTGTGGAAGACGTCAGATGGGATTTGGAAGAGAGATATCGATATAGATTTTTTTAAGCTAACCATTTGGGAAGCTTTTTGTACCTTTTTTTTTTTGGTTCTGTTTACCCCCTTGTTGAAGGCAATGCCGAAGGTGGAGGGATAAACTAGCTAGGAATTTTTATAAAATTATTATTTGATGTACATAATATAAAAATTGCTGATTGTTAGCAAAAAATTAAAGTCCCCGAGTATGCAGTGCACCCACGAATTTGTCATGTGAGATTCAATGATTCACGTGGTCTGTGAGAGAGAGAGAGAGAGATTAGGCTGGGGCTTGACCCCTGTGAACCCAGCCTGGCCATTCAAATTTATGACCTTTTAGTCTTGCCAATGCCACCCCAATCCTGATACATTTGAGTCCCTTTCCTTCCAGCAGATGCGCTCAAAACTAAAGCCTTTAATTTGGCTGGGCTAGAACCTCATAATGGTCAGGGCCCAATTTGACCCCATAAAGTTGTTCTTAAGACTAGTTTACACTGATGTTCTTTCTTATTTAAGCCAGCGACATGTTGCAGTTCTGTTAAAAGCTCTGAACAGATTTGGCCTTCAACCACCCTTATCCTTTTCTCACCTGTTGAATTTTAGGCAAAATGCCAAACAAAAAAGGAAGAACAGAAAATTACGACACGATAAACCAAATACATAGTGTTTTATATGATTGAGATGGATTACAAAGCCAAAGATGCATCACAATGGTGCCTTTTCAATGATCAATTGGTTACACTTTTTTTTTTTTTTTTTTTTAACTAACTATGGATATCCAAATTTCCGGCCTGACTAATCCCGCAGGCCTATACTAATCCCACAACCATATGAATCGAATCATTCCAAATTGAATGAGAGTCATTCAACTTTCATCAAAAGCAATGAAGAACACTAAACATCACATGTATGTGACCCTAAGGAGGTAAGAGGAGTCGAACTCAAAATCACAACTCTACTACCCTTTGGATTGGCTACATTGCTTTCTCTCCATGCCTCTAATGGTGAATATAGAAATATCAATCAAAAAGGGAGGAAAAAAAAAAAACAGCACAACCAGTTTCTCTGGAATGAACAAATACCTAGTACAGAGAAAGTCTCGCAGATGGAAAAATAATTGTAGACATGTGGACCCAAAATCTGCCACTCATTGTTAAGTTTCAACTGAACTGGAGTTGGCCAAGTGGAAAGATAAACCACTGAACATCCCAGCACTATAGAAAGGTGCATGCCCATGCATGGAATGACTGAAAATACATTCAGTCTGAAATCTGATACAAAGGCAATATCACTATTCCTTAAATAGCTAATGGCTTAATTTATCACACTACCCTTTCACTTGCCACAACTATATCTCTTCAGAAGTACCCTTTAAGGATAATTCATTCACAAACTAAAAAAGTGTGGAAAGGACTTTCCATAAAAAGCTATACCAAACACAGCCATACTAATTTTCCATTAAAATAAATAAATAAATAAAACCACAGCCATGCTAGTGCAAGAGATTCCCTCATGTATTGTGGTGAGTGTTAACGGAAACACCATTACTAGAACATTACAAACTCAAATTCATAATTACTACTAAAAATTCTCTATTCCTTCATATATGTTTTTGTCCAGCGCAACAATATATATATATATATTTTTTTTTAATTCATCCATGGTTAATAATAGTCATTGGTACAAAGAAATTTTTTTCATAATCCCTCCATACAATGTCTCATTTACAGTGTGCAACAACCTTTGAGATTCAGATTATATCATGTATAGTTCTAAGTATTGCTGCTTTGGCTACTCATAGGAAATTTAAAATTCTGGATACATGACCTATTGTTGATGTTCTCAACTACATTAATTAATGAAGTCTTTCCTTTCTCCTGAAAAAAAGAAAAAACTCAGCCCTGGCATGGATTCAATGGAAACCACAACTAGTAGTTCCTCTTGTCAAATGAATTGGTAAGGGCCACCCAAAGGTCACCATTTCAGGGTGAAAGCTGAGCTTCTTTCCAATGAAAACACTCTTGGCAACTTCATAATGAGTACATTCATGCTTGAGAGCAGCCCAATGATTTGATTGTTCGGCGACGCCACATGGCAGTATCTGGATAAAACATTAGCTCCCATGTAGGCCAGTAATGCAGATCCTGCTTTAAAGTTAGCACTCGAGGCTTCCCATTCAAGTGGACTGTTCTTACACGGACAAATTCCCCATGGTCCAATCCCTGTCAATTGATATGGAAGATTTAAAACGAGAAATCTGAATGTATGAATAGGAAATCCAGCTACAACCCAGGAAAAAAAAGGAACTCCAACTGCACGCATTGATCATGTGATAATTGCAAAGAATGTCATTCATTAGCAACAAGGCGTATGACCAACAGCCAAGGAAAGAAACAAAATCATAGGCTGTGTTTTGTAAATGGTCCAAAACCAAGAGCTCATTTCATAGTCTGGATGGTGGAAATATCATCATTAATAGATACTAATAAAAATTGCCATGAATTACCCCAATGAAACAATTAAGTATAAACGAAACTTTTCCCTTTTGAACTAGCAAATTTTTTCGCAAAGATAGACTTGAAGTTGGCCAACTGTTTGAACCACCTCTCTAATATGAAAATCTCACTACTACGACATTTGCAAAGAACAATAAATATGCAATCTACTTCTTCAAACAGGCAATAACGCAGTATTGCCAACAGCACCTACAATATGGACCTTATTTTGCACGTGGCCACTAATTGTAAGCCAAATGCTGCCATGTGTTTCAAAACTAATCCTGTCCAAGTCAGAGATCTCAGTGATGAAGAGATCAACCAGCTGCACAATACAGATCAAACTCCAGCCCTTACAATGGAGTCATTTCATTGTGTGGGTTCCATATGGTATGTACCCTTGAGGAAAACCTCTAGGATGCAGTAGCTTTAATCCAGACTTCTTGACCAATATTTTCTTTGGTTACCGGAGAAAACGTACATGGGGAGCTATAAATCAAGTTTGCCAACTCAGATTTTTTTTTTTACTCAGGGTACTCAGGTGTCGAATGTACTTAGGGAGTAAAAAAGACAAGGATTTTTACTTTACTCGGGGCCCTCAGGGACTTGAATGTACTTGGGAAGTCAAAAACATGACCTGGAGAGTCATTATATAAGGAAAATTATTAATATAAAAGAGTAACTCAGTGCATGAGCCTCACCATTAGGGTTCTAGACCCTAAATCCTAGGTGGTGACTCCAAACATGTTTTCCCCATCCCCTCATGTCGTCTAGAGACAGAAGACAATCCCCAACCTCAGGAGGAAGAGGGGGAGTGCAAAAAGAGAAAGAAGAAACCTGCTCCCCGAGAAAGTGGAGAGGGATCACAAAACCCCCGAGAGAGAGAGAGAGAGAGAGAGAGAGAGAGAATTCTCGGAAGCGCTAGAGGACAGGATCATTCCCTGTGTCCCGATCTTTATCCTCACACTTTCATGTTTTAGAGTTTGTTTCTTACAGAAATATAAGATTTCATGTCAAATTGAATAACTACATTGGTGGAGTGGAAAATTTATACTCTTATTTTTCAAGAAGACCAAGGTACAAGTTCCCACAATTTTCAAATTTGTTGTTTCATCAGAATGGCTACAACTCGGAGCAGACTCCTGACTTTTTGAGTTGACTATGCATAATGAATCGACATTTTAACTCAACCCTTACCAGGGAGTTGTGTCATTCACCCGAATCACCGACTAGTGACCCTATCCGCATAGCACCAGTAAACCCTTCCATTTCATCGAGATTCCCCCTTCCATCTTTCACTCTCCATCTGAGTCGCTTGCCAGAGGAATGTAGCGTTATATGTTGCTTAGTGCTACAAATTGTATTAATGTAGGACACCAAGTGTCCTACCCTTCAGCACCACCAAACCATCTCCATTTCATTGAGATCTCCCCATCCGTCTTCCCACTCTTCATTTGATTCACTTGCCAAAGCAATAGCTTTGAATATACGAAGTAAAGCCAAATCTGCATTTTTTTTCCAAAACAAAATTTCTAATAAAAGGAATCAGGTGATCAATCAGTTGCTTGGTACTAAGCAAGTTGAGAACAACCATAAACAACCATGCTTCTAAATGCCAATAAAAGTCTTAACATGGGACCTGAACTTAGACACATGACTATTCCCCCTTCCCTGACCATAAAAACATCTTACATGGCTCAAAAAGGGTGGTCCGCATTGGGAAGCTTTACTCCATGGGCCACAGAAAGTCAAATCTCTCTCTGGAACCAGATCAGAAAAACAGAGAAAACATGCCCGCCCGCCCGCCCGTCCACCCACCCACCCACCCAACCAGAAGTCCAGAACTGCATTGCCAATCACAGCCCCCAAAAATCCCTCCTCAAAACCAACTTAAGCACAATAAAACACTTCCATCCCTACTAAGATAAACTCCTGCAAACCAAGAAGGTCAAAGAAATGAAAATGCTCTGCATCAAAAGGCAGCCAGGGCTTCAAAGTACCAAATAGGGAAAGGTTTTACCAACTTCATCTAAATCTTCCTTTGAGACTATCCATCATCCTCTTATTCAAAACACTTTACAGGGACCTGACAAATCTGGCGTTCAAATAGTTGGTTCTGCTAGAACCATGCCATCAGAACAGCAACCATGTAATAAGACAGGCATGTTCTCTTACAATCAAAATGACATGACCTGAAGAGCAGGTTTAATTCAAAATGCCAATACAGTCAGAGGTATAAACACCGAAACTTCTCAAGTATACCATACCAGGATGGCACCATTACCTCTGCTGATATCTCCCTCAATTTCACTCTCACCAGCTAATGAGCAAGAAATCAAAAAGGGATGCCAGAGCAGTGTCCCCTTGTTTTCCTCAAGCACCACATGATACTCTAAGAGACAATGCAACAGATAAAGAGAATTGTGGAACCTCCGGTGACTTGAATCCTCCCCTTGTGGCTGTCAAATAGATTGACAAACACAACTTGCTTCATGGAATGGAAACATTGTAGGTCCATGAAAACATTGAGAACTACATGGAAAGGCTACCCATTACCCTTGGGAAGCCAAAATCTTCTCTATCAGTCTATCTACTTGAAGATTCTGCCTACTGACCTTTTTGATGGCTAAAGCCTTACTGTTAATAGGAGGGCTTGATTTCATTAGAGAGATGGCTTGAGAAGGATCTTGGGCACCAAGGTCCAGAACACTTGGGGCCTCAAGTAATGAAGAACAGGAGATTGCAGTGCGACACATTCTCTTCAGATTGGTTTAAACATCCTGATATTCTTTTCTTTTCTTTGCATTCTCCTTTTCCATCCAATCTTTTGCAGGCAGGATGGTCCAGGAGGGCAGGAACAGAACATTAACTATAATTTCCAACAGCGTATAAATTTTGAACTTTCTTTCGTTATTTTCTAGCCTGCAGGTGCATATCCCAATTGATCTCTCACAAGATTTTCTCTTTTAATCCCAAATTCTGCTAAGGTCATCAATTCATCAATGAAAGGTATGTCTTTTGTATGTACAGATGGCATAGAGAAGAAGACTCGATCTGTTTCCAATTCCCCACCTCCCACCCTCCAAATAAAAAAAATATCTGATTAATCAAGCATGCAATTAACATCATTACAGATCATCACTTAATGCTGCTAATATCCCAGAAGGTAACTGAGTCAACAGTCCTTGGATGAGGAACTGGATTCCCTAAGGTTAAAACTAAAATTCTAGGTAATAGATCATAAAACACAATATTTAGTAACAGTGAAAGAAACCAATTGGCTAGAATAGTCAATCAACCCTCCACCAAAAAAAAACAAAAGAAAAGAAAGAAAGAAACCAACAATCAAGGGTATACATACCTTTACCAAGTCAACAAAGGCTTCCAAATCAGGAGTGGGTTTCCCATTGACTTCAACTATCCACTGTAGAGCGTATAGACCATATCTCTGGACTGGACTCCCATGACACCACCTGTAGATAAGATAAACAGTTACCAATTTATGTGAAGTTCATAGAAAATAAATTCATGCTCAGAAAATATATATAAAAAGAATTTCCAGGCCAATAGTTATCATGTCTCAGTTACTATCCAAACTTATTTTTTGTAAGCAGGAAGTTCAGACTTCAGACTAATGTCCATGAATTTGACCAGTCATTACATATCTAGAATCTTCTAAATGCAAGGAAAATGGGTGTATCAATGCAGAAAAAGGAATACAGATATTTTTAAAGTTCAAGATGATTCTTCTAATTTCTATGAGAGGAAATTTGCTTACATTTATCATTGAACTGATACCCAAGTCAAATTTCTAAAGCTTGATCATAGATCAGGCTTCTGATGAGAAAACTGCACAGTACAGACTCCACTCAACCAAACCCCAGACTAGATACTACATAATTAAGTCTACTCATATAGATAATTAACCTAGTTGAAAGTTCAAGCTATGCTACTAAGATTAACTGGCTTGTTGATGGTCCTGGTTGTGCATCCTCCAACTAACAAGATTCCAATCCATCATAACTCCCATTCCAGTGTTTAGCTGTTAAGCCTTTGGTAAATTACTAGAACATGAGCTCTAAGTAAAGAAGAGATAATTTCACCTTGCAACATACACACCATGCCCCTCTTCAGGAAGAAACCCAAGAGCACGGACTGCTGAGTGAGGATCTTGAATAATACATCCACACCAATTCACCATCCTTGTGGTACCATTGCCATCCCTGATATCTGTTCCGACCACAAGTTCAATTTCTCGTCCCTGCCAAAGCACGCAAACTAAAGAAATTGAAGGATAAATCCATGAAATATTCTTGCCTCCTTTTTCCATGCATAAGGAGCACCCCAAGAGAACTACGGAAGCTCCAGTATGTACCAAGACGATTACAAAAGAAGATCTTCTTTCTTGGGTGGGTGGGTGGGTGGGTGGGTGTGTGGTGGGGGTAGGGGGGGGGGGAAGAGGAGAAACTATACCTGCCGAAAAATAGTCATATTAAGTCTCCCATCATTGTCACCAAATTTGTCTAACTCTTCACAAGCATATTCTATGTCACGAAAGCATGTTATAGGCTCTTTGTTGATTGCTAGAAGCATGTCACCTTGTTCTAGTACTTGCTCAGCTTTCGATCCAGCCAAGCAACCTTTCACACGTAAAACTTGACACCTTATTGGATCTTTCTTGACTAGATCCTGTGACAGATAATGATTAGTTAAGACATTTTTTTTTTACAACAGAAAACAGAAAGAAAGGAACATTACATCAATACAATGTCAGAAAAGTAGTTTCAGGAAGCAAAGGCATTTTAAATTGTCAAGTTCCACAAATATTATCAATGGGAAAATCTTATTGCAATCAAAGTGGTTATTGAGGGTTCACATTTTTTTTTTTTTGGGGGGGGGGGGAGTGGGGTGGGGGGTGGGGAGACAGTCTGATGCAGATTCTTCACCAAACTAGGCTTGTTTTATTAGGAATAAGCTTAGGGTTGGATTGTATACGTGTTGGGCCTTCAGTCCATGTGGTTCGGAGTATATTGGGCTACTTTTATGGGTCTAAACTAGGGGTTCTAAGGTTGCATATGGGATTCAGTGATTTGTTTCCTTTTTCTTTAGTTTCCTTTTTAGATGGGGTTATTTAGTTTCTAATTTTCAGTCATAAATTAGTTTCTATTTCCAGTTTAGCAACTAAAGGACTTTCTATTTTGTAAGTTTCTATTTTCAGTTTTAGTAACTAGTTGAGTTTCTAATTTTTAGTTTTTGGAAACTAAAGTTAGTTTCTATTTTATGTAACCCCTATCACTGTTATAAATAAAGATGATGGCTCTTTTAATGAGCCACGATTTTGACAAACTACATGGCTGCTGCTGCTGCTTTCTCTGCAAGAGAACTTCTTTGTGTTTGATCAAGGTATTGGGTTGGTGTTTGATCCAACGACTCTTTGCGGCGTGAAGTCCAAGAGGCTCTTCAAGTGTTCCTTTTCTTTTTCAAAGTCTTCTTTTCAAAGGTTTGTTACTGTTCAAACAAATCAGGTAACATATCTGATCTTCTTTAAATTTCTGGTTTCGAATTTCTCAGATTTCTCCTACCTGATCTTTCACTGATCAGACCAACCAGCCACCTGATGGCTCCCCTATTCTGGTCGAGTGTTAGGCCTATTGAGAGGGTGGTTCGATCCTAATTTGGGGTCAATCAGACCTGGAATTTTATTGTTATAAAAATTCTCTCTATTCTGGCCGATTCTGGTTTCTGCCCAGAATTTTGAATCGTTTTGTTCTGGATGTTGCTGATTGGTTGCTGGTCGTATGTTTCATTGTTTAGTCTTATTAATTGGTGATTTAAGTCCTTAATTCCTTGGCTGATTATTCAGTTACAAAATTTCTGAAATTGTTGAGATCGATGAATTTTCTGATATTTTATTGGGCTGGTTCTGGTTGTTCTTCTGATTAAAAGTTCCTGCAGTTTTGGGACTGGTTTGGTTGTCAAATCCATCCCTACATTACAGTCCCCATCATGCAATGAGTCAAGCATTATGAGTTAAGAGTGTTATTGTTATTATTTCCTTTCTAAATTAGATTAGGTTCTTTACTTTCCTAGTTAGACTAGGTCTTTAGTCTCCTAGTTAGACTAGGATTGTCTTTCCTATTCCATTTACGGTTCTAATTGCTTAGTTCTATTTTGAGTATGTAATCTGTCCAAGACTATTATATAAAGGAACCTTGTTTGTAGTGATAGATCATTCAATTCTATTGCACAGCCTTCTCCATATTCTTCTCTTCACAGATTCTGGTTCGATTTCTCTTTGATTTTGTAACATGGTATCAAAGCCATAAGGAAGACGAAAAAATAGGGTAACCCATGTGCGATTACTGTTGCTCGAAAAAAAATAATCTGGTATCGTTTAGGGCTACTGCTACTACAATCATTGTTTACTGTTGCAAGTCATCTGAGTTGCGTATGTTGGTGGGTGTTAGACTATTTGATGGAGAACCCTTAGGGAAGGGAAATCAAAGTAGAGAGGGGGAAAGGGAAATCACACTCAACACATTCATTCAATAATCAAAATCACTCTCTAAATCTTCAATCGATTACAACTAATATATAGGAAAATAGGAACATGAAATTAGAAACTTAACTGGAATGGAAACTAGCCTAAACTAGGAAACAACTATAAAAAAGAAACCAAAGCAAGGAAGTAAATCCTACTCCGACGTTCAAATCTGAAAAATAAAAGCATGAAATAAAATACTAAGTAAACTACTAATTTTATTTCCAACCCTTGTTGGACCAAAACCCTGGGCTGGACCAGTTCTTCTTGGCTTTTGGCTTCCAAAGCCAGTCATGCTTGTCCAACCAAGAAAGGGCAGCCGTATCTGCATCAACTCTCCTCCTCTGAAAAGAACTCGACTCCGTCGAGTTAGGGAAAGGACCGAGGAGACCATCTGAAGGAATACTCTGAATGAGGAATGATCCCACCATCTTCTTGAGCTTAATTTCAGGGAGATCTTTGGCAGGATGAAACTTCATAGTCTTGTTGGCATGCTTGAAGGCATAGGTATTGGCATAGCCACAATGCTGTACTTTCTTATCAAACAACCAAGGTCGATCAAGAAGGATATGGCACACCTTCAGAGGGAGGACATCACATTGGACTGTATCCTTAAATCCACCAATAGAATATGTGACCAAGCACTTATCTGTGATTTTGAGATTAGTGTTGTTCACCCAAGCAACCTTGTAAGGATTAGGATGTGGTTCTGTACTCAATCCCAGCTTACGAACGTCTTCAGAGACAACATTAGTGCAACTGCCTCCATCAATGACCAAGGTTAGCAACTGATCATTGCACTTCACACGAGTCTGAAAAATACTACTGCGGCGCCAATCTTCATTTTCAGTGGCCTTCTGAGTGGTCAACACATGACGAATGACATAAAAAGGATGTTGGTCATCGTCACTGAGAGTGTCATTGACTTCACCTGTTGCACGCTCTTCTCTTAAATCAACTGTGTCAGAACCAAGTTGCTCTTCAGGAATATATGGTATAGGAGAATCCTTATCAATAAAAGCAACCAAACGGCTGGGACATTGGGCACTGATATGTCCAAATCCATGGCATGAGTAGCACTGAACTGTAAATCTTGAAGAATCAGAAGGTTTATCTGAACCACGCCGAGGGGGTGAGTATGGGCGAGTAGGCCGTGAAGATGACATTTCAGAGACATGTCGAGGTGGAGAATACGGCCGACTAGGTCGTGAAGAGGCCATAGATGTAGCACTTGCCTGTGGTTTGCTAGGTGACCTCTCTTGGGTAGGAGACTGTTGCCAAATGGAACTAGTACCTCGAGAAAAAGTATCTGCAAAGTTTCTCTGGTTGTATGGGCGTTTCAGACTTTCCTCAACCTGATATGCTACTTGTACGACGTCTTCCATGGTAGGCAATCGACTAGATGTAAGGGAAGCACTAAGTTAAGGTTGCAAACCATTGCGAAATTGTGCCACTAATACTTCTTCATCCCACTCAAAGTCAGAACGAGTGGACAAATAATAAAATCTAGCAACATACTCCTCAACGGTTAAATTCTCTTGTTTCAACTGTGCAAATCTGAGATGCATGCGTTGCTTGTAATCAGAAGGCAAGAATCGCTGATTCATGACTTCATACATTTCAGCCCAAGTAGTGACCAAACCAATGCCTCGGGTTCGGTTCTGTTGTTGTTTGATCCACCAAACTCGAGGCGTGCCTTTCAGTTTGGCCTCTGCAAATAGGATCTTTTGAGCCTCAGTCAACCCGTACCATCTGAAAAATGTATCTAAACTGTGAATCCAGTCAAGGTACAATTCTGGATTATTGTCTCCATAAAAATCAAGGACATCCAGTTTTGCTACTCTTTCTGCTCCATCATGATGTCTGCCAGTCCCATATAGTGGTGGTGGTGGTGGTGGTGTATGTTGTGGTGGTGATGGTAGTGTTACTGACGGATCCTATGGAGTGGTGTTGGAAGAATCCCCAGATTGAATGGAACTCTTTCCTTTATCTGCTGCTATCAAACGACCAATAGAAACTTGCATGGATCCCATGGAAACTTGCATAGATTCCACCATTGTTTTTAGGGACGTGACCATGTTAGTGAGAGCATCAAATTTTGTATCAGTTTCTCCTTTATAGGAATTCAGCTGTTGAACTTCACTATTGGCTACCATGGTGATGAGTAACAAAATAGCACTCAAAGAATAATGGTAGAATAGTAAATAACTGGAGGCTTAAAGGGCAGGGGCAGAATAGTAAATAATTTTTTTTTTGGAAGTTCAAATTAAACCACAAAAGGGTGTGTCAGTCACGTGTGGGACAGGGGTTTAATTGGAAATAAAAAATATATGGGACAAAAAGGGGAATAAAGGAGAAAGGGAGGGGCATTTTTGGCAAGTCAAAAGAATTTAAAATAAAGAAGGAAGAAAATAAGATTGTGGGTTGGGGTTTCACCGCCGACAAAGGAGAGGAGGGGATCTCTTACTCAGAGATGGAATGAACAACGGTCGCTTCCAACGATGGGAACAACTGCTTACGAGAAGGTTGATGCAAGATTTCAGGCCGGCAAGATGTTCGAGCATAACAGGCAGTGATGGAGGAAATCCGGAACAGGTATGTTCCCGTCTCCTTGCTTCTTCTTTTCTTCTCTGCTCCTTCTCTTCTGTTCTTCTTCTTCGTCGACTCTCTCCTCTTGCTGCTTTTTTTTTGGTCTGATCTTGCCTCTCGCTGCCTCTTCTCTTCTTCTTCCTTCGCTTCCTTCTGGTTCTGTTTTCTCTCTTTCTGCTCTTTTTTTTTTTTTTTTTTGACAGAACCCTGGAGAGGGTGTTTGGACTGAGACCGAAAAAAAAAAGAGGTCGGTGGAGTTGTGGTTTGGCTTCTCTGTTTGGAGCAGAGCTTTTTTTTGGCTGATGGAAGTCCGAGGCTAAGGAAGGGTTGAAGGGGTGGGATTGAGGTTTCAGCTGGGACGATGGGTATGAAGATTTTTTTTTTTTGGCTGCTGCCGGAAGGAACAGAGAAGGCGGTAGGGCAGGGAGGTTTTGGGATTTTTTTTTTTTTTTTTTTGTTCTCAGTATCAGTGGAAGCCGACACAGAGAATGGGAAAGGAAGAAGAAAGATGGGGAAGGATTAGAATCCTTCGGCTCTCATACCAAGTTGATGGAGAACCCTTAGGGAAGGGAAATCAAAGTAGAGAGGGGGAAAGGGAAATCACACTCAACACATTCATTCAATAATCAAAATCACTCTCTAAATCTTCAATCGATTACAACTAATATATAGGAAAATAGGAACATGAAATTAGAAACTTAACTGGAATGGAAACTAGCCTAAACTAGGAAACAACTATAAAAAAGAAACCAAAGCAAGGAAGTAAATCCTACTCCGACGTTCAAATCTGAAAAATAAAAACATGAAATAAAATACTAAGTAAACTACTAATTTTATTTCCAACCCTTGTTGGACCAAAACCCTGAGCTGGACCGGTTCTTCTTGGCTTTTGGCTTCCAAAGTCGGTCATGCTGGTCCAACCAAGAAAGGGCAGCCGTATCTGCATCACTATTAGTGTGTCGAGTTGGTCAATGGTAGTACTGATTGATCTCCTTTGAGTGTTCCCTTTTAGTTGAAGAACCCTTGGTGTTGGACAGTAATCAAAGGGTTTTTACGATATTGGGCATAGGATCAACTGTTGTGGCTACTTTTTGCTACTGCTGGCTACTGATTTGTGCTGTGTGCTTCAATTGCTATTGGAATAGAACTCTGGTCTGCTGCTGAAATTGAACTCTGGTTCTGGTTTTGTGGAGTAGCACGTGCTATGTCCTGGAGTTGCCGCTGTTCTCATTTCCCACTTGCAAGCAGGACGACTCCGCTGGGTTTCTTGGCTCGATTTCTAAGGTCAAAATATACAAAGGGCTGTGAGATTTGAAGTCAAAAAACTACCACTGGTTCTGCGAACCAGTAAGTTGCCACAGGAATCATTTCAGGTTGTGGTTCTCTCTTGCTGCCCAATCTTTTGAGTAGATCTCAGTCAAATAGTCAGAAATAGTGAAGAAAGCATTGATCGATGGAAATTTCAGGTGCTGTCATGAAGAAATTCTTCCATTCGAAGCTTCCCTTCACCTTCCGCCATACTCCCTTGGTCCAAGGTTGAAGACAACCTCCAAAACCAAGTCGTGAGTTATCTTTTAGCCTTCTACTTCCTGATTTTTCCATTATAACCCCAAATTTCCTCTTTTTCTAATTTGTCCTTTCTTTTCACTTACTTCCAAGTTTGACCCTCTCACTAATATGTGCCATTCCATTCACTCGACACCATTATTTACAAGTTTGTCAATCTTTTAAAACTTCCATATAATAACAGAATTACAACTCCACCTTGATTAACCCCCCTTGGACATTTTGGTTTACGGTTCTACCATTACCCTTGCTATTGCCTATTATGTACTTGGATGGGTCTATACTGAACCCAACTTCGATATTTTGACCCAGTTCCGCATCAATTGGGGATTGCATGAAGTAATCAATCTGATATCCTGCTGCCCATGCTTCCCAACCCATATGTTCCCCAATTGATGCCTTGTTTAGTTGTTTGCATTCAGCTAGGACTATATTGTCCATTGCTAATTTAAGTATATGTTTTAGTCCCTATGTTCATCATGTATGCTGCCGCTAGTTCCTGAATGTAGCCCACATTTAGGGTTTTTCTAGTCTTGCACAACCTATCCTAGTAGGCCTTCTAGGACCCCTAGTTTCTAGGTAATCCCCTACATCAACTACATCCTACCCTTAAGGGAGGAAAGAAACAGAAAGTTGTTTTCTAGTGTCAGTTCTAGTTTCATGTTTCTTTCCATACTATGGCATGATTACATTGTAAATGGAGTTGCAGAAACCAAAAGCTTGGGGATAAGGATTGAACATCATGCTTAACTGTGCTGACTGATGACAGTTGACATCCAACCATCCCAAACCCAATCCTCTGTGGTTTCCTTTCCTGTACCTTTGAAATTATATCATGTGCATATTGACTAACCAGTTCTGGAAAGTACATGTTTCCAAGGTCACTGGAAATCAAACATAGTCCAATCAAGTTTTGCATCTTTAAAGTCAGGTCCCTAGATTGGTGGTGAGTGCTCCTTTCTTTCTTTTCCTCTTCCTACCTTGCCCACTGTTGGTTTTTTTTTTTTTTTTTTTTTTTTTTTTTGGGTGGGGGTGTGGGGGACGGTAAGTGCATTTGCTTATCTTTTGAGCATTGCATAAAGAAGTTACCAGCTTTTTCTAATCAATTTGTTCATCCACATATATATATATATATAGTAACTAAGTAAGCATGCAGACAGAACTGTTACAGGAAAGGTTTCTTGTTGGTAAAAATATCATTTAAAGAAAAGATTGCATGGAAAAAACAATCATAACAGCAGATATTATCAAAGCAACAACATATGCGATAGGCGAAGAATAAAGCAATATTAATTACTTCCATTTTTCATGCAGAGATGAGAAGAAGTAATTTGAAAAAATTAAAAAAAAGAGAGGTAGTCAGGAGAGAGAAATTGTACCTGGACCCACTCATCACTAAGTCCAAAACTCCTGGCTTTGGATAGCAAAGTTGGGTAAAGTTCAGCCTCTAACATCCTAACAAGAGGCATTGGCCTTTTAACACCATTTATCAACAGCAGTGGTCCCTTGGTACCATTAACGATCTTATCTAGGACCTGGCTGATTGCATAGATTGGAAGACCTCTAACAAATTGATGATCTTCAGATGTACTACAACCATACTTCAGCTGCACAAGGCATGTTAGCATCAGATCATGCTGTCCCAGAATGATGGAGTTCAGAATAAGATACAGACTGGGACAAACCTGAGTGGAAAAACTCCCCCACATAGCTTGAACCCTTCCACGCTCATCAGTGAGTACACCAGAAAATGAACTGCCAAAATCTGGAGACAGTAACACAACAGTAAGAGAAGAAACAAGATAAACTACATGCACAAGAAGCTTGATTTACACAATTGGGACAAAATTAAACTTTGTTGATTTTGATTTACCTGTGTCAAGCTCAATCACTTCCATATTGGTTGCTCTGTAACGTGGGCAATCAGCTGAGCCAATATTGAGTGCTGCACAAGGATTGGTTACAATGGATTTCCTTGATGTAGCTTGCAGGCTTCTACTTAAACCCACAAGATAGACTGAATCTCCTCGACGCAGGGCAGGTTCTATCATACAAATAATAAATAAAATAAAAATGGCATATGAAATTCATAATACATGATGGAATCAGTATGAGAGAACCCAAAGCATTCCCAGCATAACCACATTCTAGACTTTATAGTGGGACTTGGCCGATTAACTTCAGAACGAATCAATATTTGCGTTGTAGATTTTATCTCATTTTGACAGAAAATCCAAATTATTTCATTTTTTCATTTAATTATATTTACTTTGGTTGTTTTGACCTAATAGCCAGTTTCTTTTGATATTTCAATGGTTCCTATTTAGTTCATTTATTGTTCACATCTTATTTTAATCTTACTTTATACTTCTACGATAACACATGGTTATTTCAGATTGGTATGAAGTTTGACTAAGAATAGCCAAATTTGGGGCCCACCTGAATTGCCACATGGCAGTAATTATGGGCATGATGGGGGGAGGGTTCCAGATGCACGCATGACAGAACTCTGCCCCCATATTCCATTTCAATTCTTTTTCTTTTCTTTTTTTGGATAGATGACAGAAAAATTTGTTGAATCATAAGAAATATGTACAAGGAAACAACATTCATAACAGCAGCACCCACAACATAAAATACATCAGAAATGAAACACTACTCTGCATTCTGCAAGAGGCAATGAATTTCCCAATGTCCAGCCCAACCTTCCACAACCCTATCTGTTAACTGAACAAGCAGTTCCCCTGTGAAGCTGAGAACTTTATGGCCCTAAGATGTACAAATCTTCGAGGCCCTTCTGTATCAAAACACAAGTAGCCTACTTACAGTTGAGAGGATTGCTTCGAATGGCCCACTATCCTTAAGATCTTAAGTAGGGTAGCACATTGGGTGGACTAGCCAAGACCAGTCGGGCCCAGCATAAACTTTTCCAACTGGTACAAACTTTAGTAGCACTGAGGAGGCTTCGATGTTTGGCCCATGTTATGATATTCAAGGCCCCAAATTAAGTGCTACCACAGGCTATACTTTATTGTACTGTAACACTTTGTTTTTCTTCTTCTTCTTCTTCTTCTTCTTCTTCTTCTTCTTCTTCTTCTTCTTCTTCTTCTTCTTTTCTTTTCTTTTCTTTTCTTTTCTTTTATTATTATTTTTTTTAATATAACACACATTTTTTAGGTTAGTGAATACAAAACATAAATACAATAAATAAATACAATAAAAAAAAAAAATTTGTTACAGTATTCAACAAAGATCATTCTCTCCCTAGTAATCAAACAAAAACCTCACTTATTCAATTAGCCTGTGAAGTTTGGCCTGGGATATGCGCCAGGAAGTTGGGCTGAAATCAAGCTAGCCTAGCCAAGCACAGCTACTTAGAATGGGCTCACACTTGACTGACCCATACCAACCCAATGTGCATCCCTACCCAAGGTTTTGAAGTATCAGTACGCATATCGTATTGGTACCCACCAATACCGATATGATGCAATACATACCGATACTTTAAACCTATCATATAGTAACCGTTTCAAAGATACCGATACAATATACCCACAAAACTGATACGATACGAACCGCTACTTTAACCATGTCCCTACCCAGAGTGATCCAATGTGCAGTCAGTTAAGTATATGTTCTCAATTAAATATTACTATTAAATTAAGTGTACTATTAGGAGTGCCTACTCCTTTTCATATCCAGTTGCAATAGTCATTCTTTCTTCACAGTCAAAAAGTAGAAGTACCAGCATGCATGAATTCCTAAAAAAATGCACAATACCCATAAGTGGGGAATAATTATAGCAGTAGGACTGCTGACAAATCATCCATACTGAAGTACAAATCATCAACTTAAAAGCCAAAAAACATTCTTAAGTATGAAGCGTCAACTTACAAGCCAAAAAACACTTCCCCACCCACCAAGTCAAGAAGAAATCTAGTAAAACAAACTCTTAATAGATTAATTTTCTATACTGCATATTTGGAACACTTCACAGGAGTCCAACTAACATGGAGTTTTGACAGACAAGCTGATACTATATTAAAGAGATAAGCAAATTTTAGTACTAGAGAAAAATGGAATGTACAATATAAATTGGGCTTTCAGTGTCTAAGAGTTCAAACTCACCAGGAAGAAGTTCTGCGGCACGTACAGCTGAGGCCCCAGCAGCTCCAAGAGCAGAAGGATCATATGCAACAAGAGCGTAATTGTGAATAGGGTGAAGGAAAACCACCTGCAATGCCAAATTATCAGCAAGCAAAATATTGAACAATATTTACCAAACAACTCAGTGCAACTAAACTCAACAATGCCTTATCCAGACTACAAATAATTACCAAACAGTTTCAGTAGTTTACCTCCCCAGGAATTTCCACGGGAAATGCAGAAAATGACAACATCAAATCAGAAATAGATATGGCTACAGTATTCCTGTCAACTGCAACCAATCCCATGTGTTGAGAATGAAAAACAACAACACCAGTCCCGAAGAAATGCTGTGAGTGCACACCATCTACCATAGACGATGATGGCACATGCACCTGCATTTTTTACCATAACTTATATTAGTGTAAATGAAAGATTGTCAATATTTTGCAATGTATCAATGATAGGTCAGTAATTTGAAACAGTTAGGAATGATGATAAAGTATGAGGAAAAGTGAACATGGCGGTGATACAATTTACAATACCGGTTATTTAAATAGGGTGCCATATCACCAGACAAGAATAAATGCATTTAATGAGATTGTCTGGTCTGTTTCCCACCCCACCCCACATAACCAAACACTCCTACTTGTGGGAGTTTGTGGGAGACAAGAACAAGTTTCTCAATCCTTTTCACCTTTTCCACTTTTCTCTGTTAAACAAACAGGGCCTAATGATCTTTTCTATTTTCCTATCTTCTTAGGGATCCTAAACAAAGAAATATGATACACCATTAGATTTTGAAATGAAGATCTGTAAGAGTATTTCTCCCTCCTATTGACAAGCGATTCTGTTTCAGAGCTGCCAACTTTTGGAAAACTTTTCCTCCGAAGGGGAATCCTAAGTAACTCATAGGAAGGGAGGAGGTAAAACACCCTAAAAAAATTCGGCTAAAAGGCAATGCTCCTCCCTCGTCAAACTGACTCCAGCAATAACGAATTTCTCCAAGTTCGCATATGTATCTAGCTTCAGCAATAGAGTGGAAGGGCATTTTCTTAGATGTACAGAGGTAATAAATTGTCTAATGTGTTTGAGTGTTCCAATAAAAAAAAAAAATTGCAACAAATTATATCCAGCTGTTATGATGCAAGACTGAAGAGAAGAAACATACCCATTATATATTCATACAAAAAGTAAGTACCCTCCTTATTAGGAATTAATAAAAAAGTGATTTTCAATCAGTTCTGGGACAACCAGACCTATCCACATATATGGGGCCACAATAATGCAACGCATGACACATCAAGAAGATCAAGACCAACACATGAAGAAGTCTCACCTTAAAGATTATGAATGAAAAAAATCAGCATGATTAGATTATTTCTAACCATCTAGCTAAACATTAAGTTTTAGATTGCTTTGATCTTTTAAACTCACTTCACTCTGGAGTTTTCACATAAATCATCAAAATATCTACAGTTTGAAACTTCTTATTAAGCAGATATTTATCTCTCTTAGTTAGGAGGGGCCATTACTTGAAGCAATTGTAAGAGGTTTGGGCTGCCAGGGCGAATGCCCAGGTATGGGTCTTAAAGAGCAGCCACTTTGTACAAAAAATGCTGAGGGTTGGGACTGTCTCCCAACTAACCACGCATAAGCTGGACCAGCACTGGGCAATGGCCCTTAATCTTTTAGATGGGATATCTCAACTCTCATGGGTAGATCCTAATCCTATCCCCAAGAAACAAGTTGCAAGTGTTAATTGCCCTAGACCTATAGATGGTCTAGGAACCCAGACCCAAGAATCTCCCAATCTCTATGTGATTTAACAAGTTTCTGAAAATAAATGATTATAAAAGAGATAAATAAACAGTCCAAGAAGCATTGTATACTAAGGGCAAGGTAAATACTCCATATAGCTTGAAAGATAACATTCCCACCTCAAACATCACAAGAGTAGGCTCTATCACTTGCTCAGCTACAGATGCATTAGAGGCTACTGCTGCTTGATAGTGTCTCAAGCCAATATTTTCCAAGGTTCTAGGGTCCTCCAACTTTTCTTCTTCAGCCTCTTGCATCAAACAGTCTGAAGTAGTAGCACCAGTTTCAGATGAATTTTCTTCTACTCTCCGTTTCTTGGTTTCAACATTTGAGTCTTCCCCAGAATGTATCACCTCATTAACATGCCCATAACTAGTCTCCACACCATTAAAGCCATCTGTGCACTCCTTGCTGTTTTTTTGAGGTATTTGTTCTACCATACCAGCTTCGGCAATAGTTGATGCAACTGTGCCGCTGGTCAATTCGTCACAATTGAAGCTTGAAGATAGCCATGGTAGTAGGGAACCTGGTGCCAATGCAGGTCTTGCTATCCATAATCCAGAACTATCATCACGAGTGTATATTTGGGGAGCAGCATACCATTCATGCCGATCAACTGTAACCAGTACAGACTGCAACCATGGTAGAACATATCAGATCTAAGATTTGAGTTTGAGTAAGATGTTGACATCAAATGATTATGCATGGTGTGAGAGAGAGAGAGAGAGAGTGTGAAGAAAATGAAATTAATATAAAAAATAGAATGCTATTCAAATCTCGCCCCTCCCCCACCCCAAAAAAAAAAAAAAAATAGAAAAAATATTCCTTTTCCCTTTCGGTACTCAAATCAAATCAATTCAACTAAGCCTTATCTCAAGCGAGTGCGGTCAGCTACACAACTCCTGTTTCACCACTCAACTATAACATGTTTGTTTTGAAACCAGTCATCCATATCAACTACCTGCCATAGTTGTCAAGCACCCAGGCCTAAGCATCCAGGCGCCTTGGTTGCTTTGGTCGCCTAGGTAGACGGCTTGGTCGCCTTGCGTCCAGACCCTCTCCAACAACTTGAACCCCATCATTTTTTATGAGTAATATAAATCAATAAAAAAATATGAGAAATGTCCAGGATAGAAGCTGAACTATCCCATACATGGCCAGAAAATTCAACCAGGAAGCAATGAGAGAGGAAAAAAGATGCCAACCGAAAGAGAGTTTTAAGCCTCTCCAAGCATATAGCCCTTCTCAACAAATTATTAATAACATTAGTCTGTAACAAAGAATAACTAAGACATAAATGGATACAGTTATGAAGCATGTACTGTGTCTGTGTCTTGTAACTGATTATGTTTTGCTAGGCCAAAAAAATTTTAATATTAATCATTTTTTTAACCTTTGTTCCTATGTAAATCATCGTTTACCTTGCTCCGATGCCGGTCCATGTAGCTTATATATTCCAAAGGCACTCGAGCACCCCTAGACAACTTGGATAAAATCAAGATCAGCTCATCAAGTGCTGATATCTCTTCTCCTGCAAACTTCTTTATTATGGCATGCCGAGGAACTCCTGCTCTATAGAGCATATATCTGCAATTTGCAGTTCAACTAAACCATCTATTACAAATTCTTTAGGCAAAGTAAGTGGCAAAACTCATAGAAACTTAAGAAATGGTATCACTGTGTTAAGAGTGTTCTACAAAAACACAGATAAGAGCAAATCAAGGAAAAGATAAATATCAAGAAGACGGCCACATCTTGATAGAAAGATGTTTAGGGCCAATTGGAATGCAATAAGGCTGCAATAAGACAGATATTTAGGGCTATAAAGATATAACTACCTTAATGGACCATGAAGGAAACATTAACACATTGAAATTCATTTCAAATACCTGTTCAATAAAAATTCCACGAAGATCCTACAAATGGATATTCTTGTTTTCTTTAGATTTTCTTCTTCCCTCTCTTTCCTCATAGCACATATAACTACAAAAGGAGTTGTCCTCCATAGAACATCCCCACCCCCAACCATAGTTGCCAAGGCATCGCCTAGGCACCACCTTGGCATCCAGGCGGTTTGCCCGGGTCCTAGGTGATTGTCGCCTTAATGCACTGCATGTCGCCTTATATTTTTTGCACTTATTTATGCCAAATATCATTTAAGTAAATGTGTCTAAGAACAAAAACTAGGTTTTTGGCTGCGGGGGCGATTTTCAACTTTCAAATGCTGGGGTTTTTCTCAATTCTGAAAAATTTTATACATCTTATCATTGTAAAACATTGCTAAAAAACAAAATTCAAGTAAATTAATTGATGTAGTTGGGTGAAGGAATTTTTAGTTACTTTTTTATGTTTGATTTACTTCTTTGTTTAAAATAGCTTGGGAGTCAAGTTTTATGCGATTTGTATTCCATATTTGTTCAGTTTTAGAATAGGAAAGTAAGTTAGAAAAAGTCTTTAAATAGAGTTTTGTACCCAACGATGGGATTTGATTTTTGAAGAACTGAAATTGATTGAATAGATTGGTTGGGAACCATGGCTGGCTTGTGCAGCTCTCTCCTTCTCTTCTCTTAATTGTCTTTTCAATCCCTTTAGCCTTCTTTCTTTTCCCCTCTTGTTATTCTTTCTTTCTTCCCTAACTGCTGTCAATACCCTGTTTTGAACTGAAATATCAGGTTTAAGAAGGCTTAGCTGAAGTATTACCCCAAATCGGTTGAACCAAGGATTGTGAGTGAAGGTTGCTACCTCCTAGGAGACACAAACCCTAGAACATCTCCTCCAAATCTTGGCTTTGCTGGTGATAAATCAAAACCAGACCGAGATGTGAGCTTTGCCAACGCCAGATCTAGTTGCAGGCTCCAAATGCATCAGATCTGGGCTGTCGAGATCTTCTGGTGCTTTATTCATAGAAGACCTGCTGCTAAAACCCTTCGTGGTTTGAAGTTTCAGGCAAACTGAGGCCTAGTTGAGAAGCTCTCTCAAACTGAAGCTTTTCCCAATCGTCTATCCTATTTTGATCCCAAGGAAGAAGACACTACTTCTATCGTGAGTTGATGTCTTAACCCTAATTCCCATTATACCCCCTTTTATATCTTTTATTCTCTCATGTCCCATAATCTTAATTTGCTTCCTAGCCTACCCTATCAAATAAATACTAATCACCTTTACGTCCATCCCATACTTAGCCATCTAGGCCCTTACATATTCTGTTTAATTACAAACTTGCCACTCCTTATTAGGAACTTCAAATTATTTACAAGTTTGCCATTCCTTTCTAGACTTCCATCTATTTACAGAATTGCCATTTACATTTCAACTTGAATTATCTATTAATTTGCGAGCCGATAAGCGATCCAATTCCAGATTTGGAACACGAATTCACGTCATTAATATTTTGTTTTGAAGTCTTTAAAATTATTTTCATTCAGGAGATTTTAATAGTATTCACGCACTTTAAAATAAGTTTGACCAGAACATAACTTTGTCATTACAACTTAGATTTAAGTAATCTTAGACTTGTTGGAAATCTGGTTTAATAAAACCATTTGTGTTTCCCATTTAAGAAGGTTTTATAAAGGTTGGTTCAACCCAAAGGGCCAAACCCATTGGTCCACTCGAAAATTCCCACATTTTGGTCGAAATGTGGGAATTTTGATTGAAACCAGTGACTTGTAAAAGTCACATGGTATTTGGTATGAGTTCTGGGATATTGTGGAAATGTGGAAAATTTTAACGGTATCGGTCAAAACCTTGAATCATGCCTGGGATACCATCGAAACAAGGGAAATTTTGAACCATGCCTGGAAGGGCAATAGTGGGCAAGGACTCTTTTCTAGACAGGGGAGGAAAAGGGGCAGTCAAGAAGAGGTGATTAAAATCCTCAGATCCGTTCCAGCAGACACAACAAGTAAGGGACATAGGGATATGACGATGGATAAAGGAAGCTTGGGTGGGGAGACAGAGAGGGCTCTCTAGACACTGAAGCTATGGTGAGGGATATGGAATCTGAAACGGATGATTTTGCGCCAAGGGCAAGTGGTTCCATGAGTTCGCACAAGATGCCAAGTGGAGGAGGCGGCGAAATTCCCAAAGGAGGAAGGAGACCAAATAAATTTGTCTTCTCGAGTGGAGAGGGGAAGGTGGGAGGGAGGACCAAATAGATGAAAGAAAGGTGAGGGTGAAGGGAGTGTACCAAGTGCCATCGGAGATGATGGAGGAGACTGAAGAGCTTTTTCCAAGGCCGAAGAAGTACACGGATGATCTAGGCCCCACATTTAGCAAGAGAACACCCCTAGCATGCCAGTTGTCAAGCCAAAGAGACGAGG
The DNA here is from genome assembly GCF_013358625.1 of Macadamia integrifolia. Taxonomy (NCBI): domain Eukaryota; kingdom Viridiplantae; phylum Streptophyta; class Magnoliopsida; order Proteales; family Proteaceae; genus Macadamia; species Macadamia integrifolia. The sequence continues at coordinate 4,934,213 of NC_056557.1, forward strand.
ATTGCCCATTACTAATCTTACAGTGGATGAACTCCATGGCAAGAGGCCTAGCCTAAAGGATCTTACGCCAAACCCAGGATGCATCCTGGAAGGGAGAAACAGTCCACAGGAAGTCTTTACAAAAGAAGGAGGAGTAGACCCAAGAGACCCATAACTATTTTGCGTGGAGGCAATCTTCCAAATGAGCTTAAGGATGCCAGCCGAATTGGCAGCCCTTAATCCCTCTAAGACCTAGTCCTCCCTTGGCCTTAGGGAGGCAAACAGAGGACTAGAGGATGGGGTGGAGGAATATGGTCAAATCCCCACATTTCCAAAGGAGAAAAAGAGAGACTCAATGACCTTGATGGTGGTCTTGGGAGCTTTTTCTGGATGTTGTCCAGCATTGGAGTACAGTGATGGGCAGTGAATCTAGAGGAGATAAGGAGGCTGAAATATTCGACAAGCAAGGAGCCAAGGGAGAATCCCATTAGCTCAAGGAGCCGGCTTTGGTGTCACTAGAGACACCAGAGAGATATTCTGGACTTCTAAATATTGATACGAAGACCAAATATGGATTCAAAAAAGTGGAGGGAACAGAGGATGGTTTCGATGGAACAGGGGTCTGCTTTGGAGAAGATCATGAGATCGTCCGCAAAGGCAAGGTGGGTGAGCTTCAGATATTTGAATTTAGGGCCGTGGGAAATGAGAAGATCATCAATATGGGATCGGATGGATCTAGAAAGGACTTCCAGAGCAAGGGAGAAGAGTAATGGGTAAAGGGGGCATCCTTGTCTAATACCAACAGCAGAGGTGAAAAAATCAGTCGAGGATCTGTTAACAAGAACTGAGAGATTTGGGGGTTACTTGTAGGCCAAGTTAGTATTTCTATTAAGTAGTTTTCTTTTCTTAGACTTTCTAACTTTTGAGAGTTACCATATTGTAAAAGATCTCTTTCTATTTAGAGTTTCCTTTTTTATTATGGAGCTATCAACTACAATAAATAAAGGAGTGGAGCATACTGCCCGCAGATTATGGATTTTGATCAATTAAATGTTTCTCTTCAGTGATGATGCTGGGAGTAGCTCTTGTGGTGAAGCAAGTGGCAACCCAACGTGGTGAATTCTTCTACTGTTAACCATGGCCCGTAATGGTGATTTCTAACTTCTATTTTATCTTCTATTCTTAGTTCTATTGCTCTAATGCTTCTCATCTAATATTCTGCAGGATTTCAGAAAGTATACCTTGTGGTATTCTCTGCTCTCTATTCAGAGCAACAGAAATTCAGACTTACATTGCTCTCTAACCCATGGTCAGATGATCTTCAATTTTTAGTACGTTTTTCTACTCCTCCCACCCTACATTTGATACAAGTTTGGTGTTCATCCAACCAGCCACTCATGAATTCTAGGTGTTTTTATTTGAGTTTCTAATTCTGGATTTTTAGTTTCTATATGTTCCTTGCTTGTTTCTCCAATCTAACCATCATCTTGTTTTGATATTTTTAACCAATTAATAACCCCATTAGTGCCTTTATTTTATATTAGTTTCATCTACATCGAATGTAGGGTTTGTTAGTTCGAATTCCATTTAGTTTCTGCCCCTATTTCTCAATTTTCTGGTTCACTTGGATTCTGGTGTCGTGGGTTTCTAGTGTTTGTCCTTTCCAACCTAGAAAACCTCATCAAAAGCAGAGGGGAAACAATAACTCTTTCTTGCTATTAATGGAGAACTCTACAAGTGGTATGAAGTCAATACTAGCACATATAGAAGAAATCAAATACAGATGCAAACTCAGCTCTAACACTTGACTGTTGATTATGTTAGAATCAGAATAAAAAAGAAAGTAAAGGAGCTATGATTGGGAATATTGAGATAGCACTCTGAGGAATCAAATGTCAGTTGCAGCCATTATTTAAGTCCTTCTGTAAATGGAAATATTTCATGAAAGAATTCAAGGAAAAGATGGAAAAATATTACTGAAAAAATGAGGATACTAAACTAAACTCCTGGAAAAAATGGAATACCGGATTCTAAAAAGGATCCTAATATTCTTATTAAAAAAATAAATTAAAATTCAGAAATAGAGAAACCTAATTTATTTCTTGTATGGGTTCTCCCAGTATTCATCCATAAACATGATCTAATACTATTAAGGTACCCAAGTTCTGGATGGTATCCAATATTTCACTCTCTTCCTTACAGGAACTTTCAATTCCATGAAGTCCAATCCAAAGTGTAGATCCTCTCTATATGCCTGACCCTGGATCCCCCACACATTTTTCCAGTAAATATGGATGGCTATGATGTGGTATTTAAAGCCTTTAATAGAATAAACCCTTCTTTGATCAAGTCCTTGAAAAGGATTTCAAATTGTTACAGGTCGAACTGTCACCTCAAGAGAACAACTAATAATAAAGTGCTTTCTTCTGAAGACTACTAAAAACTTCATACTTAAATTGTACAACATACGATAAATTCTACACCCTGGAACTCCAATGGACAATAAATGGAAGTTGTGTCCATAAAGGATCTAGAAACAAATCTACGTAACATCAGTAGGTTTTAAAAATAAACAAGAATATACTTTATACTTACCCAGGATCTGCAACATAAACAAGACCACAGTTGAAACGGAAATTTCTAGCCTGTGCCAATAATGGAAAAGAAAAGCATTAGGTAATTCATACAAGTGAGAAAGGTTTGTTCTAAAATGATTATGATCACAACAACAAAAAAAATTAGTTGCAATTAATAGGTAAGAGGGGCTATAAATATGTAATTGGATTGGACATAGATGAGACAAAATGATCCAGTAGAAAAAACAGAAACCACTGACAAAACAAACATCTAAGTACCTCACAGCATGCTACACGCAAAACATGCATAATGCACCAGTGCTTTCATTCAAGACACCCATTTTCAACTGAAGGGACACAAAATTTGTGTTTAGAGGTTGGAAATATTTCATAGTACCAAAGACATGTCTGAAAAATCCAGGCAGCACTAGGATATATTATTACATGTTTTTGTTTACACAGAGAAAACAGAAACACTTCTTTTTTTTTTTTTTTTAAACAAATCCAACTGGAAAGTTTTTTAGAATACAACGGAAAACAGTATTTTTCAAATTACGTTAGGAATTAACATCAACCACAACAATAAACTCAGCCCTATCCCAACTTAATGGGGTCGGCTACATGGATCCATACAAAACAAAATAGGAAAAGTTCAAACAAGAAAGGGGGAAGGAAGATATGGAAAGATGAGAGTAGGACGATGAGGATAAGTATAAAAGGCACAGCCCAGCGAGTTAGGAAAATCTCAGCTAAATGCAATTGGCTGCATGGATCCTTACCCTCCAATAGGCTCTATCCGAGGTTATATTTAGGACAAAACCGTGACTATGCATGTCATTCCTCACCACTTCTCCTATGGTTCCTTCAATCTGAATCAGATCACTCTTCCTTATAGGGGCGTCCTCAAGTCTCCTTTGAATATGGTCATACCACCACAATCGATTTTTGCAAAGCTTGTCGTTGATCGGGGGCAACTCTCAAATCATCTCTAATATGCTCATTCCTTACGTTATCCTTCATAGTTTTCCTACACATCCATCTTAATATCCTCATCTCAACTACCCATAGCTTCTCTTTATGACTCTTCTTAACTGCCCAACATTTCACCCCATACATCATGGCTGGCCGCACGACATTCCTATAGAATTTTTCCCTAAGCTTTTAAGGGATACGCCGGTCACACAACACTCTGGGCATACCTCTCCATTTCATCAATCCCACTTTAATTCTTTGTAAGACATCATCCTCTATGTCATCTTCTTTATTTACAATTGACCCCAGATATCTAAAATAGTCACTTTGTGGAATCTCTCTCCTTAATTTTTACGATTTCATTATCTATCATAGAATAGCAAAAGTCACACATCAAATACTTCGTCTTTGAAATAAAACCTCTTGTTTCAAAGGCTGATCTTCATAGCTCAAACTTAACGTTAATCCCGGCTTTAGTCTCATCCACTAAAATGATGTCATCTATGAAGAGCATACACTAGAGGACCTCTCTCTAGAATTCTCTTGGTTAACTCATCCATGATAAGCGCAAAAAATTAGGGGCTTAAGAACGATCATTGATGCAACTATGTAACCCAATCATAATTGAGAATTCCTTGCCTTAACCTCCCACAGATCTCACACTAATCACCATACTTTCATACATGTCCTTAATTATATCTACATATGTACTCGACACCTCTCTCTTTACTAGGACATGCAGGATTAAATCTTAAGGAACTCTATCATATGCTTTTTCTAGGTCAATAAAGACTATGTGGAGATCCTTTTTGTGAGCTCTATTACTTTCCATAAGCCTCCTCAATAGGTAGATAGCCTCTATTGTAGATCTACATGTCGTAAATCCAAATTGGTTCTCCGATATCTTAGTTCCTCTTCTTGAGCGGGATTCAATAACCTTCTTCCATGTTTTTATAGTATGACTCATTAGTTTTATGCTTCTATAGTTATTGCAAGTCTGAATATCCCCTTTATTATTGTAAACCAGGACTACAGTGCTTCTCCTCCAATCATCTGGCATCTTCCTTGTGTTCAAAATCCTATTAAACAATTTGGTTAACCAAGCAACCCCACATCCTCTTAAGGTTTTCCACACTTCTATTGGGATCTCATATGAGCCTGACGTCTCGCCTACTTTCATCTTTCGCAAGGTGTCTTTAACTTCCGCCACACTTACCTTTCATATATATCTATGATGTGCGGCGTTTTGTTGGGTAATGTAATCTTCCGGGCCATTTCTACTCAAACTATCTCCATTTAGTAGGGCACAAATATACTCATCTCATCTCTTCACAATGTCCTCATCCCTTACCAATACTCTCCCATCATCATCATCTTTGATACGCCTCATCTAGTCAAAATTAACATTAACCACAATAGGGGATAAATATCCTATCCTACGATAAGAGATTCCAATAGACTATAGTACCTCTACATGATGGCACTTATCTCTCAGTTTCAACTTTCAATATGTCTTGCTCATCTAGGTATTACATTGTAAATTGGGACAGAAAAAGGAAGACAATAAGACAAGGAAAGTATGACCGAAGTGGAGAAAGAAGGAAGATGGCTTTACCTTTTAAGTTCCGACTATTTGGAGAGATCAGTGCCCTATTGCTTCCATCCGTGTTTATGTGTATTTAGGTTCTATGAACAAAGGCCACTTTAACCTCTCTCCCCCCCCCCTTTTCCCCTAGCCCATGTTAAACCAGATGCACCCCGCAAAAATAAAAACAATTTACTATTGGAAACAAAAAAAAGTTTAAAAATAAATAAATAAAATAAAATAAAAAATTATCCATACATTCCCTATAAGAAAATGGGAGTAATGACCTAGACAAATGTTGTTTTCGTGTAAGGAAGAATTTTCCTGTTCCCAAAACAAATTTTTCAAACAATGCCTTGTTCATTATTTCAAAACTAAAATCAAAAAGCATTACCAACCTGCTGGTAGGAAAGAGGGTGGATCACTGCACCACTTACTTCTAAGAAATGGTTAGGAGTAATAGAGTGTAAATCTTGAACCTGAGGCAACATTGATAAACATGTAATACCAGCAGCATTAATAAAACATAAAACCAAAATAACAACTTGCAATTATCAATTAATCAAACAAGTTGAATATCAAAACATAGATATTACCACCAACTCTACAGTTAAGGAAGTGCCACCTCTTTCAATCTGCAAATTTATCCTCTTGTCAACACTATCATCAAGTAAAGTCTCTAGTTTCAAAAACTGGGTGAGGACCTGCAGTAGAATTCCACAAACCCAGAACTAATCATATTCACAAATGACCAAATTTAAAACCTAAGACAAGACATGCGAACTCCTGACAGAGAAACTCTGAGGCCAACTGATTTGGCTTCAATTTTCTTTTATTTTATTGGAGATGAATGAATAAAATTTATTGAGGAAGGTAGAAAACAAATATAATATAAAAACAAAAGAAGTGGGTGGGACACTACTACAGTGAAAACAAGACATAACACAGATTACACCAGATACACCAGGCACCACACTGCATATATTAAACTGCTTATGTGCATCAATGGATCCTGACCCTCTCGTAAACATGTTTTAATGTAGTTCAAGGGAGAAAACTGTTCAAGTGCTACTGTTCATGTGATACTCTTCAAATGAGCAGTGCTTGCAGTACTGTTCAGGCCCATAGTTGTGCCCATGTATTGGTCATGTTTAAGCCCACTGTTCCAGCCTTATTCTGCCCCCAAAGTAGCCACCAGCCCAGTAGATTTTTTTTTTTTTCTTTTTTTTTTTTTTTTTTGGTAACAGGCCCAACAGTAGTAGTAGATGATTTTGATAGTCATCGTCCCAGGAAAAGCTTGTATGGATAAGATTTTTTAGAGTATTTATTATATTTGGTGGGAACAATCATTGGCCATTGCGTGGGAAATAATTCAGGAGTTGCTGCCTCCAGAGAAGATCAAGTTTAGAAGATATCTGTGGGCCCATTGGAGATATTCAATGGAAGATATTATTGATGTCCTTCTCTAGTTTCTATTTCCAGTTTTAGAAAGTAGATTGTGTTTCCCTGTAATAGAATCTAAGGAGTTCCTATTTTCCAGTTTTAGAAAGTAGATTGTGTTTCACAGTATAGAATCTAAGGAGTTCCTATTTTCCTTGTAATGTTAAAGTTAGTTTCTTAGCCTTCCAGTAGCCCATCCAAGTTAGGGATTACTAATTTGAAGGTTATTCCTCGGAAAGCTTAACCTCTCAACACAGATTGCTGATCTTGGATATGCCTCAGCATGCCAAAACGTAACTTAGGGAAACCTGCTTACCCAAAGGTAAAGTTGTGGAGATTAAAAGGACATTCCTTGGGGTGTAAAATGGTCAAGCAAGGGAAGCGAGATTTTAAGGGAGACGCCAACACTATGTAGACTGGGCTAACAGACTGTGTTAGGAAAGTTGCTAAAAATGTTCTAGGAGTGACACGAGGTACTCAGCTAGCCCTTAGAAAGACTTGGTGGTGGGATGAGGAGGTCCAAGCAGCCATTAAGATTAAGAAAGATAGTTCTAAGACTTGGCAAAGAACTAAGGAGGTAGAACATATAAAGAGGTATAAGGCTGCTAGAAACGAAGCAAGGAAGACGGAGGGGAAAGTGAAGGAGAAGACATATGATGACTTGTTTAAGAATTTGAGCACAAAGGAAGGAGGAAAAGCTATTTATAAGATAATTAAAATACGAGAGAGGAAGAGTAGAGATTTCGATCATGTTAGATATATTACAAATGATGATGGTAGAGTGCTAATAAAGGATGAAGACATCCTTAAGAGATGGGATGAGTATTTTTTCGACTTACTAAATGAAGACAGTTCGAGTAGAAGTGGCTTGGAAGAGTGGAGTATCCATCAAGACACCTTGAATCATAGATATGTATTAAAGGTGGGAATGACCGAAGTTAAAGAAGCCTAAGAAAGATGAAAGTAGGTAAGACATCAGAACCAGATGAGGTCCCAATTGATGTGTGGAAGAGCTTGGGACTGTGTGAGGTGTCCTAACTGACCAAGTTGTTTAACAGCACAAGAAAAATGCCAGATGAACGGAGGAAAAGTATTTAGTTCCAATCTACAAAAATAAAGGTGACATCTAGAGATGCAACAACTATAAGAGGCATAAAACTTTTGAGTCATACTATAAAATTATGGGAGAAGGTTATCGAACCCCGACCTGCAATAAATTTAAATCAATTTTTTCCCAATTCATTGCAATCAATATTTTTATCACAGCATTGAACATGATCCAGCTACTCCCCATCTCCTTCCTCGGTCTTCTTTCCCTCATCATACCCCTCAATTTCTCCATAACATCCCATATCCGATGGAAGAAAAGAATTTTGAAAGGAAAATATAATTTCCAGGCTTCTCTGGCTGTAACTCAAGTAGCCGTTTTGCTGCAAATTCACCCCTACTGATAACTAAATTAGTTATACGAGCATTCAATAAGGCTGTCCATACTTTACCAGCGGTCTTAGTGCCCCTCACCCATACCATGCAACAGATCCCAGCCATCACCAATCCGACTTGCTTGACCTAAAAGGTCAATGAACCAAGCATAATGCTCTGGACCCAAACCCATATTTCTCCTACATCAAAAGAAAACATTCTTGTCCTTGTTCTACCAGTCCAGGATGCCCACAAGCCAAGGTTCAAGAACTCATTTCGTTTCGGTGGTTTCAAAACCACAGAAATACAGAAATTTTGCAGAAACAATGTACTTTTTCCATGCGTTTTGCTTGGCCATTTTGGGGGACTAATGGCCGAAATTAGCAAAACGGGTGAAACAAAATGACTGAGATGACAAAAAAATTCAACAAATTAGAGCATTTTTCAGGTCGAAATGGGTGAAATTTCGGAGAAATGACCAAAATTGTGTCTTTTCGTATTAAGTATACAATTTCGTTTCGGTAAAAAAAAAAAACCGAAAATTCAAGATTTCGCCGAGTTTTCAAACCATGCCACAAGAAAATAGAATAGCAAGAAATTTCACAATATTGTGTGAAATACTGCTTGATCCATCTCTTTGAACAACTCAAAAGATTCAACCCCATGACAATTACTTCTGTATGCATCTATGATGCTGGTCCAAGAAAACACGCTTCTACAAGGGATTCGATCAATGGCAGATGAGAAACAGATATTTTTCCACATTTTGCATACATATCCAACAAAACATGCATAACCAGGTATCCGACTTACGAATTGCCAAACAGTGTACCTACTTTCCACTCGACAAATCTGATTTCTCCAAGCAAGCAGTAAGAACACAAGTAAGAGGAATGATGTTTGGTTTCATCGGTCTGATAAGCATAAACACCTCATCGAAGTTCTAATTTTGAATGCACCCAGAAAGCAAGGAATTAAAGATGACATCGTCTTTCCTGCAATTCAAATGGCACATGATAGTCTATGTTTCAGATGAAGATTGGTATGGTTTTCAGAGAGTTTCTTGCCGAACAGAGGTAATTAGAACAAGCACATCAATATTTAAGGCAGAGAGACAGAGAGAGAGAGAGAGAGAGAGTGTGTGTGTGTGTCTCCTGGAGGCTTCAGCAAAGGTAGGACTCTTATCTCTTTTTTGGTAAACAGGATTCTATCTCTTGTGAAGGGATTTTATAAAAATATAAAAAATTATCCCTTTACCCTTAGTTTTGAGCCACTACCAAACATGCATATTAAAGATACAGCGCATAAACAAAATAATCGCTCTATCCCAATAAATCATAAACATCCTTCAACATGTTTATGAATTTAGTGGTATATTGATTTATATTAATTATAAATACGGGTCATAAATCAGACCAAATACCTCTATTTATGTTTATGTGTCAGATAACATAAATTTAAACTATACCAAAGAGAGCCTCAGTCTAGCAGTCGACCATGAAAATATGAAAATCCATCAACATTGAAATAAACGTTGGATATTTACACAAAGAACTTACTTCTCCATTCACCCGAACAAGCACATCGCCTGGCTCCAAATGCTTATGAGCTGGACCACCTGGCACCTGCAATATATATGTTATAGAGGGGAATTAGACAAGTTAAGAAAAAAATAATATAGTAAATTAACTAACATGTTATATGTTATTCATTGTTGTTGAGGCACAAAGGTGAGCCTACACAATCGCCAGGTGCCATGGCACCTAGGTGGCCACCTCAGCATCACCATATTGGCACTGGTAATTGCATAAGGACCTGAGGTACTGTGACATAGAAGGAAAAATAAATAAAAGACTTGGGTAATGTGAGGGAATCTAGGACAGAAAGGGGGGAAAAAACCTAAAAGAGGGGGGACAAAAGGTGTTGATGGCTAAAATACTATAGTGGACAGTGACCCCAATGCTTTTATCCCAATCCAACATAGGGCTCTCGCCTTAATGTCTTTCCCTTCTTTCATCACAGCTGCAACCGACATTGTCAGCAGCAACTCCAACAAGAAGCTTGGTGCTCAAGCCTTGGGTTCTTCCAAAAACAAGCCTCCAGCACCAGCTTGGCCGAGGACCATCACCTCCAACAATACATTCTGAATAGATTCATTATTTTTCTCAAGAGAACGGAAAGAATGTTAATCACCTCTAATCCTCCACCAATTTGTTAAATAATCAAACAACAATCTACTCACCACAGAATCAACAACAAGCATTCCAGTCTCAGCAATAGGAGATGCATGCCTAACCATCTGCTCAAGCAACAGGACAAGTACATTAAAGCCACTTTCTATTTGTGCGTGCATGCATGTAATTCCGGTATGAGAAATTGTAGTTAGCTGCCTTAAAAAAGAAAGAATTCATGAAGAAAATAGACTTGTAGAAACAAGTAAATATCAAGGAAATAAATAACCAAATGGCCTTGCAAGAAAATTGGTACCTGTTCTATTTCACTCCGGAGACCAAGACGACGTGTCTCATCAAATCCTTTATGAAGAAACGTCAACTACAATGGGGACAAAATAATGTCACACAAAGCAACAAAATTCCTCAAATATTTTTCAAAATGCAATATATTTATTATACAATAGTCCAACATACTCTTTAAGGGTTCCCTTGAGGAACCCTACAATCAAGTTTATAGAACAAGCTATGGGCATCAACATATGTGGGAGGTTTGATCTTCACAAAATTATTAAGGATCTTACACTAACATGTTGTATTATTATATGTTAGAGAGAATAATCTACATAGGTACCGATAAATTATATTTTTCATTAAAATTTATTTTTTGTCAAAAAATCATTAAAATCATAAGAAAATTAAATCACTATAAAGTGAGGAAATTGTAGCTTGATTATCGGTCTTCAGCTTTTGTTGAGATGACCATAGTTTATAATTACCTTGGTTATTTTACCATTTACCGTAGTAACTCTTGTAGATACCCTACTTTCTTTATCAGATATGGCTGTAACCCTCTTATAAATAAAGGTGACCTTTGTCAATACTAACAAGTCAAATCGTTCCCCAAACCTCCGATTCTCAACTTGGTATCAAAGCCTAAAACCCTAAATTTTCTTTTCTTTTTAGTTTTCTCCACATCCCTTGGGAGCCCTCACCTCCTAGTCTAGCATGGTATAGTCCATGCACTACAAACCCTAACCCATCATGCCTCCTCACCACACCTCCCTCCGTCGTCACGCCTTTGCGATCTAATGTCGCCGAACCTCCCACCTCACATCGTCGCGCCTCCTCACCAAGCATTGTTGTGCCCCACACACTGCATCGTGCCATGGTACCTCCACACCACACGTTGTCACGCCTTTCGCTTCCTCATCAGCCGCTACCATTTGTTAGGGATATGCCCACACTCCTATAGTTGGTTTTGATGATAACAAACATATAAAGGTATTTCACAATTTACCTTCAAGTATTGTTTTGTAGAGACTTCATATCAAAGATCGAACTTGATGAATGAAAGGAAGAAATGAAGATTGAAGTCATCAAATAAAGAGTATCAACAAGTCGGTATCAATACTTGAAGAAGGTATCAGAAGAATTCAAGCTTCAAGATGTCAAGACATGAAGCTCGAAGACTTGGAATTGCAAACAAAAAGAAAAGAAGATGAAGTGCCAAAGAGTGGAAGGATCAAGTGAGGAAGAAGACCACTAGGATAGATTGGTCATTTTCAATGTAATTTGTAACTTCCACATACATATATATATATATATGCACTCACCACATGCATGTGCATTGCATCATACTAGAATGACCATAGAGCATACCTTGACCAAGTATGGAAATTCTCTAAGTGGTGAGGAACATATTAGGAAAAATGTGTTCTAGTGAAATTCTGTGAAAACCACATTAACCTGACTCAAGGGCATTTTGAGTAATATTAGAGTGGTATCAGGAGATGAAACCCTCATAGAAATTGTAGGAAATCGAGTCACGATTCCAACGCAACTGATTTCAAGTCAATCCGAGGTTGGACCAAAAAGTTATGGTCAAAATACTGACAACTGGTCAGTATGACAGCATTCTGTCAAAATAGAGTCTATCATGTTGGCGGTCAACCAGCTGGAAGCCCCGGTCGACCGGAACTGTCTGAGACCATAGCCGATCGACCGGAGGAAAGTCCCGGTAGACCCGTGACTGCCTCAAAGTGCCCCAACGGTTATATTTTGCTATAACAGCTCTTTCCGGTTGACCGGCTACCGATGGCGGTCAACCGGTGGACCCAGAATATGACCGTTTATGTGAAATTTACTGCCTAAAATGCTCTCCTAAGCTCACCTATAAATACCTCTAATGCTACTCATTAATTGACAATTAATCTCAACTTTGGAGAAGCATTATTTGAGCATTAGAATTGAGAATTGGTCTACACCATCTCTTGAGTTCAAATTCTTCATTTTACATTCAAGAGGAACTCAAGACCATCTACAAGTCTTCATCTACATCTTGGCATTTACATTACAAGCATCAAGAAGACTTCAAAATGTGCATTCATTCTATCATCATTGCATATTTCATTTGCACCACACCGGAGGTAATCCTCTTTTATTCCACTTCTCCATTTTCTATTTTACATTAAGTCTAGACTACACTTAGGCTTGTGTAAGGACCCTCTCATCCTTAAGAGATTGTAAGGATCCTCTTATCCTTAAAAGAGTGTAAGGTGCCTCTCTACCTTAAAGGAGATTGTAAGGTGCCTCTCTACTTGCAAAGGAGATTGTAAACGTGCCTCTCTACCTTTAAAGGGGATTTGTAAGGATACTCTTATCCATAAGAAGATTATAAAGGTTTTCTTCCTTACCTACCGTACTAAAAGGGAAAACTAGTGGAATACCTTACAAGAGGATTCTTGTAGGAGTGGACTAGACTCAGATTGAATTGAACCACTATAATTTTCGGTGTTGTGTGATTATGCTTGTTCTATTTTATTCCGCATTTATTATTTACAATCACACTAGGGACAGTACTTTGAAAAGAGTTAAAATTCCACTAGTATAACCTATTCACCCCCCTCTAGGTTATTTCACCATTGCTCTTGTCTCCCTTGTCGCAACCCCTATGGTTGGTGCACCTCACTGTAGATGTCATCGCCAATTGTGTTTTTGTCGTCTTCCATTGCCGCCGACACGTGTGCCACCCTTCTGCACTATAGCTATTGCGACTGATGATACCAGCAAGGGTATCCCCTCCGAGGGTGTAAGATGGTCGTTGTACAGGCAACCAACTATCTCTCAACCCTGGCCTAATCATAGCTAGTAAGTTCGAGAATGACAATGATACAGGAACGGATACGTACGACAATTGAACAAGTCAGACGACAATAATACATTTTAAAAATCAGACGTAATAAAACATGCACAGTAATGATACGATACGTATTTAATACGACAGCTTTGTATAAAAAAAAAATATATGGATATGTATTTACCATGAAACATACATGTACTTAGGATTTTTAGCCAAAAAATAACTTAAAAGACCCTTTTTATGATTAGTTGAAATAAATATTAGGGCAAAGAAGATCAATTTATTTTTTAAATAAAAAATATTATCAAAAGCAATAATATGAAAAAATACATGTTTAATTCGACATCCCTTAATAAACACGTATTTTCCGTATCTAAAGTTTTATACATAAAAATACAGATTCGGAAATTAAACGTTTGGATACAGCAAAAATACGCATTTAATACATTGTTTACTAAATATGGGCCTAATGAAGCTCAATGATCAAAACTCTCATGTCATCTCTTACCTACTTGCTTACAATCCGTGAGAACAACTTCTCCGGCCTTATCACTGGGGATGCATGCAAACCCATGGATCTAGCTGCCGCTAAGACTGGTTAGCTAATGATGCCCTTGTCATGTTCTTTTTGCTCAACACTATGGAGCGTACTTTCAGCCCCAGCTTCATCTTGCTCAACTTTACCAAGGAATATGGGACGCAATCAAACAAACCTATTCTAAGGGAAGGAACTATGCTCACATTTAGGAGATCCATCGTACCATTCGTTCCACTACTCCAAAAGATTTGTCTTACTGCTTATTATTCCACTTTATGCACTCTTTCGCAACAGCTAGATTTCTATCATGTGGTCTCTATGGTTTGCTCAACTGATGCTGGAAACCTGGAAATTCTAGGAGAGAGTGATGGAATGGGTGTATGACTTCTTGATCGTCTAAACCCCGAGTATGATCAGGTAAGGGTGCAATAGGTTGTGACACTTTTCCGACTCTCCTACAAGCATATAACATGATTCAGTCTGAGGATCGTCGTCACTCTGTCATAATGCCCCCTAGAATTCCTATTCAATCAGCCCTACTTGCTGCTCCTACCCTTGATGATTCTTTTAAAGGGACTACCCAATACCCATGCTCGTGAGCCTGTTCAGTGCGATTATTGTGGTCGCCCTCGCCATGCCTGGGAAACTTACTGGAAGCTCCATGGTCGTAATAGCAAACCAGGAAAGCAAACTCCCAGGCTCATCTATCTAAAACTGATGACAGTGCGTCTACGAATGGCTGCTCTCAAACAATTAATGGCACAGTTAGGCACCACTTCTGCTCCTTCTCTTATGTCTAGTCTTGCTCACTCAAGTACCTTCCTTGTTTCTTCTCCTACTTCACCCTTGTGGTTACTTGATTCAGGTGCTACCAACCACATGACAATTAATTTTGAGGTCTTCCATACTTATAAGCCTTGTTCTATCGGGATAGGGTATGTGTTACCAATGGTTCCCTGTCTCCTGTCTCTGGAAAAGGTTTCATGTCTTGTTCTCCCACTCTTTCTCTCTTCTATTCTTCATGTCCCTAAATTATGTGCTAATTTGCTTTCCATTTATCGTTTGACTAAGGATTTGAATTGTTCTGTTCACTTTTTTCCTACTCTGTCTATTTTAGGATCTGGAGACAGGTGCAACGATTGGATATGGTCCAATCCAAGATGGGATACTACTTGGATTCACCATTTGTTGTGTCTACCCCTGTTTCAGCATATTACTCTTTCGTCAGACAGTGCTCTCACCCAACTCCACTAGTGGCACCATCTTTTAGGACGCCCTTCTTTTTATATGGTCGACCCTCTTTTATAGGAGATAGGAGGGAAAAAAAAATGAAAAAAGAGAGAAAGTAGGGGAGAAAAGGAGAACGAATTAGGTTTCCTAATTTAGGGTGGAATTTCAATTGGCAGGTGAGATTTTTTAGATCCAAAATGATGAGGTGAAAAATAGGAGAATAAAGAGAAAAAGGAGAGAAAATAGGGGAGAGAAGAGAACGCCCAAGTGTGGGCGCCCTTGGGCGATTTTGTGAGGTGGAGGGGAGAAAATGGAGAAAAAATAGGAAAGATTCTTATTACCTTGTCTTTTTTTTTCTTTTCCTTTTTTCCTATTTTTTCTCTTTATTTTCTCTCCCTTCTTCAAACTTGCACACAACCCTCTTGGCCGAATTTTCTATGCTTGCTTTGACTGATTTGAACATCTTCTAATTGACTTGGAAATTCCTTCCATCCCCTTGTCTTTAAGTGGAAATTAGGAGAGAGAATCTTCACAAAATATCCAAAAAAGTAGAAAAGAGAGTGTGTCGACCAAGGTGGGTCTCTCTTTTGTACCCTGGGACAACTGCCGACGGTTCAGTTCTGGTCCATTATTCTTTTTCTGACCCGAAAAGAATAGTCACGTGTACGGGTGTCTAAACAAATGTAACTTTTAATGCAAGACGTCCATCTTGCTCAAAATTTCATCCTCTTCGCAGCCATGAAAAGAAACGGGACATCTTTACGTGTAAAATTAGAGATACGGCGCCCAATAGTCCTTAAGGCCTCTTAAATACAAAACCTGCAAAAAGAGAGTAAAACCAAAGGTAGCTCCATTCTAAATATATCGCATGTTTCCTTATTTATATTTCATATTTTACATCAGCCCTTTGCTTGACTGTGAAAGGGAGTTCATTCATGTACTCAACATCTCATTTCCCATTTGTTTCTTATGCATCTCTATCTCCCTCCTAAAGGTCCTTTGTTTCTTCGTTGTTTTCTGTGTCTATTCCACAAGGTGAGAAAGAAGCCATTAATGATCCGAAGTGGAAGGTTGATAGTCGAGGAAATGCTAGCACTAGGCAAAAATGGTACCTGGGAACTTGTCCCTCCTCAAGGGAAGAAATTGGTTGGGTGCAAATAGGTTTTCACAGTCAAGCAAAGGGCCGATGGAACTATTGAGTGATACAAATCACGTTTGGTGGCCAAGTGTTTCACCAAAACCTATAAGATTGATAACCAAGAGACTTTGCACCGGTTGCAAAGATGAATTCTGTTAGGGCATTGTTGTCATGTTCTACTAATCTGGGGTGGAATCTTCATAAGTTGGATGTTAAGAACGATTTTCTCAATAGGGACTTTGAAGAGGAAATCTATATGGATTTCATAGTTGTCAAAGAGGTGCCGCATTGGCATCCAGACGGTTTGCTTGGGTCCTAGGCGACTATCACCTTATTGCACTACATTTCGCCTTATATTTTTGGACTTATTTCTGCCAAATATCATTTAAGTAAATGATTCATTTTGCTTAAGATATTATTCATAAATATGCAAATACCCCCCATTCGAATCCAATAAAAATAGTTTAAAAATCAAATTCCAAATGGATAAAAACTCAATCCCCAAGTCCAAGAACAAAAACTGGATTTTGGTTATAGGGGCGATTTTCAACTTTCAAATGATGGGGTTTTTCGCAATTCTGAAAATTTTATAAATCTTACCATGGTAAAACATTGCTATGAACCAAAAGTCCGGTAAAATAATATTATTTACATCCAAGAGATTTTAACAGCATTCGCATACTTTAAAATAAGTTTGACCAGAAAATACTTTGTCATTGCAACTCAGATTTAAATAATCTTATATTTGCTGGAAAGTTGATTTTGTGCTATACGCCTATACCTAATACAAAAATTCTAATGTAAAAATAAAATCATTTGACCAATAAAACTTATTGTAGAACGAAGGTGTTTCCCTAAATGTTGATTTTTAATGACTTAATGTTGATCTTTGATGATTTGATGTGGCTTAATGTTGATTTTTGATGACTTGATGTTACTTAATGCCGACTTTTTATGATACAAGATATATGTAGCATACTAAATAATGTTAAAAAATAGTGAAAATAAAAAATAACACTGGGTCACCTTGTTCACCTTAAGGCGGGCGCCTTGTCGCCTAAGCACTAGGCAACCCTCCAACGCCTTGGTTCGCCTTGCCGCCGTGACAACTATGATGGAGTTTCCTCCTGGTTTTGCATCTTCATCCAATGCTGGCCATGTTTGCAAGTTGAAGAAGTCACTATATGGCCTTAAACAATCTCCCAATGCATGGTTTGGCCACTTCATGAAAGTTATAAAGAGATTTGGGTACAGACATAGTCAAGCTGATCATACCTTGTTTGTTAAGAAAAAGGGTAGTCAGATTACTTCTCTAATCGTCTACGCTGACGATATAGTAATATTTTGAAACAATGATGAGGAGATCTCAAATCTCAAGGCACTCCCAGCAGCGGAGATATCTCCATTTCCCAATAGAATTATGTTTTAGATCTTCTTAGTGAGACTGGTATGCTTGGATGCAAGCCTACAGATGCTCTGATAGAGGCCAATCATCAACTCAGCAATGCAGTAGGTGAATCTATTGATAAAGAATGATATCAGAGACTTGTAGGTCGACTGATTTATTTATCCCACACTAGGTCTAATATTTCCTAGTTCTAGGGATTTTTAGCCGCTTCCTCCATGATCCTCGGGCATCACATCTTGATGTTGCGAATTTTGAGATATTTGAAGTCTGCCCCTAGGAAAGGTGTTATTTTCTCCAATAACGAGCACTTGATGATAGAAGTTGCCACTGATGCTGATTCGGCTGGATTTGTTGATGACCAGCGATCTACATCTGGATATTGTTCCTTTCTTAGGGGCAATCTCGTTACATGGCGAAGCAAATAGCAGTCAATTGTGTCTCATTCTGTGCCAAAGCTGAGTATCATGCAATGGCACATGGGATTTATGAGCTGATATGGCCAGCCTAATAGCCTACGTGTGATCCTGGAATTGTTTTTGAAGATCCTATGCGATTGTACTGTGATGGCAAGGCAGCCACCAGTATTGCTCGTAATCCTGTCCAACATGATAGAACAACACATTGAGATTGATAGGCACTTCATCAAAGAGAAGCTCGAACATGGGACAATTTACATACCTTTTTGGTTCTGAAAATTAGTTAGTTGATGTGTTTACTAAGGTTGTTCTCTGAAAGGCATTTCATCCTCTTGTCACCAAGTTGGGCATATATGATATATTTGCACCAACTTGACGTGAAGTGTTGAGATGACCATAGTTAGTTTATTATTATCTTGGATATTTTACTATTTACCCTACTAACTCTTGTAGATGGGAACGTTTAGTCAACGAACACCCTACTTTTGAAATCTATCATGGTTGTAACCTTCTTATAAATAAAGGAGACCTCTGTCATTATTGACCAGTCGAATTATTCCCCAAACCTCTGATTCTCAACTGCTTTATTTTTCTTTCCCATCAACTTCCTTCACAAATAATTCTTTTTTATTCTCAAGAGGAATGTCTCGCTGCATTCCACCATGTACAGTGTATTAGAATGCCTTACAGAGACAGCTACCCACATCGATACGTATTATCAGAAATATAATACGCTTTCCAAATTGAAAAAATAAGTCCACATATTTTCAAATAAAGGGTGAAAATAGAAGAAAAAAAATGTCGACAAGTCAATATAAAACTGGACTCTAGAAAAGAAAGGTCCGATTCTCCTTTGCAGCTTCAGAGAATTACAAAAGTTCAAGCAAACATATAGATTATCTAACAAAACCAGAAAACACCATAAAAAATAAATAATACAAGGGAAAACCTGCAAAGCCAATGCAGATATAAATATAATAGCTTCAAATTTCAACATACAGACCCTTCTTCCTCCATTTTCAATCCAGATCAACTTCATGAACTAAATTTTCTTAGGCAATCAAGCTCAACTATTCAAAGAGAAAATTAGCACAAGAATGTCCCAGATTTGACATAGAAGTAACCAAAGATGATCTTAAAAGCTCAACTAATTGCATTCATGGCAAGAAACTCTTTTATTGCAAGAGTGGACTGTATTTCTGAGAAAGCATTGTAGAAAGAAAGCAACTGCAAAGACAATCCAGAGATCAACAATGTGAAAAAACAATAGAATAAGAATCAACAAACCTGAAGCGTACCACGAGGAATAGTGACTGCCTCCCACTTATTCCCAAATGAATCCCATCCCTTCTGCAGAAAACTAAGTGCCCTCACCACCTAACATATGTAAAACACCAAAAAGGGTTAAAGAGCTCACATCTTCACATAACTCAATATGGACATCAATAACAGGATACCAGAAGTCTACCAGAGAAACACTATGTGCTAACAGAAGATAAGAACTCAAAAACACAAGTTGAGTGAAAGTTTACATCAATGCCAAGGGCAAACTTGATTATCTGTTCTCAGCCCCACCATCTTCAGATGATATAGCATATAAAGAATGGATGTGTGAGAATAAAACCCTACTTGTATGGTTGTGGAACAGTATGAAACCATCTGTTGCTGCTAATGTTATGTTTCATACCACCACCAAAGGTGTGTGGGATGACTTTAAGGAGAGTTTCTCTCAGGACAAGAATATGTCCCGAGTATATGATCTATACAAAAACATCTTCTCCTTCAAGCAAGACGGTAAGTCTGTTGGTAAGTATCTAGAGCACTGAAGAGTATGTGGGAAGAGCTAAATGCCTACCAACCCCTTTCTACTGATCTTGATGTACTAAAATCTCAACTTGCTCAATTTCAAGTTGGATTCTAAGCTATAACCTGTTAAAAGTCACTTTCTTGCTGGTGAAAAGGTCCCTGCCGTAAATGTGGCGTTCTTTGGCATTCAACGGATTGTCTCCCCATCTCTCAAATCTACATCATCTTCCTCGTTCAGATATAACTTTGCATTTATTAGTAATACCAGTGATCGTGGAAGTGGGTCTATGTTCCCTGGACGTGAGCGTGGGTTAGGGGAAGGTAGAGGATGTGGTGGTGGTCGTGTAGGACAGCTGTCTGATCAGCCTCTACATCAATGTACTCACTGTGGAAAACCCAATCACATTGTTGACAAATGTTGGGTAAAATACGGCAAACCTATGTGGGCACAGCAAATGGCTAATTCAGCAGTAACTGCTCGAAATTCTGTTGAGGCATCATGTATTGTACCAACATTGCTTCCTCATCTGAAGCTAGTTCATCAACCTCTGTGTCTTGAGATGACTACAATCAGCTTTTGAAACGTCTTCAGAAACTTGAGTCTTCCACCCACCCATCCACTGCCACCCTTGCTCATACAGGTAATGCTGCACTTTTGCATCTTTGTCTTCCTCTAGTTCGATCATTAATTCCAGTGTGTCTAATCATATAACTGGTAAGTAATGTAGGGATGGATTGGACCACCAAACCAGACCCAAGACTACAGGATTTTATAAACCAAAGAACAACCAAAATTCACCCAAAAGGAGACAGCAGCAATAATCCAGAATTTAACCAGTAATTTGAAAACCAGAAAGAACAAACACAGAATTCTGGAATATCGACTAGCAGAAATTATACCAGTAAGCAGAATCAATTAACAACAGAATTAAGACAGAAAATATGTCACAATCAGTCACACCAGATCACAGAAATAGTATCGATCTGTCAGGACAGTAACACTGTGAATAAACCAACCCAGTAGCAGTTTTAGAATTAAATCAGAAACTGTTGAAGCACTAACAGTCTTCAATATTCAGAAAACTTAATTCAGCAGTCCAGAAAATGCAATTAAGATCAGTAGAACCAGAATCCAGAAAATGGAAACTTCAGTTCACTAAAAGACGAAAATCTGGAGATTTCTAATATCTCATCAATGGCTGAGTAGAATCAGCCAATATTTGGGTCGATCCTCACTGGTATGGGGAGGAACCTTTGATCAAAAAACTGGACTAATCAAATACTCAGATCTAGTCATTCCAGCAGGGCCGGATGCTCTGTTTTGCAGAATTTTCTGGGTAGCAGAGTGATAGATTGCATACATTGTTTTGCAACCCTAATAAGTCTTGAAAGAGATACAAAAACTTAAGAGAATAATACTTGAAGTAGACCTCCTGGACTTCACGCCGCAAGGAGTCAATTGGATCAAACACCAATTCCTTCAGCCTTGATCAAACACAAGACAACTCTTCATGAAGAAGACAATAGCAACAGCCATTAATTTTTTTATCAAAATCATTCTAGGCTTTTAGGAGCCTCCTCTTCTTTATTTATAATGTTAATGGGGGAGGGAATTACAAAATAGAAGGTTCCTCAAGAAGGAAACCAAATATTCTCCTAATACAATAGTTACTAGAAACTGAAATTAGAAACTAACTGAAATTAGAAACTAGTTGAAAAAGGAAACTAACTACTAATGACTTGACTCAATTAATAACTTGACTCCTAAAGAAACAAATACAACTCAAATCAAGCCCAACTAAAAAGGAAACTAATGAAAATGGAAACTAATTAGTAATCCCGTATTCAATCTTAGACCCCCCATTTTAGACCCATAAAAGTGATCTATTACACTCAAAACACATGGGATCAAAGGCCTAACATGTATGGAACCCAACCTTAGGCTTATTCCTAATAAAACAAGCCTATTTTGGTAATCAATCTGCATCAATAAGTCTGATGTATTTTCACTACAGGATCATTAATTCCAGTGCTTCTACTCATATAACTGGTAAGTCTGATGTATTTTTTCCCTTCAATCAAACTAGTCATTACTTTTGAATATTTTGTTTGCAAGTCAAATCACTAAGTCTCTAAACCGTTGTATTATGTTTTATCCTTTTATTTTGTTTTTCATGATCTTCAGACAAAGAAGAAGATCAGCAGAGGGAGCGAGAAGGATGGCTTGTATTACCTTGACGATGCTTCATCTTCTTTAGTGATTGCATCTTCTAGTGGTATCTCTCATCTTTGTTGGCATTATCATCTCAGACACTTATCTCTATCAAAGATTCAACAAATAGCTCCTAGCTGCAAATCTCTCTCTCTCATATTGAGTGCAACACTTGTGAGATTGGAAAACATCATCGTACTTCCTTTCCATCGCATGATATTTCCAGAAGTCACCATTTGGTTCAATGGTTCATTTTGATATTTGGGGTCCTTAGCATGTCAAAATTCGGTCAAGTTTTTCTTATTTTGTTTCTTTTTGCTTTTGTGGACAAGCAGACCCTCTCAACTTGATTGTACTTATTTAAAGGTCACTCCAAATTTTTAGTTGTCTTCAAAAACTTCTATAATGAAATAGAAACTCAGATTGGTACTTGTCTTAAAATTTTCCATTCTGATAATGGACTTGAGTATCCTCAAAATTCAATTTCCTTGTTTTGCTATGAGAATGGAATTATTCAGCAAACTAGTTGTTCTTATAAGTTATAACCCTCAACATATGGCATGGTAGAAAGGAAAATCAGCGTTTGTTGGAAATTTCTCGTTCATTGATGTTTCATATGCATATGTTCTTAATCAATCAGATGCCTTCCACTGTTTTGAATTATCAATATCCTATTTCAATCTCCCCCCCCCCCTTTTCCTTCTTCCCCATTGTTACTTTGCCACATAGTGTAGTTGGTTGTACTTGCTTTGTTCACATTTCGCATCCAAGTCTTGATAAACTGGCTCCCCATGTTGTCAAAGTTTTTATCTTGGGTATTCACACACTCAACGTGGATATTATGCTATTGATCCGATTAGCAATTTGCCAGAACTAATGCTACATTTTTTAAGAGTCCACTCCATGCTTCTTTGTTGAGGGTCATACCTTAGACAGGAAGCCAATAACATCACCCCTTCCTACTACTCTTCCTCTTTAGATCCACCTCATATACTCCCGTCTGTACTCTGTATGACTATAGGTGTATCATCACCGTCAGAAGCCAGCTTCAACAAACAATGACCATCCTCCCTTACTATCTTCTACAACTACTGCTTTTGTGTCTCGAAATCCTACTCTCTCATTGACACTTCATGAGTTAACCATTTCTCTCCATACTCGTTCTTACACACAAAAGTCCATGGTTGTTTATTCTATTGATAAATTTGTTTCCATTTCACATCTCCCTCTTTCACTTCATTGTTATGCTTTGTCTCTGTCTACTTAATCTGCTCGGACTACCTATCATGATGCAATGTCTAACCATGGTGGAAATCAGCTATAAATGTGGAGATGGGTGCTCTTCTTTCTCATCAAACATGAACTCTAGTTCATCCGCCTCAAAGAAAGGAGCATATGAGGTGGTGTTGGGTATATACGATCGTGTATAACCTGGATGGCTTTGTTGACACTTGAGAGTTGAGAGGCTTAATGCCCGGTCGATGGCAAAGAGGTGATACCCAAACCTATGGTGTGGAATAATTTGAGACCTTTTCTCATGTTGCTCGTTTCAATTCTTAATTCTTTAGTTGTTAATATTTACTGACCTCTATCTCAAATTGATATTAAAAAGGTCTCTAAAGATTCTAGAGTTGTCAAAAGGTTTACGTTCTGAGCCCAGGGAGACTTGGTGGCGGGATGACGCGACCATCAAGAAGAAGAAAGAGCTCTTCAAGACTTGGCAAAGGATCAACAAGATAGAGGATAAAATGAGATACTATGCAGCTAGAAATGAAGCCCGGAAGATTTATGGGAAAGCAAGAGTGAAGAAGTACGATGACCTTTATGCAATCCTTAATACAAAGGATGGAGGAAAAGATATTTATCAGATAGCCAAAATAAGAGAGAGGAACGGCAAGGATTTAGCCCATGTCAAATGCATTAAAAGGAAGAAATTTTGGAGAGATGGGTAATTATTTCGGCAACCTACTTAATGGAGATACCTTAATTGATAGGCCCGTTCTAGGAGTGGAAGGGGATAGTTATCAAGCCAACATAGGTCATGGTTATCTATAGCAAGTTGGCAAGACCAAAGTTAAAGATGCACCACGAAATATGAAAGTCCGCAAAATGCAGGGAACAGATGAGATCCCGATTAAAGTGTGGAAAAGCATAGGAGATTGGGGGATATCTTAGGTAGCCAAAATGTTTAACAAAATTATGTACACAAAGAAAAGTCCTAATGAGTGGAGGATAACTATTGTAGTTCCGATTTATAAGAATAAAGGTGATATACAGAACTGCAATAAGTATAGAGGCATAGAACTTATAAGTCATACTATGAAGCTTTGGGAAACGATTATTGAAGCCCGCTTAACAAGAGAAAACAATATCTTGGAGAACCAATTTGGTTTTATGCCAGGGCGATCTACAACAGATGTTATTTACCTTCTAAAGAGGCTCATGGAGATATTAAAGCATACAAAAGGAATCTTCACATGGTCTTTATAGACCTCAAAAAATCCTAACACTAGAGAGTTCATATGGCATGTTCTAGAGAAGAAAAGGGACTCAAATATCTATGTGGATATTATTAAGGACATGTATGTGGACGTAGTGACAAGTGTCAAAACTGCTGAGGCCAAAGTAGTGAATTCCCAATTACAATTGGGTTGCATCAAGGATCAGCGCTAAGCCCTTATTTGTTTGCGTTCATCATAGATGATCTAACCAAGCACATTTAAGACGGGGTCTCTTGGTGCATGTTATTCGTCAATGATATTATTCTAATTGATGAGATTGTGAAAGGGATTAATACTAAGCTGTAGTTATGAAGAATAAGTTAGGAATCAAGAGGTTTTAAGATAAGAAGAAAAAAAAGTATATGAGGTGTGACAATTGATGAAGCAGTGAAACTCCAAGGAGTGAGAACTATCACAAAGTAAATGCTTTCGTTAGCGGGGGTCAACCATTAACAATGAGGGGGTATAGAGAATGATGTCTCACATAGAATTAAAGTAGGCTGGATGAAGAGGAGAGGTGCAACGGGAGTTTGTGTGACAAACGCATGCCTTAAACTTAAGTGAAAATTCTATAGGATAGTGATAAGACCAGTTATGACTTACAGGGCAAAATTTACCTCTCCTTTTGCTTCTTTTAGCTCTTCATTTTTCTTTTCTACCTTCTATTGTCTTTTCTTCTGTTACTATTTGCTTCTATTGGATCCATGTAGCCGAACCCATTTAGATGGGATAATGCTATGGTTGTTGTTGTTGTTGTTGTTGTTGTTGTTGTTGTTGTATTAAAAATGCCTTTTTATATTTTGACTTGCTTGAAGAAGTATATATGGAACAACATCACTGATGATGTCATTGTCTCTGGGAATGACTAGTCTGGTATGGATGAGGTCAAGTCCTACTTACATCAACAAATTCAGATGAAACATTTGGCTGTTCTCAGATATTTTCTAAGTATCAGAGTTGTTCAAAGCAAGAAGGGCATTAGTTTGTCTCAGAAGATATATGTTCTTGACCTTTTGTCTAAGACCGATATGTTAGGTTGTAAACCAGTTGATACACCCCATGAATGCTCGTGTGAAACTAGGAGTGGATATTGACAATAACTTTTCTTACCTACATCAATACAAAAGATTAGTTGGAAAACTTATATATCTTACTATCACCAGGCCTAGTATCTCATTTGTTGTCGGGGTTATTAGCCAATTTATAGAGAATCCCAAGCAATTCACACTTCCACTAAGAGGCAACATGTTAATTGTTATATACTAAAGTATCTCAAAGGTGCTCCATGGAAAGGTCTTGTTTATCATCGTCACAGTCACACTGATGTTGCTGGTTATTCTGATACTACTGGGTATGAATTTTGTTGGTGGTAAATTGGTTACATGGAGGAGTAAAAAGCAAACTAAAGTGACTCGGTCCAGTGCAATGTACCAGGCTATGGCACACTTCAGCTGAGAATTCAAGAGAGTTTGGTTTTCTTGTCAATAATCCTATGAATATGTTCAGTGATAAACAGGCTGGCTACAATCATAGTTTTTAAGGCGCTGGTAAGGCGTCGGCGCTGGTGCGGTCCATTGGAAGTAAGGCAATCCATCGACTCACGAGAAATGTGAAAGGCGACCACCTTATACACTAAGTCGCTGAAAGGCGTGCAAGGCGACGCCTTATAGCGCCTTAGTGTACAAGGCGGTCGCCTTATGTACTGGATATTTTAAAATTGTTTTTATGAAGATTCCAAATTACATATTATTATTGAGAGGTGTATAAAATCTGATGCACATGTGATGCATTGGATCAAAAATCATATAAAAACTAAAAACCCTTACCATAAAAAAAA